>NW_025964383.1:8819510-9419510 GCF_023055435.1 Haliotis rufescens
AAAATCCTCTGTATAAGGATGTAGCTGGTCATAAAATATTCCTAAAAAAACTTTGATTAGGGTGTCCCTGGCCACTAAATATTCCTCAAATACCTGGGTATAAGGATGAACCTGGTCGCTAAATTCCTCAAATACCTGGGTATAAGGATGAACCTGGTCGCTAAATTCCTCAAATACCTGGGTATAAGGATGAACCTGGTCGCTAAATTCCTCAAATACCTGGGTATAAGGATGTCCCTGGCCACTAAATTCCTCAAATACTGGGTATAAGGATATCCCTGGCCACGAAATTCCTCAAATACCTCTGTATAAGGATGTCCCTGGCCACTAAATCCCTCAAATACCTGGGTATAAGGATGTCCCTGGCCACTAAATATTCCTCAAATACCTGGGTATAAGGATGAACCTGGTCGCTAAATTCCTCAAATACCTGGGTATAAGGATGTCCCTGGCCACTAAATTCCTCAAATACCTGGGTATAAGGATATCCCTGGCCACTAAATTCCTCAAATACCTGGGTATAAAGATGTCCCTGGCCACTAAATATTCCTCAAATACCTGGGTATAAGGATGTCCCTGGCCACTAAATCCCTCAAATACCTGGGTATAAGGATGTCCCTGGCCACTAAATATTCCTCAAATACCTGGGTATAAGGATGTACCTGGTCCCTAAATATCCCTCAAATACCTAGGTATAAGTATGTACCTGGTCACTAAATTCCTCAAATTCCTCTGTATAAGAGTGTACCTGGTCACTAAATCCCTCAAATACCTCTGTATAAGGGTGTACCTGGTCACTTAATTCCTCAGCTATCTCTGTATAAAGATGTTCCTGGTCACTACATCCCTTAGCTACCCCTGTAAAAAGATGTAGCTGGTCACTAAATCCCTCAAATACCTCTGTATAAGGATCTACCTGTTCACTAAATTCCTCAAATACCACTGTAAAACGATGTACCTGGTCACTTAATCCCTCAAATACCTCTGTATAAGGATGTCCCTGTTCACTAAATCCCTCATATACCTCTGTATAAGGATCTAGCTGTTCACTAAATCCCTCAAATACCTCTTTATAAGGATCTACCTGTTCACTAAATCCCTCAAATACTTCTGTATAAGGATCTACCTGTTCACTAAATCCCTCAAATACCTCTGTATAAGGATCTCCCTGTTCACTAAATCCCTCAAATACCTCTGTATAAGGATCTACCTGTTCACTAAATCCCTCCAATTCCTCTGTATAAGGATCTACCTCTTCACTAAATCCCTCAAATACCTTTGTATGAGGATCTACCTGTTCACTAAATCCCTCAAATACCTCTGTATAAGGATGTCCCTGGTCACTAAATTCCTCAAATACCACTGTAAAACGATCTACCTGTTCACCTAATCCCTCAAATACCTCTGTATAAGGATCTACCTGTTCACTAAATCCCTCAAATACCTCTGTATAAGGATGTACCTGTTCACTAAATCCCTCAAATACCTCTGTATAAGGATGTACCTGTTCACTAAATCCCTCAAATACCTCTGTATAAGGATCTACCTGTTCACTAAATCCCTCAAATACCTCTGTATAAGGATCTACCTGTTCACTAAATCCCTCAAATACCTCTGTATAAGGATGTACCTGTTCACTAAATCCCTCAAATACCTCTGTATAAGGATATACCTAGAATACATCTGTTCATGCACCTCCAACAGATTTGAGCCTCTTTCAGTTATGCTATAAAGCATCATATTTTTTGCAGTTTGATAAATGGACTTTCTTTTAAGTTGTGATACAAGTTTTCACACGGAGAAGGATAGAGGCAGTTAGAACTGTCTGTTTAACCAGTTGTACATAAGTCATAATTCAACTGACAGCATGAGTGGGGTAATTTTCTCGGCAATATATTGTACTTCCTTAAACCACAGGAAAAAAATAACACACACACACTTTATCAATTCCTCGTTCGAGACTGAAACATTCATGCGAATCCTTCTTTCCTTCAATAACAAGAGCATGGAATAACCTCTCATTAAAAGCTTGTAATTGTGCTTTTGTAACAACCTTCAAATGTTGTATCTCAATTCAACATTCATTTGCGCCATCCTATATTTGGTATGGCAAAAGAAAACGTAACTTTATTTTAACTTTTATTCGGGAATTTACACATAGCGTAGGAGGATTCGGGCATTTCATGTAAGATAGTGGTCCCAAACATATCGCCATCGTTACAGGCGCCTAAACGCAGCAAAGGCAAACTGCAGATCACAAACGTGCAAATTCGTCAAAACGCATCAAGGTGCAAAGCAGGTGCTCATACAGTATTTTGAACACAGGGCCTATACACGTGCAGCTATAGGCAACACAAGCCGCGACTGAGTGAATCAGACAGAAACAAGGCTATCGGTCACTTGGAAACGGATGCATCCAGGTCGCCCGTGGCCTCGGCGTTTCACGCTTTCCCAAGCACCATTACGAGATTATGAAATCGTTACCAACACATTACGTTCCAGGTCCTGTGGACCACGTGTGACCGCCATAGCACAAAACCGCTACATCCGGATTTATCGACTATGGCAAAGGACTAACACGGTACATTCTTCAAAATCCGTATACCAGGTTTGCGTAAGACATCGGCCTGGACGGCGAGGAACAGCGTCGACTACGAATGTCAGTGGTGTCATGCTCTACACTTAGGGTATGGTCTCACCTTCGCAGGAGAAGTGTGTTGTTCAGTGACGAGTCACGGTTTTTGCTACGTCGTGAAGAATGTTGATGTTGGATGTATGAGTGAAAAGACGTCGACGTGAACGTTTCGCGTCAAACAGTTTCGACGGAGGTAGAGTAAAGATGGAGGCGGGAGTAGTCACAGTCGTTGCTCATTTTATCGACCACTATTTTGCCTGGTCTATATATTTAATGGCTTACAGTCCGCAACATTCACAACCCATCACAGCTATACTATGACTGATTGGGTCGATAACAACATTCATTTACTCGATTCCCCAGAAGTATTTGTAATGCAATCGTTGATGTTTCAACTCGACCAAACGTCCATTCTGCCTGTCTGAAAAGGTCGTAAAAGTTCACTCACTCACTCACTCGTGCGTCTGTTCGTTTGATCCCAGTTTTATCAAACAATAATGTTGATATATTCTTGACGTAATCGGCAGTTAGTTTCACACAAAAAACACAAAACCTCGTCGTAATTTTCCATCCATGAGCGCAAGCGGCCTGAATCAATAGAACCTCACGGGAGACGAGACGTTATGTAATTGAAAGCAGGATATACAAAATCCAATTTCTAAATGTACCACATTCACTTCAAGGTGCATCGTAAGCCAACAAAACGCTCTAATTGACTGGTAACCCACCATAAACATTGAAAACATTCCTTAGTGCGCTAAGAGTTCTTTGATTAAAATGGACGACTAACGCGAGCTAGCTGTGGCATTTTTACGAGTAGGCCGGAGTGCCGCCAGGGGCATAAAATTAATGTGTGTCAACGGATGACACGAATTCCTTTCCCTTGTTTGAAATATACATCATCTTAGAATACCAATAAAACACAGGGAACAAGCAATCAACATGGAAAAGCTGGCTATTCACACGGGAATGCCTGCCATCGACATTGAGACCCTGGCTATTGACATGGTCGTGGGTGACAAGATCAGAAATAAAATCTGAGAGTGAATAAAACGTATGTCGCTTGGTTTGTGGTAATGATTTGACCTTTTAGTTACATGTTATAATCAAACGTTTGTATTCTTGAAAATTTCAATCTGATTTTCCCATCGACAGTTTTTTCCTCCCCCTGTGATCCGGATTGCGAACTGACATTTAGTTTTTATCCGCTTAAAACCAAAATGTGCAAGAGTGGCTTTAAACGCGAGATACAGCCCCAAATGTCATCCACTTAGACATTTATTCCCGCTATTTTGCGGATGAATTTGAATCGTAATTACTGCGTGAACTGATCAATTTTAAAATTACGATTCAGCGTCTAACTTTCAAAGGATAACCTTGTTAGAAAGCTCTATTAGAAAGGACGTAAGCTATTTTGATACATCTGTTATGCGGCAGATGGTCTGGAACACTCCTTCAAGTTCTCCTCCTTTGGTAGCCATGTTTTTCTGCGTTTGATCTGTCGCGATTTATTTTGTTTGCAAAGACGGTGCTCCAATAACAAAGGGACCATTATACTTCAATGAAACAGTTACCTTCATTATCAGCCCGTATTTTCCGATAGACGTAACAAAAATAACATTGCTGAGGATAATTCATAGGGATTGTTTTCTCAGAAACATACTTGAAAAGAGAGGCGTATTTACCCATATTAAATGCTTAAAGTGTTTTTCACATACATCAAGTTTCTGCTAATTATGAAACGCCTAATACTATTAGAAAAGCCCTTTCTTTTTAAAATATTACTGACACTCGGAAGAGTTATTTGTTCCCGGTGGCCACTTACATTCGTTAATTTCGCTTTGATACACCGTAGTGGTGTACGGTCAGAAGAACCGCCCAACTGGCAGCTACACAGATTTGCCCTTTATTGCTAACGCTTGAATCAGGACTTTACTGCTGTCACGTCAGCCATCATTTGGCCAGCGCTGTCTCATATGTGTAACATGGTGATCAAAGTTAAACTAGCACCAGAATAGGATAACGACTTTCACTGATCTTTTTGTTAACTAGCTGGGTTAGTTGACAGCAATTATAGCTGATACCTGTGATATGTGAACGTCTTTCATCACACAGCGGGAATCAGCTCCTTTTATTGTGTTAATATTTACCAGTGTTAGGTGTGTGTGTGTGTTTGTGTGTGTGTTTGTGTGTGTGTGTGTGTGTGTGTGTGTGTGTGTGTGTGTGTTGTTTAACGTCGGACTCAGCAATATGACAGCCCGAAATTGATATTATTAGGAAACGCAATGCACAGTCTGGCTACGATAATACGCAAGTCACCGAGGTCGTCAACCCGTGCACAGATCTTGCTGGTGGTTGAAGCGGTGCGCAGGCCCCATTTTGAGCAACACTAAACATGTAAAACTTACAACACTATCCTTTGATGGTTAGCTTTCAAAACAAATAACAAGACTGTCAAACGCAAATTGTTTGACATTTGTTTCCGGATTAGTGTGGTTAAAACAGGCGATAAAAAAATTGGGGAAAATCAAAGAAATATTAATTTGCATTTACTTTAATTTGTGTAGTATATTCGGAAAAATACAAGTCATCCTGGTGAGATTCCACAGTATATGGCTCGCCTATTCGACACCCATTCAGCTGAATATAACACATTAGGAGTATCAACACAAGTCACTCACGAATTCCGATGGACATGCACGTATAAACATCAGGCCGTGGTATTTTTTGTTTTTCTGATCTCCCGCTGGTCCTAAATTGCCGCCTCGCTAAAATAATCACATTTTTTTGTGTCCACTCATTCTCCCGCCTAGTCGTACATCAGATCGTCGGGAAAAAATGAACGAATTTCCCGTTTCATAAAAAACAATTCTTGGTGTATGTTACAAGCAGGATATTCGAAGAAGGGAATACACTCTCCCCATAGCTCGTTTTTTTGTCATCTTGTGAGCTATCAGCATCCAGCCCTCAACTATGGAACTGTGAATACACAGGCGTTTAGTAGAAGCTTATTGATGCCCTTGAATATTCACAATTCCCACATACACTTAACCAGTTTTGAAGTCATATTAATATTCTGTTCATATACACTATAACTGTATTAACTGTATTCTCAACAATAGTAGGTTTTCATTTTCTTTGAGCACGGAGATGAGAAGATGAGAATGTCACGAGTCGCGGGTATAGACAATTCATATCAGATTATTATCACTGTATTGTTACTGTTAATGAGGTAGGGGAAATGGACGCTTCTCTCTCCTTCTGCCCTCCATCTAAATTGGCCTTGATTTCTCAGAGTAATTCCGAGCTGTGACTTAGCTCTGTAAGACTGTATGTCGATAACCTGCATTCTCTTCTGTCTAGGACTAGTCAAGAGTTCTGTTGTTTCATTTCTTTGAGCAAGATAGGAGATGGACATGTACGTTCGTGGCGCGCGGGTTTGTGGCATGTATGATACCGCTTTTGGTGCAATACCTGACTGATTTTGGATCTCGACCAAGTCTCCACCAACTGCATCCTCTTCAATGAAAAATTGAAAATATCCATATGCAGCCGTTCAATTTCTAATACTGATTTCCATATTTAACAAAGTTATTAGATCATAGAACATGTACTCAATGTGTCAAATATCTTACGGCATTATGTCGGAGTTAAGTCGTTAAGGTTATTTGTAATTCAACTCCCTGCTGAAAGCCGGGTCCCGCTAAAGTGACCACAGTGCGATACAAAGTCCATTTTCCACATTGCCTCAAGTTACGGCATCACATGTATATTATGTAGCTTCAGCCTGTTGTAATATACACATCACTGACGTTGTATTTATTTGTTTGTGACTTTCCAATTAGGACAGTCTCCTTGGTCTAGTGGTAGAGCGTCCAGCCGGAGAGCAGAAGGTCGGAGGATCGATTCCAGGCCGCGTCATACCAAAACACGTTAAACGATGGTACTTGTTGTTACCCTGCCTGGCGATCGGCATTAAGGGACGACTCGGAGTTAGTATACTGTGTCTGAGTGGAGTTAATGTTAATGTCATGTTAAACAGCAACGTGGGCTAGCACTAGCAAATCAGACAAGTACAAGCAGTCAGAAACACATGCAATCACGTCGCTATGCAAGTTCAATAATCTTGGACGCCTCAGGTATGTAATTAGCAGTCATTGATGACGGGTTACATTACCGTTGTCATTGCTGTCATTGTCGTGTATTTTTTCTTTATTGTCTTTGTCGATCAATAGTCAGCGGAATATGTTGACTTTCGCGTCTCACAGACAGTGGGAAGCGGTGGAACGAATGTCTCAATCTAGCGTCATAGCAATGATAAGTACCGCTGACTTATAATTACCAAACGACTGTGATTTATCGTCATATCTTGAGTCGTTAAGCTAAGCGAGACCCGATTAAACAGGCTTACCAATAAAAGCGCTAATATGTGTCCAAATAGATCCGGGATCGGGTGGTCAGACTCGCTGACTTGGATGATGAATGTCATCGATCCCAATTGCGTGGATCGATGTTCATAATATCAATCACTGGATTGTCTGGTCCAGACTCGATTATTTACAGACCGCCGTAATATAGCTGGATTATTGCTGAGTGCGGCGTTAATCAACAAAACAACCAACCAACTAAATAGATCGAGATGTGCGTGGTATTTGTCCAATCTGCACACAGAACACATTGTTGAACGGTGTTGAGATATATAAGGCATCATATAGTTCGCACCATGCACTGTTATCTGTTTCCGTTGTGATAGAACCAATTAGGCTCCCGGGAAACGTGGAAACGTTATGATTCTAAACATGATGGTACTTGATCGTCATTTTTTCGGAGTGTTTTGATCGTCTCAGAACGATCACAGGAAGTTTGTTTTTGAAGTCATGTACATTGTATATTACAGCATGTTGGTCTCCAGTGTACAGGTACACACAAAACACATATTTCAATCTTCTTGGACACACCTCACAAAGTTTTTGACTGATAGGTCTGCATAATATGTTTTAACTGTAAGTTAATGAATCAAGGTTGTTTAAACTGGACCCAAACTTTATGTTTTACCCCCACTGCTAGAATAATCAGTGTGGAAGTTTCTCATGAGAAAAGTAATTGTGACCAATATAAACTTCTTTTGACCCTTCCAAAAACGCCCCTTCACCCCCCGCTCTACTCCACCTCATCCCCCAACACACACACACACACACACACACACACACACACACACACACACACACACAGACACACACACAGACACACACACAGACAGACACACACACAGACAGACACACACACACAGACAGACACACACACAGACACACACACACACAGAGACACACACAGACAGACACACACACAGACACACACACAGACACACAGACAGACAGACACACACATACAGACACAGACAGACAGACACACACACACAGACACACACCACACACACAAACACAGACACACACACACACACCACAGACACACAGACACACACACACACACCACAGACACACATACACACACACACCACAGACACACATACACACACACACACACACGCCAAGGGGTTTCCCGAATTATCTCACCAATACTTAATCACTACTCTATTACACGTCTTTAAAAGTATTTGTTGAATTGATGAATCATATGCATCTGAACGATGAATTATTCATGACGGCTCTGTGCTATCTGACTATCTTTGACGAAGCATATCCAGACTAATGAGCTGACCAAGAGACTCAATATTCTTCCCAAAAGTAATTACGACTCTTGGACATTGTAATCAATATTGTATCACTAAAGCCACTACAATACCCTACAAAGCCTGCAAATAAGTTTATGATCATGACACGACTTAAAGGCTAAAGAACATGCCTTTGACTTGACCTTCTCCGGGGCTACCAACATACGTCACCCTCTTGAATTGGTTTGCAATCAATTTCAATGAATTAACGATACCAACCAACCATAAATCACAACATTCAGAGCAAGATCGATTACATGAATGGTTTTATAATAAGTAAAACTGCCAGACGCAGAGGGCCATTCTGTCAATGGGACCTCTATTTGTCATAAAAATACAATTTCGATTGCTCTGAAAGTACCAAGTTTATACAACAAGCAACAATTATCGTTGGACAAGCATGTATACATATTTGATTAAAAGTATCATTTAGAAATTCACAACGCCACGCGACTGCTAAACTAGCAATCACAAAGGAAACCGTTGGACTTTAAAGGGACGCCCGGTAAAAAAATGTATTCATTTCGCCTTAATATCAATTCATTTATTCGGTTCGATGTGTTTTACTATAGCAAGCTGTAACCAGGTAGCACATAAAATGCAATGATTCAAACTGGGGCCTTCCCAAGCAAAATATTGTCTTTCAACGGAATTTAACGCTATTTGAATTTGTGCGCGAATTAGGACTAATATTGATGCAACTTCTCTACAAAGCATCAAAGGCCGCATTTGTATAGAATTGTGTTATTTAATTCATTTAGCTCCAAAGCCGACAGAATGTCCGTGAAAATTGATTGGAGACTTGAATTATTCTTTTGCCCGATAAAATCTTTTATTCAACTCCGGAGAGGCTTTGAAAAATCATGGTGGGGACTTCTTTAAAGCCCAGAGCAAATTATAGTTTTCGGGACAGCGACGGGAAAAAACAGTATTGGTTTTTGCTAGACGTAGTATTTATTGCCATTTGCGTTGAAATAGTGTATACTAGGATCAAGATTTGAGGCACTTTGGGTATCTCTGAAGAATGGAATTATCTCCTGTCATTTTTGCCGACGTTGAAAGAAGATTTCTATTGATTTTCGTCGGTTTCCCATCGTATTACCTAGTAAAATACAAGCACTATCAGGCCAATTCATCAGTATGAAATCAGCCTGAAAACTGATCAAGAGCTGTTTCAGCACGAGACCGGGAAGTTAATTTGCCGTAACTCTGACCATTACAATAAAAGTGTATAACGGCAGTATGTAAATTCTCAGACCGTTGACGTTTTGTTTTTACTTTTACGTTATTGAATTGTTATATGGACAGTGAGTTTTGTTCTATCAACAGACAAATAAATGCAACTGTTTATATACATGTCATCCCATGAAAGGCCAGTGCATTGTGGATATGGGACATATTATGGGACATTTCAGCCATTTTGTCCCACCTCTTTCAAGGTTGCTTCCTCGTCACGGGTTGTACATCGACCAACGTCCTACCTCGATAAGCTCCGATACGATGCTACGTTTCATCAATAAAAGAATATCGAGGTGATACATCGGACAAACAACCATACTTATATCATCAGCCTATTTTGGATGTTTGAAATATTTTACAAATCACAGAGTGTAGCATCCCCGGAAACAATAAGTCTTATGCTTTTCATGGTAGTCGACGAGTAATTTGTATTAACGCCACAGTAATTAGTGGTATGTCGGTTATCTGAAGGTGTGTCAAATTGATGTGGGAGGAAAGCCCCAAGCGAAGCTTGTTCACATTTTTTAGGTGCAACTTTTCCGCAGAATTTGTTTGATAAAAGTTACAGAATTCAATGCCTTAGTACAACTTTATTATGGTACTAGCTACTTATATATTTGACGCATTAGTGACCAACATGATAGGCAATTTCCTATATTGACTTGTATCACATGCATACTCACTATTTTGTCAGGTGAACAATTGAGACTTGCATTGGCATGTGTTTGTGATGGGGGACACTGGTGGGGTAGGATACGCCCACCTTTCCGAGAACGTCTGGTATAATCACTAATTGATAGGGATAAAAAAACAGATGCTAATTATATAGTCCTAATCGTATAAACGATCACGGGCATATATCCCAAGTCCTGTGACGCTACTAAAGACAATCGGGTGTTCAGATGATTCGTTTATTGTCTGGTAGCTGTAACATGGCTGCAATATTGCCGATTGCGGTATTAAAAGAACATTCACCCAATCACACAAATAATAGACCCGTGAACATCCGGGGCAGATTAGGTCTTCAGCAACCCATGCTTGCCGTAAAAGGCGACTATGCTTGTCGTAAAAGGCGACTAACGGGATCGGGTGGTCAGGCTCGCTGACTTGCTTGATGCATGTCATTGATCCCAATTGCGCGGATCGATGTTCATGATGTCAATCATTGGATTGTCTGGTCCAGACTCTATTATTTACAGGCCGCCGTCATTATTGAGTGCGGCGTAAAACAACAAACCAACCAACCAACACACATAATACGTTCATGTATACATGGTGTCTGTAGACACCAGAAAGATAGCTAGATCTCCAGGCATCTACCCACCATCAATGAATCGTCATCAGAATCAATAGTGCATCTTTGCGACATATGAATTCTTCGTATCACCCGACCTTAGCGTAAACTCAAATCAAACCCAAATCAAGAGCAGGTGCTTAAATATGAGACCTGGGTGACTGTTATACAAGTTACTCAAAATACATTGTCTGCTCTGGTCAGGTGCGTTGGCGGTTATGTTGCAGCCGACAAGATACAGCTGAGACATTGGATGGCGTACACAGAGACCCACTCATTCACTGGGTCCATATGACGGATAGTGTGATCTTCATGTGTGATCCAGGATGGTCTCATCATCTTCTTCTTTGCCTCTGGAAATTTGATTTGTTTGACATACAGGAGAACTATCTATGTTCCAACAAAACTTTAACTCACTTTATGTCTGAATTACAAACCCTTGGAGAATATTTATTCCGAAAGTGCTATTTTATGTCGACATTTTAGGTGAAATATTCCCTGCATCCATCATGCATCACTTGAAGCTTCAGTTTCAACATCAAAATCAAAGTTCAGGGGTCTTTAAGAGGCGGGGAAGCATCGCTGCTTTGATAATACTTGATTCTTTGCCATAGAACGGTCTTGAAAGTTGCCGCCTCGAAAGATCAATAGTTCAAAGTATAATATTCTCTCATTGTGTTCACATCTGAGTGATATTATTGAATATTTTCTCATCACGGTTACCCGTGTGTGAAAATCGATCCTGAATGACATAATTTTCCCCCTCTCGTTCCATGGAAGCAGAACATGTTGTCCCTTTTTTATTAATTTAATAAGAAAATCAAAATTTACAATAGAACATAGCGACCTTCCTCCGACTGTGAGGAAAATCAACTGTTCGGCCCAATCAGTGTTATCACGACATATGACATGTTCTAAAATTTATTTTTCATCGTGATATTAATGTGTGGAGAAATGTCCTTTTATTTCTAAATAAATCAGCCTCGCCTTCTTCGTGAGAGAGCGCACGGGCAGCCCGGGCAGGCGAATCCACGCATGTGTCACGTTCGAGAATTTATTTGCGAGAATGGCCACAGAATCAATACACATTATACGTTAAACATCAAAGAGTGTTCTTTCATGACGCCAAAAGATAATCTTTATATATGCTTTGATTTAAGATTTTCTGTTCGATAATTCAAGCAATGAAAACCTTTCACCGTGTCATTAAGTTGCTTCGTGGTGAGACGACCTTCTCCGTTTTATCAACTGGTTCCGTTTACTGACAAATCAAACGCAATTGACGACCGCGGGAGTTCTGGGAATAAATTCAGTTCTGCGTGACAGTGATTTTCCTGACACGTAAAAACATCTTTTTTATAATAGTGTACACAGTTGAGCACAGAGGAGTTCTTTACAACCACTGTGTGTTTCATTTTCTAATTAACGCTACATTCTGCTGCGTCAGCTTTATTACGATGAAGACTTTGTAAGCGACATAGCGCCCGTAGGAATGAACACGTTAAACGACGCTTTGAACACTTTTCAGTTATATTACGTCGCATCTGCGTAATACGTGTGCCTACCCACAGCTGATGCAAGTCGTAGCCTACCACTGGAGACAGAGGATGCTGTGTGAGTATGGAAAAGGCCCTAACAGATCTAGAATGACAACCAAAAGAGTCGAACCAAGGATCAGCGGATACTTCCCTGACTAAGGTTCCTAACTCTGCACATTGTCAAACCTTTAGAACCACGAACGTGTAGTAAGATAATTAATTGCATGGCTAACTCAGGTTTTATTATATCCTTAAATCTAGAATTGATGAACATAATTTCATTGAGCCAATGTATCACCTCCCTCGGCACACTTTACATTGTCTAGACCTACACTTGAAATAGAAAAGGATAATTATATCTAACCTCTCTTTACGGACCGACATTGGATACCTTGACCCGAGTTTTGGATGGCTACAGTATACATTTATTCAACTGAAGCCGTTGAGAAAACATATTATCTGACTACTGATGCTTAGTTACGTTGGCGATGTTGATCACGTTGTTGTTGGTTATGGTCACGTTGATCACGTTGATTTTGATCTCGTTATAATTAATGATGATGACGTTTATATGGTCATGTCGATTTTGTTCATAACGTTGACGACGTTGATCACGTTGATGGTGATCACGTTGATCACATTGACGACGGTAATAACGTCGATGTTGAGTTAGTCGTAGTTCGAGATAGATAAAGCTGCATCGCCATAGTCGTGAAACATGTGGTACAAGGTTCTGGGACATCTGCTGTATAAGGTTTAGGGACACCTGTGGTACAAGGTTGAGGGACACCTGTGGTACAAGATTTAGGGACACCTGTGTACAAGGTTTAGGAACACCAGTGGTATAAGGTTTAAAGACACCTGTGGTACAAGGTTTAGGGACACCTGTGGTACAAGATTTAGGGACACCTGTGTACAAGGTTAGGGACACCTGTGGTACAAGGTAAGGGACACCTGTGGTACAAAGTTAAGGGACACATGTGGTACAAGGTTTAGGAACACCCGTGGTACAAGGTTTAGGAACACCCGTGGTACAAGGTTAGGGACACCTGTGGTACAAGGATAGGGACACCCGTGGTACAAGGTTTTGGAACACCCGTGGTACAAGGTTTAGGAACACCCGTGGTACAAGGTTAGGGACACCTGTGGTACAAGGATAGGGACACCCGTGGTACAAGGTTAGGGACACCCGTGGTACAAGGTTAGGGACACCTGTGGTACAAGGATAGGGACACCCGTGGTACAAGGTTAGGGACACCCGTGGTACAAGGTTAGGGACACCTGTGGTACAAGGATAGGGACACCCGTGGTACAAGGTTAGGGACACCTGTGGAACAAGGTTAGGGACACCCGTGGTACAAGGTTTAGGGACACCCGTGGTACAAGGTTAGGGACACCTGTGGTACAAGGATAGGGACACCCGTGGTACAAGGTTTAGGAACACCCGTGGTACAAGGTTTAGGGACACCCGTGGTACAAGGTAAGGGACACCTGTGGTACAAGGATAGGGACACCCGTGGTACAAGGTTTAGGAACACCCGTGGTACAAGGATAGGGACACCTGTGGTACAAGGATAGGGACACCCGTGGTACAAGGTTAAGGGACACATGTGGTACAAGGCTAGGGACACCTGTGGTACAAGGTTAAGGGACACCCGTGGTACAAGGATAGGGACACCCGTGGTACAAGGTTTAGGAACACCCGTGGTACAAGGTTAGGAACACCTGTGGTACAAGGTTAAGGGACACATGTGGTACAAGGTTAGGGACACCTGTGGTACAAGGTTAAGGGACACATGTGGTACAAGGTTTAGGAACACCCGTGGTACAAGGTTAAGGGACACATGTGGTACAAGGTGTAGGGACACCCGTGGTACAAGGTTAGGGACACCCGTGGTACAAGGTTAGGGACACCTGTGGTACAAGGTTAGGGACACCCGTGGTACAAGGTTCAGGGAGACCTGTGGTACAAGGTTTAGGGACACCCGTGGTACAAGGTTTTGGGACACCCGTGGTACAAGGTTCAGGGAGACCTGTGGTACAAGCAACAATTGATCATGAGGGTTTCCCATCACCTCAACATTCTAAAGGGATATACAGGTATGTTCGAGTAGCAATTATTACATAGGTCCACCTATCTCTCCCAATTTGGGTAATGACGGTGATACTATATATCAGACCAACATCATTAAAGAATACTGATTTGCAATTTTTGTTCTCAGGTTTGACTGGACACAAGGTGTCGAGTGTCCTTTTCATTCATGGTCATCTCAAGCTCTTTGGTCACTGTCCAGACAGTGGTCTGAGCGCGGTCGTTGTAATTAAGCGCAGCCCACGGTCACGTATATTCATTATTAGCACGGCAGTCGATGGCGAACCAAACCCAAGTTTAACCGGAGATGAAGTCAATCTAGTCTTAAATTAGCCCCAGCCGAATACCCATCTCATATCCTCGGCATCACTTAACTAAATGCGCTTGTAATTATACGTTTATGCCTTGAGACATATATCGCTGTACAGACACAATCGATGACTCAACGTCATTGCTGCATTTATAGACAAACTTTCGGGGATAACAGTGTATATTTATATGTCTATTTCCTTTGGACATAATACCTTCTGATGGGACAAAAATATGAACATGTTTATCGAATGGAAGGTTTTATACAAATTCAAATTCAAACTGCCTCGGGTAACCAGATAACTAAAATAGCTGGCCTTAGGTTATGAAGCTCGCCTGCCACAACTGTACACATATTTTGTTTGTTTGCTAATTTACGCAGGATTAAGTATTCCAACTAAATAACATATCACCAGGCAGACAGGTAAGAGATAGGATCAAGGTCCTACGCCGGGGGATTACGATACCACGTTATCGGCGACGTCAAACCAAATCTGACCACCAGATCACCATTTTAGTAGTGTATGGACTGGCAACTACTCTTGACACGGTATCCCTACAGGGTAAATGGTTAATATATATAATCAGACAAACTTAAATATGATACGGTACAGTACGTATCGATAATATACATGATCCGTCTTTAAAACATCCAACTCAGCAAATTAAATAACAGCTACTCTTCTTGAAGTAAACACATGAGTAGATGAACATTATAAACACTGACATTTCAAACCTAATGGTGTATTTTGTCGGGACAAAACGTGTATTTCAGTATCACTTCAAACAAGAAGTTCACACAACTCCGTTTATATATAAAATTATGCGAAAGATCTTCCGGTTTCAATACACTACTTCCCCTGCTAATTCAATAAAGGAAGATAAAAGCATTCCGCTTCCAGACGCCATGACGAAAACGTTATGAACCCTTCCTGTCGGATAATGTTCCTTCCGTTTTGGGAAAAAATCCAAACAATCTCCACTGCATTAGGACGTACCTTGATTAATATGAACTTTACGATCACATATGGAGACGTCAGCGGAAATGAGGAAATGGATTGAAACGAGATTGATCAATGCATTATACAGATTTATGGTATAAAATATCTGATACTGAGATTACGAAGAAAGTCTTTTCTTTTTGATTGCCATTATGTAGAGGTAGATTTGTTTACGTTAACATTCATTCTGGGGAACGTAATGAATGTGTTTAAGACATTACAGGTCTTTGTGAGACTATTATAATTAAAGTCATGCCATATTGTGCCTTCAGGTATGTTGGATAAACTAGAAGTTCTTGTAACACAGATCTTGAATGGTCGTTCTCAACACTTTACTTTTCAATTTTTAATGTGATCAACAACTGTGTAGGGTCAGGAATAGGATTCGGTTAGGGTGTGTATATAAGGGTAGCGTAGGATGGAGTAGGGCAGGTCACAGCAGGATAGACAGGGTGAAAAAGGTTAGATAACGGTGAGTTGCGACAAGGTTGGTGGCGATAGAAGTAGAACCGGAGAGGGGTGGCGGTGAAGTTAGGGTATAAATACGTGTAGGGCAGAGATAGGGTACAGTCGGGTGAAATAGGGCAGAGATGGGGTACAGTCGGGTGAAGAAGGGCAGAAATAGGGTACAGTCGGGTGAAATAGGGCAGAGATGGGGTACAGTCGGGTGAAATAGGGCAGAGACAGGGAATGGCATGTGGTGACGGTCCGGTATGGGTAGACGCTAGTGTTGATGATGGGAAAAGGATACATAGTGGTCACTCACAGTGATCCTATGTCAGTACATGCTTCTCCATGCTACAGTCCAAATGCACATTGTAATAATGGTCTTTTCTGTTCTGGTGCCAATGACTTCCGTGTGGACTGCTGTAGTTGCACGTGGTCCTGTGCACAGTAACATGAACAGGTCAAAGATCTGATGAAGTTAAGCAACATAGGTCGCGGAGAGTCCTTGGATCGGTGTCCGCGTTTCAACAGCTTGGCTCCTGAGAGTTTCTAAGGCATCGATCCTGTCTCACACTGAAACACGGGTAACATATGTAGTGTCTCCTTGGGCAATACCTCATGTATACTCCCTATTGAGCTGAATGATTTTTGAGTGCACACCGATCCAGTGACAGGGGTAATAATACCACCTTGAGCATGCCCCTGTGTGGTGTGGAAATATGCGCACTACAGAAATGACCTGAATAAAATATTGCCTATTACTGTTTAATATGCCGGTACATCTCCATGGTCCACTGCAGCACTATAATAGTTACGCAGTACCCACGTACCGTGTTGTAAGGACCTGTCCCTTTTTCGATCTATTAGTACATTAGATTCTTCTCTTCAAATATTGAAGCAGTAAACATAGGCAATGTCTACATGGACCGACCGTCCCCTCCTCTCACAGATAAACATCCCCGACACTCTATGTTACGTTCTACTCCGGTTATCTTCTCTAACTGGTAGACGGGTTATGCGATATCTTTGAAGTTAAAAGATGGTAAATACCATCTTCTAAGTCTTTTGTCTGCATAATGGGAAAATGGCGGGCATTCTATCTTCGCTACTTTCCCGAGGCAACGGAAAACCTTCTCCAAAGTCTTGAAATGTTGATCAAACGTCGGGCTGCTCCCTTGTCTATCATCATGATTCTCGAGAGTTTGCATGCGGTGATCACAGACCTTCCTCCAAACGTAAAGGCTTGTTATGTGATGTTGGTTTTATTTGTTTAAGTTAGTTGTATTATTCACATGCTAGGCAGTTTAATAGGTGTCTAATATGTATAAATATACAGTGAAACCCCTTTAATCTGGACGGCAGCGTTTCGGCTGACATTGAACGAGTTAACAATTTACAGATAATAGAATCCTGGGAAGGAAGGAATGTCAGATTGTAATGTGAGTGTGTACCAGCAGAGTGCGTCCGGTAAGTGAGTAGTGTGGATTAGCGGGGTCCGGATTAAAGAGGTTTCATTATTCTATGGATTTCGTTAACGGGAATGTGGTATTCAAGTCGTGCAGCTTTTGGCAATAATACTTATATGTAGGCGTGAGTGTTGTGGATTTCAACGTCACTTTTAATCATATAATATACAAAGTCAAGGCCAGAGAATAACCATTCTCGATTATCCGCTGAAGCAGATTCCAGGCAAAATTGTAATTATATGAATGGATAACTGAGAATCATTTTTTGCTTTGTTTTGCTGTTGTTTAACGCCGCACTCAGCACTATTCCAGCTATATGACGGCTGTCTGTAAATAATCGAGTCTGGACGAGACAATGCAGTGATTGATATCATGAGCATCGATCTACGCAAATGGGATACGATGACACGCATCAAACACGTCAGGGAGCCTGACCACCCGATCCCGTTAATCGCCGCTTACAAGCATCTGTTGCTGAAAGCTATTTTCACGGGATCTTCCCGGGTCTGCAAGAACATGAACTTAACCAGGTTGTTCCCTGACAAATTGCATAAGCGATTAAACCCAACAAGGCGACACAACCAACGACAAGCATAGTCGCCTTCTACGGCAAGCATATGATGACACTTGACATACAACTGAACATGTAGTCTTTGAGTTTTGAGCCACTTTGAACTGTTTTTACTTAAGGTGCGTCGGCGTACTATAGGAGGAAAACCATGCGATATTGAAAAGTTTAACTCCACGAGCAAATGAATTGTACTGACAAATCAAACCCCATGTTCTTTTCATCCTGGCAAGACAAGGGAAGTAACCCTTAGTCCACAGAGTCATCCGTTCACTCACTTAAACCTCAGACACTACGTGTCCGTCTTCCCTCAGTCAGCTGAGGGGTAAATTTGATGCCACATACATCTCCGTTCTCGGACTCTGCACAAGAGTGGGCACGGGTGTACAGTCAACTAAGGCGCCACAATTCTCTTTGCAGAGTTACTTGCCTTAGGCACGACAGATGTTCGTGGGTGCCAAACTTTTCCAAGCGGTATTATATCCTACTCTATCACTCTCTCACACTATTTAACCGGAAACAAGCCTGGAGTGAGTGAGTGAGTATGATTTTACGCCGCTTTTAGCAATATTCCAGCAATATCACGGCGGGGGACACCAGAAATGGGCTTCACACATTGCACCCATGTCGGGAATCGAACCCGGGTTTTTGGTGTGACGAGCGAACGCTTTAACCACTAGGCTACCCGACCGCCCCAAACAAGATTGGATAACTGGACAGACACTTTCGTTGAGACGCGTTACACATTCATATTGCAGAGTTCACGAATACATTGAAATCCCGTGTGTCCGGGGTTAACCGTCAGAAGATGTATCTTCAGGATTAATAAATCTCCTGATTAACAAATCCTCAATATATATGTCTCCCAACATTACGCGACGGAGAAGTGGCAATATTAGGAGTGTTTTTTCTCTTTTAATATAAATGTTATTTAAAATAAATTTAAATATATAACGAAAAGATAGCTGATACATTCTGACACCAATCCATTTTACTTGGACTTGAAAAGGCCCAAACAACAATATTTCATAATCCGTGTTATTTTGTATTACCCTCCATTATAATTCTTGTCGAATGTCAGAAAACCGAAGCCGTTACCTAGCCAACTGATGGACCAGATTTTGCTTTCTCTGGATGAGGAAGATGTGTCCCCAGCTTTGATTGTTGTTTAGTCTGTGGCTGATGGTGGTGAACTCAGGACTCAACCATGGTTACAAATCGCTCAACACAGTCAGATGTGTGTGCTTCAAAACAACGTAAATTCTCACGAAAGTTGATGAACCTGGAACGGTTTAGGATCCTTGAAACCCAGCGTACTGAAACATTTGTCAGGCCCATTTCATCTTCATGAGAGATGCCGACTGTATTGGCTATGTGACACAGGGGGAGTCGTCGATCACCCACTATAATATCCTATATTTTATCAACATATTCCACAATGGTGGTAGTTTTCTCTCTTACCTCTTTGACTCCCGAGATCAAATGTTGCTAGTAAGCATTGAATATATTGTATGTAATACATGCAAAAACTCTTAAGGGTGTGGTATTTATATGTAGGCTTAGAATATTTTAGCCACCACTTTACGTTTCGTATTTCGGTGTTAGTCTACTCTCTGGACAGATGCCTGAATAATTTATTTTAGTAACAGTCACTTACTGTTTTAGTAATGACATGCTTGTTTAACAATTTGGTTTTGTGGTATCATCAACCGAGATTATTGATGCTCTTCTGTGGAGGTTAACGTAGCTAAATATACAGAATGAAAGGGACAAAATCCTTTCCATATTCATAAGTCTAAAAGCAGAGTAGGTTGTACGATTTTGACATGCATTACGAGCATGTGTTTATGAATCACTTTCAAGTAGTAATGATACTAGGTGTAAGCGAAACGGTGTGCCTTTCCTGTCCCACGTGTTACCCGTTACGCACACATGCAAAGGCAAGGCAAATGTTCACCTGAAAAAAACTAGGGAACACATGGTGTGTGTGGCTGATTGTACTCGTCAGGAGTAATGCCGATTTTATAGTGCTAACCCACAGAGATCCATGCCGCAGTTTAACATGAATACCCCACTCAGCGGACCAGTTCTTGTTTTAGACCTTGAATGCCGAGCGCCACACAGAGTAGAAAAGTTCCTTTTAATGTCTTTTGGTATTACGCGGCCGGGGATCGAATCCCGAACTTTCCGCTCTCCGGGCGAACGCTCTACCGACACACCCGGGATGCGTGCGGTCAGAACAATACGGACTCCATGACATCGTACAGCGAAATAATGCAACACAATTCTTTCATAAGCCAATGAGGAAACCGTTAGTGGCATGACACATTAGCAGATCAAATGCCACGGAAACATTTATAATTTATTAATTCATTTATCTATGAATAATATCGAGTTCAATTCTCATTAACGAACTTGGAGAAAATACACGAAATGCGCACTGCTTGTGTCAAACCTTAAACCTCTGATAAATGTTAACAGACGAAGAACTCTTGGATAAAACCTTTGTTCTGTTCTGGCAACATGCATATTTTTCTTGGTGTTCAAACTGGGATGCGCGCACACCGTGACCATTCCTGAATGCCTCGTACATTAATGTTTAAACATCGCTGCTGAGTTGAGGTTTAGACGCTGCGCCAACGGTTTCAATCGTATCCCAGATGAGAAATCAAATCCCGTTAAAGTTTTCAAAGAATTGTATTTCACTTGAGAGATTTGTGTGATCGATACAGCGATATGCAGATGGAGATAAGGAATTATCTCTCCAGCACTGATGCCTTTAAATCCAATAAATGCAACCAAGTTACGTGGACATTTTGAACTCAATTAGTTGGGTTTATTATGTCATTCAAGATTTTATGTGAGGGATTACTTCCGACTGTTAAAGATTGAAACCATCAAAGTTTGTTCCAAGCTGTTATAATGAGCACAATACATGTACGATTTTGAATATGGCATAGGGTGTTGGAGCTTGTTTTCAGATTCCAAAAGTGTAAGGTGTTCTTTGAACTTTCAAGGCTTTTTTGCAGGATCACAATTAGAACGAACTTTACACCTGAGCTTGACAAAATGAGCCTGACTCAGAATGGTCCTGGATAGAATAGAGGCCCAGCAGCCTATGCTTCTAAGGGGGTAACATGGAACGGATGGACTCGGTGACAAAGTTGATTGCATGTCATCTTACCCCGACGGCGTGAAACGGTGCTCATAATATCAATCATTGATTGGTTTGTCTCGATTACCTACAGGTCACCGTCATATATCGACTATTGCTTATGCTGTGTCAAAAGAAACAGAACTTCCGAATGCGAGGAATTGTCTGTGACCTTCTGAGTCGGATTGCTAATGTATGGGAATGTCTTTCGCCTTCCGAATTTGATAACAAAAACTACGGAAATGCCTGTTGACGATTAATACAGAATGACAGGTCGTGTCTTGTATGTGCTGAGATTGATGTGGAGTGAACGGGAATGTCTTTCGCCTCCAAGAAGTGAGTTAGTGTGTTTTACGCCGCTTTTAGCGCAATTTCCCAGCAATATCACGCTTTCCCAACAAGGCTACCCCACCGATCCCTTAAACAAGTAGGGACGTACATACGTAAAACCTGAGCTTGGAACCAGAACGTTAGACACGCCGTCCCCTTCTACGATAGGCCAAGGTCGGTAGGGCAAACCATGTTCCTTCTGAGCCCGTCACAAATCAGTATCCTTAAAAGTCAATTGCATTTGTCAACAGAAATACCCAGCCCCGTGATGTACATTTCCGGATAGGCAAGATGGTTTACCTGTCACTCTACCATGACATAAAAGAATGCTTGATTCTGATTGGTTAAAAAATGGTTTCCTTTTTGCTACGGAAACCCGTTTTAAATATATGAAGCCTTTTCACACAAAAAAAAACGTGCGTATGAATACATCGATAACCTACATATTGATCCATACAAAATGGCTGCCGATTGATCACCCATGAGAACTGTAAAGCGTATCGATATTTCTTCCAATTGTCCCGAATACACACCGGGGCAACGGCTCTCGGGAACGTAATAGACCGCCTAGCGTCTAATATTGGAAATACGGTAGTTTGATTTTGGACCTTGGCGAAAGAGATGAAACGGGGTTTGACGTCGCGATCAAGATTGTTGCACTTAGATGTTTAGCGACGTGCATGCCGAGTT
Source organism: Haliotis rufescens (assembly GCF_023055435.1). NCBI lineage: Eukaryota > Metazoa > Mollusca > Gastropoda > Lepetellida > Haliotidae > Haliotis > Haliotis rufescens. The sequence continues at coordinate 8,842,005 of NW_025964383.1, forward strand.
TATAGTGCTAGCACACTGAAATACCATGCCGCAGTTCATCATGAATACCCCACTCAGACACAGTATACTGATTCTGTGCTGACCAGTCCTTGTTTTAGCCCCTTAATGCCGATCGCCAAGCATGCTAACAACAAGTACATGTACATCTTTTTACGTGGTGTGACGCAAGCCAGGGATCGAACCCCTGACCTTCCGCTCTCCGGGCGGACGCTCTACCACTAGACCACGGAGGCCGTTGCTCATATACTCATCTATATGAGTAATTATATATAATCAGTACCTCAAACAAGTGGTGGTAATTACGACAATAAGCTATAGCTTTTGGCCCGAATTTCCGTTTCGTGTCAGCGAAAATACATCACTAGAAACAAAGCTATTAATTACACTCGATTCAGTGACACTGTAGCCATAGTACAATGACACTAGAAGGCCGCATAATGTGTATGAAGCTTTGTAACTGATCGGCTGCATGTACATGTGGACCTGTTCTAACTGTGACGTCAAGTCATTGGACTCGCCTGATCAAGTTGAGGGACAGCTGCAATATCTGAGACCTTCTTCTTGTGTGATATAACCCTCCAGCTCAAATCAGGTCTGATTAAAAAGAATACCTGCACGTAGAACTGCCATATCAATAGAGTCATCTCTGCTTCTTCAGCGTTCCTTCTGAAACCAGAGACTCTATGACCAGGTGCAGGCTCAGCATGTCATACCGTACAATGATGGGAGGACTGCGTGCGCTTCGGATGACATTGGATCTAGTTCCTTTGGAGAAGCCTTTCTTCACAATTCAGGATCTCAACATTGTTTTTATAAAAATCATTGTTTGAAAATACCATGTCGTGATTAGATTAAAGATACTACGACAGGTTTGATCATGGGGCTGCGTGTATCAAACGTTGCAATGAAAGAGATGCGCCCGATAATTACACTTAGATGTTCGAATTCTGTGACTGTTTTGATAGTTTTTACAGACAAAAATCAATACGATCTCCTGTTTTCATATCTCGTGGGAATGTTATGAGACAGCTCTGGGTATCACTCTGTAAACAGTATTTTCCCTCTTATAATTGTGTGTGCATGTTTTAGATTGTCAGGCTCCATAACAGTGCCTGTACTTTTTTCCGGTGTGGAGCTAACAAGGGACATGAAAATAATCTTGGGTCGTTGTTCTGTGAGGTATGATGAGAATGATACGGTACACAAATGTACATTCTACCATGAATTTGGTCAATCAGATGTTTCACATCACAATAGTGAGTGCGTTGTGTTTGACGCCGCTTTGAACAGTATTCAAGTTACGGCGTGTCAGCTTAATGTGAGAGGAAAGCCCCAAGTGATGCAGGTGTCAGATGTTTATCCCTTTGCTCAAACCCATGAGCACGGATATGGAGCTGACAAACCGAAGAACGTTATCGGGTCGAACGGGATTCGAACCCACGAAGAAAGATTCCAGAGGGACTATGAACAGTGAATTCGGATGCCTCGGACGACTGGTGCCATCCGTGCCCCCTGAAATCACAATAACCACCTCTGATTGAAACAGCTGAGTTGACTGTCGCATCGCCGAGGAAACGTATATAGAAACTTTGGCACTTCTTTCTCGTTCAAAGTCCGTTAGCAATTTGAAGTAATGAGTTCTCCACTTGTAGCTACCACAACACCAATAAAGTACATGTTGGGCACAAACATCAATAGACACATGAATGAATTTAAAGTTGTCGGGACAACGGAGCAAAAATGTGACATAATATCGTTTGTGCTACAGTGAACGCTAAGTGAAACATTTACAACCTGACGCTGTTCTTTTGGCTCCAACTTTACTTTAGCCAGGTAATTTCTACAGGTAACCGAGCTCTATGTTAAGAACACAGCGTGTTTATCGGTTAAGTATAACTCATTGCGGTTTAACACTGTCATATCACTACATAGGTATTTCTGTAAGTGTGTCGACTGTTCACAACTGGTTCTTATTAAAAGTGTAAGCTTACACAATACAGTATATATAGATTGTCAGCTTAATTAATTGTTATCATCATTTAAAATAATTAGGTCCATTACGAGGGCATGGGTGCGCCAGCGGTGTAGTGGGTACGGTAGTCACTCTGCCATACAAGGGAATCTCGCTCACCAAAGACAAGAGTTGAGACATTACGATGGGCAAGGATCCGGTGATGACGGTAATAACCCCTCTCCCCTAAATCCCGAATACCATCTAATTTGTCACTGTGAGTCTTATTGTTAAACCCTCAATCCCGAATACAACTTAATCGAAATCTCAAAAAGCATTGAGAAAAGGGTGAGATTTGAAGTTATATTACTGAACAAAATATCGAAAATATAAATGTTATGAAGGACAATTTTACATACACTACTATGTTTTTTCAATATTCAAAATCTGCGTACCAAATACGATTTTATTAGCGCCCTGCGTACCACACTGCCGAGTCCGGAATACTTTATAAATATACCCCGACTCCCACGTACCTAAAGGGTGTTGTCTGCCTCTGTGATCATGGGTCCTGTTTACAATAAGTAGTCTAGATTTGTAGGGACCTGTTTAGTATTCTGTTTGTCAGCACAATACCCCAGCTCGATGGTTTCACCCAAGTGGTAACCGTCCAAGACCCGCATCACTTTGGCTTTCTTGAAAAGTTCCTATATAACCGAAATACTATTCAAAGAAAAACTCACCCCCTCGCTCGGTCACACTCTATTTGCTAAAGAACAGCATTTATTATTTTGTATTCGTCATAGCAACAATATTATTTTTATTTGACCAATGGCGGTCTTATACATACGCTATATATAAGGGAAATAAAGTTGGAGGCCGCTCCCATCCTCCCACACTCCCACTGATCAATAATATTTCCGTCTGATATATGACAACACTCGCTCAGTACATAAGAATAAATGAATGTATTGAATGTGATGTACTGGCCTAAGCTAGTATAAATAGTACTAGTTTCAACATAAATCTTACAATAATCTGGACAAATCAAACTACATGTACATCATTAGAGCACTCGTTTGTCTTACGATACGTCATGTTTCGTCCCCTGGGAACTCATTAATCCTACATATACTCACCGCCAAAAGAAACTCGAATACCATACATGTTGGTTAATATATGAAGACTTTATCATGTTCAAGAGGTAATAGATTAGTTCGATGCACAACGAACATGCTGGCATGTTGTGTGAACCGACGCTCACGGACGCATCTCATGTGATGTCATAGATCACTGACACGAGATGCACCATTTGTCTCGTGCAAGATTAGCGTATAAAGTTTTGAAATCACGTGCAGCATATCGTGATAAGGATAAAGACACTCTGCGGTATCATTTGGCTGATACTCTTGTCATTAATTAGTACACATTGGGGACATCCCTTCTCGACCTACATACTTCTGTATATGTTTGTATGGTTCGCGGTTTTTTTTCTTTTGCCGGTGATTATACTTAAATACTCAAAAACCTTTTAACAACGACTCTTGGTTATACATGGTCACAGGACAACACATAGGCTTGAAATAGTAGTGGTCTTTCGTTTTCCAAACTAAGTGAACTTTGTATCCTATACGCCATTTAGTTCCCTATTTATTAAACATGTACATTATGATCACGTATCTGAGCCACCTTTTAACTCGGTGTGTTATCTGGTCACAAGCCATGTTTCTCACTTCTTTAAAGCTGGCGTGAGATGCACCCCGCCTGATACACACAAACAGCGTGTGTCTACTGAGGTGGCAGGTCCTAATGAACCACGGCGTGTGTCGGTATTGTCGGGGTCCCGGAGGTGGACTAAGTGGGAAACACGTCACAATCAATTCTCCAAATTACGGAAAACTCTAGGCTAGATTCAGTCACATTTTACCACAATAAAAGTATATAACTTAGTAAACGTACGTGATGGGAAAGTCCGGTTGAATAAACAGACCTGGTAATGAGTAAAACTGACTTTAAAAAACCACTACCATTCTCTTGGCATTATATCTATAAAACTTTTCATGTTTAACATCAATACCAGGATGAAACTGTTCTCTAAGTTAACTTTGTCATATATGTACAGCGGCGGCCTGTAATAATAGTGGACCACATGCACCAGTGATTGATAGCATGAGCAATGTGTACACGAATGTTACATACACTCTGCGAGGAACTGTCAGTTAAGATCATGTGCTACAGATAAAAGGGTCGGGGATTGAGGGTGGAGGGTTGAGGGCGGAGGATTGAGGTTGGGGGATTGAGGGTGGAGGATTAAGGGTGGGGGATTGAGGGTGGATGACTGAGGGTGGGGGATTGAGGGCGGAGGATTGAGGGTGGGGGATTGAGGGTGGAGGATTAAGGGTGGGGGATTGAGGGTGGATGACTGAGGGTGGGGGATTGAGGGTGGAGGATTCAGGGCGGAGGATTGAGGGTGGGGGGTTGAGGGTCGATGATTAAGGGTGGAGGATTAAGGGTGGGGGATTTAGGGTGGAGGACTGAGGGTGGGGGATTGAGGGTGGGGGAATGAGGGTGGAAGATTAAGGGTGGAGGATTGAGGGTGGATGATTGAGGGTGGAGGATTGAGGGTGGGGGATTGAGGGTGGAGGATTGTGGGTGGGGGATTGAGGGTGGAGGATTGAGGGTGGGGGATTGAGGGTGGGGGATTGAGGGTGGCGGGGACGTATAAACATTCATGTGGTTCATTTGAGGGTCCTGTAACGTATAAATAACACTAAAACTATATCATTTGGCGTTTCAGAAAAGACGAGTAAGCAGCAACTGGATTGCATTCCTGAATACATTGTCGACTCGTACTCAACGCAGCGAAGAGTTTTAGCATGCAAAATCTACTCATATTTCTTTTAGTGGATATTTTAGTGTGCATAATACTAACGTAGCAGATACATTTCTATTTTTGAACACACGTCACTTCTGTTCTTTGGTATGCATGATATAACGACTACCAAAGGCAAACATGTTTCGGCAGGTATTTGCATCCATCTAACGTGTATGTTAAATGCATCCCTCTTTTCCTAAAGATCGGTGATGCTGTATCCTTGTTTGACTGCATTGTTACCGATGTTTCTCTTAGATTAAAATTTAATATAATGGACCTTCAAACAAATACTGCACTCAAGCAAATATATTAATGTGACCCTCATTGGTTAAATCGTCAACGAAAGCAGAGTCACATGAAACTACAATTGAACTGATTCACGATTGTACGACAGGTTGGCCAATGTTCATATGATGCAGCTATCGTAAAGTTTGTTTGTTGTTTGAAGCCGCACACAGAAATATCCCAGCTATATGTCGGTGGTCTGTAATAATAATCAGGACCAGACAACCCAGTGATTGACATCATGAGCATCGATCTACGGAACTGGGATACGATGACATACATCAACCAAGTCAGCGAGCCTGACCACCGGATCTCGTTAGTTGCCTCTTACGACACGCATACGTTGTTGAAAATACATTTTAACCCGGATCTTCACGGGTTCGATCGTAAAGCATAGGTTATGTTTCGGTGCAAAATATGCCAGTCGTTGTGTTGATAGTGAGTGAGTCACGTTTAGCAATACATTAAAGCTATATCACGGATGGGGACACCAGAAACGGGCCTCACACATTATACCCATGAGGGGAATCAAACCCGAGTCTTCAGCGTGACGAGCGAACGCTTTAACGAACAGGGTACCCCACCGCCCTTTGTCGTGTTACTACTACTACTACTACTACTACTACTACTACTACTACTACTACTACTGCTACTAACATATAGCCAATGGAGGATTAACACTAAGAAAATAGATTCTCCTTGTCGAGTCTTTGGACTCGACAAATGCATCATTCTTCATCTGAAACGTGGCAAGAGTACAAATATAGGCTTAAGAAAATCCGGAATTTAGAGCTGAACGTTCTCAATAAAGTGAAAGCCACAAATACCTGTGAATTTCATGATCTTCTCTTTCAGTATCTTGCTGTTGATAACGTCCGACACTGCTATCATGGCTTTGATTGAAGTTTGTGAGGCCTTTTTGTTGTCCAGCTCCCATTTGACTTGAATTTCGCACGTGAATACGACCTACAAAAGATGCAGTCAGGTCGGAAGATGATTGGCTCACAGGATGAACGCTGAATTGGTCGGCCAGCTAGTTCCATAGATTCTGTTTCAGGTTGTTTCAAACGGTCAAGGTTCATCGTAAAACTCTGATAACATTCTCGCAGATATCCATGGGTTTCTTCCAGAACTTCCGTCAGACTTGCACAGGATACTTCCATTCGATTCTGCGATTCTGGAGGTTCCGCCATCCTCCTACGCTTGATCTTCTTAAGCCTTTCCATCTTCCCATCAGGATCTTTGGCTTTGCTCTGAAGTTGTAGTGGGTCATACTTAAAGCCAGGTACATGTATGATGCACACCGGCTCTGGATTACTGGGGAAACGTTTCCGTTCAGGTTGAGATGTCGAAGCCATCTTAGAGTTGTTCCCGGTTATATAAGATGCTGGTCTCAGTGACAACAGTTAAACCTGAACAAACATAATCACGGTGATGACATTGTTACAGGGTGGGACATTTCCATATATATTTTCTTGGGTATTCTGTAAGAGAAACTTAAGTATGTAATTGGAATATATTTTGTTCCTGTGAATGCATTGCATGGTCCCTGTTCATTTTAAGCCATTCATATACGATTTGGACGATTCGCATTTGGAAATTTTCTGTAAATTGGAAACTCAAGTAGTTAAGTTGTGCATGAATTAAATGTTAGTAAGTTGATTCGTTTCTTACCTTCGGTGGTGCCCACTGCAAATTCACCTAAACTAGTAGCTGTAATAAAGTATCTGAAACTCAACTTGAAATGACAAGCCTGCGTCCAGCAAATTGATTAAATTTTGTATATTTACTGAAATAAATAACATTTACATTATGATTGTTTTTTTGCACAGCTTCATGGTTACCATCTCGAATATGTTTCACATAGGTCCATTTCATTCAATGTTCTAAAACCGAATCGAGCATTATACTGTGAACCTCTTGTATGCATAAAAAAGTGAGTGATATCAGAGTTGTCAAGAAGTGTTCGGTATGATTATCCTCAAGATGATCAATAATCAGCCTACATCAAATTAAGGTGTTTATATCTGGTATATAACACATCGAGGTCGGTGAATAACACATCAGATGACAAGACAAATCCTGAGCATACATCCAAGCGTTATTCCGATGTAGCTAAGCCGAAAATGCAATATGGGGTATCCTACTCGGATATTATAAGAGTACATTTGATCCAAATTTGCAAATGATTTGCAACTGGTAACATCACATGTTAAGAGATGTACTTGAACCTGTGTTGGAAGATTATAGTGGAATCAGGCACACGTTCCTGGAACATATACCGGATTTAAGGTTTCCGCGAGAACAGTGTAGTTTTGTCTGGAAATATGACGTTTGATTTGCCATAGGTTGGTCCATATTCACCGAATACCAATTAATCATACCTCATTGGAGAGGCTCTTATATATGGATTCCAGTGGTATATCACCCTTGATGATAAGTGGATCACTAGTCAGATGACAACTCATAAAGTAATCATATCACCAAGTGATATACAGCAAGACCGGGCGAAAACGCGATATAGGGAACCATACTTAGAAAGGCTGTAACAACAAGTACGTCCCAACATTTTTCTTCTTCACATTCACAATCACGTTAAGAATGTTTATGGGCTTGAATATAAATTTAAAAAATGGTGGGGTTTGGATGTGTGTGTGTGTGAGAGTGTGAGTGTGAGTGTGTGTGTGTGTGTGTGTGTGTGTGTTTGGGGGCTGGGAGGTGTGCTCGTGGATCATACTTAGCCTTCGGCCTACTGCGCTTCCTTGGAGAAGTCCCATTCACTGTCTTGGCTGCGTGTAGAGGGGGCAAGGGCCCTGAGCTGATGATGAGCCTTTACTAGCCTGACTGTGCCAGGATCACCCAAACAGTCTTTGCAGCTTTTTATTATTTTATTCTGTAAATTGTAAATCATAACATATCACTACAACTGCAGCTGCTACCACTGCTCTGTGTAGCTGGGAAACATGAGTGTGATCACGAATGAGTTAAAAATCAAATCATAATCAAGCGCATTATTTCTCCTCATGATTCAATACGTAACAGCACAAGATGCAAAGTATTTCTTGCTGCATTGAAACATAATGTTCCTTTGAATAATACAATTTAAAAAATTGAATTCCAGAAATACTGGACCCTGTCTGTAGACAGGTGAAACGTATTTCTGAAGATGTCGTTTACTTGAGTCTCGGGAAGCCGACTAGAGTCCCTTTCTCTAGGCAATCTGAGCTAGATCAGTCACCAGAAGATTCTCCGACCAGTTGTCAACAGCAGCTGAAAGGTCTCCCCACTCCGACTGATTGAGCATGTTGTATTGTTTGCATTGAATCAATGGCTCGGCTTGGTTCTCCAAGTCTGCATTCTTGACAGAAATAAAATGCGAAAATTTATTTATTGCGGAAACGATGAAAATAGGCGAACTTCGGACGCAGCCACACACATCCACGTTCCAGACAGACGTTTTAGTTCTGATCATGTGCAGTAACGGGATGACAATAATTACGATGGGTATTTCCAAGATCAGGAAAATACATGAATATCTTTACAAGTTATTCTACTGAAACATCACGTGACTGGTAGGCTTGTTGTTGGTTGCGGCTGACCAGGTGACATGTGCAGTTTGTTTGTTGTTTAACGACGCACTCAGAAATATTCCAGCTATTTGTGGTCTGTAATGGTAGTGAAGACCAGACAACCCAGTGATTGACATCATGAGCATCGATCTACGCAATTAGTATACAATGACATGCGATGACATGACAACCAAGTCAGCGAGGCTGACCACCGGATCCCGTTATTCGCCTCTTACGATAAGCATCGGTTGTTGAAGATCAATTCTCACCCGGATCGTCACGGGTTCGATCGGAAAGCATAGGTTATGTTTCTGTGCAAAATATGTCATTGTCGTTGTGTTGATATATAGTGCGAGAATGAGTGAATCATGGTTAGTCGCCTATTTTACGGCAGTCATGGGTTGCTGAAGATCTATTCTACCCCGGAGCTTCACGGGCAAACATGTGCAGTATCGCCAGTACTACCACCTGTGTCATGTGACAAGACCTTGAGATGCTTTTAATCCAAATATTCTGAGCAACTTATGCGGTTCCAGTAGCGTGTACAGGTGAGTGCCCACTCTCCCACCCCCGCCCGTCTTAGGCAAACCAAAACAGTTTCCTGTAAGCCTTTTCTGTGCCCCGGGAATTGCAAACCGCTTTGTCACAATATGCTCCCTCACTTTCCCCAAAGCTGTATTATCGTTGTACATAATGTTATTAAGTCTCTACCGCCTCATTGGTCAAGTGGATAGAGCGTCTGCCGCAGAGCGAAAGGTCGATGGTTCGATCCCCGGCCGCGTCATACCAGAATACGCTAAAAGATGGTACTTGTTGTTACCCACCTTGGCGATTAGCATTTAGAGGATAGAACGGTAGCTCAGTGGGCTAGCACTTCAAAACCGGCATTAGTTCGGAATTAGTACAAGAAGAAGAAGAAGAAGAAGAAGAAGAAGAAGAATTATAAATCAAGAAATTCACCATTCACTGTAATAGTAGTTAAGACCAGACAACCCAGTGATTGACATCATTAGCATCGATCTACGCAACTAGGATACGAGGACATTCAACGTCAAATCCTTGTCATATTGCCAAATTATTGTAGCGATTGTGAAGACTATTTTGAAAAAGTCAACCTGTCAAGTAACTGACCAGACATTACATTGTATACTTAGCGGTCTGAATGCTGGATCTCCTCGGGAAAAACGACCCGGTATCACACAGTAATAGTAGCGCTGTAAAGCCTGGCCAAGATTGCACGGCTGTTGGAGGCAGTGAAATACCAGGGTTTCCTGTACAGCTGCAACGCTTGCGCTGCATCGTCTCCTTGTTAAAGGTAGAAATTGTCAACGTAGAATACAGCTTATTTTGCTTCATCAAATTCGCTTCCTTTTAAAGCAATATAACGTTTTACTGTTAAGACTGTTAACTAGTAAAGGATCGATTTACTTGATACCCTATGGGGTGACGGAGATCGGTTTGGCCTGTTTGTTTCTGAAAAGAACATTTATCCTGAAAAAGGTTGAAATGAAAATCGAGGGCAAAGAACTATGACGATTAAATGTAAAATACATCGGTTTCTGCCAAGAAGTATGGAAACTGCAATATGTGAAGGAGACGGACGTACATGTATGAAACATGCCCCCCTCGAGCAGCCGTAGATGTACAAGTGTGCTGTTGTGTTCATAAGGAGTTGGGTTCATGATTTATGTTTTAATGTGTGTCTGGAAAGCCCCAAATCACATTTCCTACACGATCGGGAGTGATACAAGCATACATTTGGCAATTGAAGCATTGGAATGGTTGAGTATTTTGATTAATAATACACACTGAAATATAATTATGGCATTACCAACCTCCCGTAGATAGATTAATACATGAAATGATGTATAGAACCTCATAAACAACCAGCATTGTTGGATGCTTCGAAGTCTGGCGTGTATGGCTGCCGTTATCCTGTTACAATTTATTGGCTAATTCTCTGAAAGAAAAAAAAAGCATTAGGAGAATTTGAATTGCAATGGCCATTAAATCTATGGCGTCGTCTTTCGTACGAAAAGAAGCTTCATCCAAACGAAGTTTAGGTTTGTCGACATTTGAAACAGATAACCAGCGCATAATGAAACAAGAAGTTGAAGTCCACACCATGGCAAGGATTATTTCTTTAAATTATTTATTCCAAGCTAAACGTGCTCATGCGCTTTCAAAAACTACAACAGATAACCCAAAATATATTATAAAAATTCTTTTTAGATATAATGCTAAGAACTAGAGCATTTATTATAAATTACAAATGCTAATTAGAAAGTTCTCGAACACGCATGGAAAACGTCAACTAAAACAGGTATACAATTACAAACAACACCAGGAGATACAAGCCGTTCAGTATACGATCCATGCATGCCGTACGTCAAAGTAATCCTAGAGTCTCGACTGTCGTAAGCTGTGGAACAGTAACGGAGTTACCTTAATTAGTTCTAAGATCGCTGTGTAGAATGACCCAGACCATTTGTTTCCAACATGACCTACACGATGTGTCTTGCACGGACATCCAACCTGTTGATGACATACCTGCTATCATCATCACAGGTGCCACGCATGTGGTACTATTGGCAAACCCTGGCCGCATGTTGGCACTTACTGAATTCACCTTAGCACTACAAAGGAAGCTGGAGGTGTATACATTATCACTGGGTGTATAAACAGGGGATGGTTCGCATTCTCAACAAGTCTCTGAAGGGATGGCAAACTCTGTAGGGAAGTTCATCAAACCGTTGTTCTGCTCGTCGATTGCCTGATGAAACTTGCGGAGGACAAGAAGGTCAGTGAGGCTTCAGGATCTCTAGGGTCGGGATCGGCGCGGCGTGTTATTGACTTAGCTGAATGCTGTCGGCATGCACGACATTGTTTGGCGGGAACGACCTGGCGCGAGCTGAATGAAAACATCACACACGTGGAAATACTTGGCAGATTGGTCGACAGATTGATATTTGCCGGATTAAGGTACACGGCGAGACAGTGATGAGTGCATGCTGAGTGTAGATCTGATGATTGGCGTGCTCCGTCAATGCTTGTGTCATAAAACAGTATTATTTAATATCGTGTTTCTACTTGTATTTAATAGTTCCAGACCTGAACTGTTGCATTATAAATGTGTGTTTGTCTCAATAGCTAATTTAATGTATCTTTCGACTAACTAATCAGGTAGAATATTATATTTCTTTTTATCCCCCCGGCATATAATGCGGGGGGATATAGCGATCAGCCAGTCTGTCTGTCTGTCTGTCCGTCCGTCCGTCCGTCCGTCCGTCCGTAATCATTTCCTTTTCCGGGGCAGAACTTGAAAATAATTCAGTGTATTTGATCGAAACTTGGCATATCTATTAGTCACATACTGAAGTTGTGCCTATTGCTATTTAGGAATTTTAGAAATTTTTATTTTTTACGTTTCCATGGTAACAAGTTGGACTTAGGTTCTATAAGGATGGTGTTCGTTTCCGGAGCGTAACTCAAAAACCATTAAATACTTTCTTACAAACCTTTGCATGTCTACCAGGCACATACTGAACTGGTGCCTTTAGCTATTTAGGAATATTTTTTTATATTTTTATTTTACGTTTCCATGGCAACCAGTTGGACTTAGGTTCTATAGGGTAGAGTTCGTTTCCGGAGCATAACTCAAAACCCATTCAAAACTTTCTTACAAAACTTTGCATGTCTATCAAACTCATGCTGCACTGGTGCCTTTTGCTATTTAGGTATTTTAGAATTTTTATTTTTTACGTTTACATGGCAGCAAGTTGGACTTAGGTTCTATAAGAGTGGTGTTCGTTTCCGGAGCGCAACTCAAAAACCGTCAAATACTTTCTTACAAAACATTGCATGTCTACCAGGCACATACTGAACTGGTGCCTTTTCCTATTTAGGAATTTTTATTTTTTATTTTTTACGTTTCCATGGCAACAAGTTGGATTTAAGTTTTCATATAGGTAGGGTTAACTTATGGAGTATAACAAATAAACTGTTAAATATTTCCTTGCCAAACATTGCATGTCCATATATAAAGTACATACTGAACAGGTGCCATTTAATATTAAGGAGTTTTAGAAATGTTTATTTTAGAATTTCCATTGCAGCTATTTTGACATGGGCTAAGAGAAATGTTGGGTCAGTTACCTGGTTTGGGACCATAACATGTTAACATGGGCGGGGGATATAGATGACTTCGTTGACTATACGCTTGTTTCTTGTAATTTGTCATTTGTTTGCATAAAAAAACTCGACAGAAACACACGTTTTCTTTCCATTTCATATGGATGCGACCATGGTGGATCTTTTGTTGGTAAACAATGTATGCTTCTTAAAGAACATTCAACTCTTGACTCATAAACAGAATTGCACATTTACTTGTGGTTACTTTGCAGACAGCTGCCGGGGGGATATGTCATCTTTCTGATGACTCTTGTTCAATTTAAGAATTATGCGAGGATTGATACCTTTGGCTGTAAGTGGTTTAAAATGAGTAAGTGAGTTGGTTTTAACTGCGCTTTAAACAGTATTCCATTTATATCACGTCAGTGTCAGCCAAATGTTGGGCGAATGCCCGAAGTGATGCAGGTCTCAGACGTTTTCCACTTTGGTGAAACCCACGAGCACGGGTATGGTGCTGACAAACCTAAAACCATAATCGAGGCGAACCGGGATTCGAACCCACAATCGTAGGTTCCTGGCATGTCAAAAGAACGCATCTCTGCACAGTGAATTGCGGCGCCTTAGACGAATGGGCCACTCGTTTGCTAAAGCAGCAATTACAACGTCATTCGAAACGAACATGAACCGGACCTTGCAAGTGCAAAACACAACAAAACACAGGGCGTCATGACATTGGGACACTTTTCTAATCCGGATGTGCTGAAACACACTACGTGTATGTCACACATATGAGACCCTCCAGGAGAAAAGGGACCTTATGGGTGTTTGGATGCAATTGTGCTGTGACGTCATAAAGAAAGATGTTTGACGTCAACTTCCTCAGACATTGCATGTGTGCGGACTGTACATCCAAATTATATGTTCTCGTTATTTCGTAATGTAATATATACATTTTAACAAAATTTCAGTTAAGCAGACATATATAAAAGAAGCAAACACTACATAAAAAGTTATAAGTCTGAAAATGATTGGTGCTATGCATCTCTGTAACAAATATGAATTTAAGCCAATGAGTTGTATTTTGTGGTCCTAGGATACCGTGGTTTGAAAATAAAATAAGAAGTCAAAATTTGATTTTGCACCCAAAAGGCCCCTTTTCGCATGGTTGGTCACATAGAGTCTAGAAACCACTATTCGCTAGAACATTCTTCGTGATGTCCTGAAGGTGGTATGAACCTAACGATACCGCATGTTGAAACAACTATATTTGACTAGCTCTCTGTGTATTTTAACAACTGCACGCCTAATGTGGTGAATCGATTCATATAATTAGAACGGCTGAAAAATGTTGCCATGATCACCTGGGTCGAATGAAAACTGTTACCAACATGTTTTATTCAAGGTTCGTTTCTACATTGACCTCTGTCATCGTATTAATTTACCAAAAACAATCCATTTCGATTCCATGTTATGTCTTTGTATGGGGCGAGTATCAACGACCTTATTCACCGTCTTTATCAACTTTTGGAGTACAGCATGTACAGGTGTAATTAGTCCTATAACGTTTGCATATACAAGTGTGGCAGATACATTACATCACCCCAGTACCCATTTGCATACATTACATACACATCACACTTCAATAATCGCAATTATAAAACTCTGTTGTTCAGACTACCGGAATAACACACATTAGCTAACAAACGCAGAACCATGGAAGAACATCAATTTGTGACAAGCCACGACGTTTGATGCTCATATTAATTCCACCTCCGACTGAAACTTCTTTTGTTCTATAATTTCATTGTTATATAGCTTTTCGAATTTCGAACAAAAATGAATCAAAATCATTAAGTTTTATAGCATTGTAACGTTATGGTGATTTTATGAAACAGTATGCCGTTTATAATGAAGGGCCATCGTTTGATGTCACCTGAGGCGGAAACACACATGGCATACATCCCTCGCTCCGTATTAGTAGTTAGTTCCGAGCTCATCAAATTCAATGGAAAGGAGATCATTAAAATAGATTCTTTTGAAGAGAGAGTTTACGGTCGACAAGTCCTACGTGAACTGCGGTGTGTTTCTTTGTAAGAGGTGACATCATTGCTACAGCCAGATAAGTTATTGAAGCACAACTTGTCGGAGTTTGAAGTTTCCGATCACTGTGATTTGTTCAGATGATGGAGCACTTGAAGGATGATTATGTGGTTGGATATTTCTTTACACAGGCTACAAGCTAGATATTACAGTCTTATCACGACCGCATCTAAATAGTCAAGTACTGCTAAAGCACGGTACACTGTAAGATGACATGCAGAATATCTTCTGAGTATCCTTCCGTTAACCAATCTGCGTGCTACATTTAAGTGCGGTGTTGCTTCCATTCGAATTGAAACCGGGCGATATGAGAACCTACAGTCCGTTTGACTCCAAATGAGAACGATGAATTGCAAAATAACTCGAAATCCAGAAAAGTGTATGAAACAACAATACGGTACTTGACCATGTTATTATTTTTTAGTGTTAAACAGTTGATGTTGAATGTGTATGATTTCTTTAGAAGTGAAGCAGAAAGAGCAGAGCCTTTTTATGCAATTAATAAATTCTTGAAACGAGCTTCAAAAGCTCTTGGTATGTCCCCTCAGAAACTTAAAAGAAGATTTTGTTGGGTACAGGGTATTCATGGTCAAGTGCCGTATTGATGTTTCATACACTTTTCTGGATTTCGAGTTATTTGGAATTCATTTGGAGTCAAACGCACTGTACCTGTCGATCAACATTTCTGCCCTTCATGTAATAACAGTGTGACAGGAAAACGAAGTCCATGTTTTAATGAATTGTCCTGTGTATGATGAGTTTCGTTTGAACCTTTTGCAAAATGCTTGCTATTTAAAGTTCACTCATAATTTGAACAAAGTTTGCAGGTATGCTTCATAACGTCCAGTGACATTCTGTATACAAATCTTGCCAAAACCTGCTTTAATATTCTACAACAACGAGCAAACATGTTTTATCACTGATCTTAAAATAAAAGTTCATATAGGTTGTACAGTATCTCATAATTCAATACGGAAATGCCTATGCAATAATGCTGTACATCGGTAGAAGAGACTATAATACATAAGCTGTATGTATTCCTTTTGCCTCGTTTGTCCCAAATGAGCTAAAACATGTGAGAGTGCCAATGAACTTGCAGCCATGTTTTCTCCAGAAACACAGTGATATATTAGGAACCCCTGTCCAAGCATATAGGCGTAGTTAATCAGTAGTTGCATATTTATCGAATTGTCATACAATTTTAAAGGATTGTTTTTCGCATCGACAAAACTGTCGATTACATGTTAAACTAGAAATATCAGGTGCAAACTATTGCAAAAGTTTAATGGATACATTTACCCAAGTTAGATTTGAATTTTGTATTGTTCAACAACATTTGGAAAAATTGTTTCAGAAACAAGTACACAGTCGGGATCGCTCTTTGCTTCTAGGTTTGCAGGGCTAAGACTCGAACAGTTACAGGCCGCCGTGATATAGGATAAAAATTGTCTCTATACACCTACAATAGGTCAATTTATGCCGTTTTGAAGCAGATCCCGATGATTTTTTGGCCCGATTTGTAACCATGGATGAGACCTGGATTCATCACTTTCAACAAGAAACCAAAATTTAGTCTAAACAATGGATGCATCCGAAATCACCAGCCCCCCCAAAAGCCAAGTCGGTTCCTTCTGCTGGAAAGGTGATGGCTTCAGTCTTTTGGGATTCCAAGGGTATTCTGCTGATTGACTATCTTCAAAAAGGCCAGACCATCAATGGAAGATATTATGCTGACCTACTGAGACAGTTGCGTGACGCTATCAAAGCTAAGCGACGGGGAATGCTCACTAAAGGAGTCATGTTCCACCAAGACAATGCTCCTGTTCACAAATCGGTGGTTGCCATGTCAGCGATCCATGATTGTGGCTTCGAACTCATTGACCACCCCCTTGATTCACCCGATTTGGCCCCGTCAGACTTCCACCTGTTTCCCAAAATGAAAAAGGAACTAGCCGGTCGCCATTTTCCTAGTAATGATGACGTCATTTCCGCTGTGAATAACTTTTTTAGGGTGGCCGAAGAAAATTTCTTCTTGACCGGCATTCAGGCCTTGCAGCATCGCTGGCAAATGTGTGTAAAGCTGGAAGGGGACTATGTGAAGAAATAAATGAAAACCATCGACTTGGTACGGGTCTTTCACAGTTAACTTTCAGCCAGCCCTCGTATATGTAGGTAGCTCCATGTACATCGTGCATTCACATACCAAGTACAGTTGCACTGATTGATCTATTTGAAGTAGATCCGTGTAGCTGTTGCTCAAAGTAATTTTATAATTTTTATAAGTAATTTTTGTAATAGTTATGGCGTAACAAGGTCACAGACTGACCATATGGCATCGAACATGCAATGTAAGTCTTATTGTATGTAGATACCTTTATTATGGACAGATGTAGCCGTCGACCAAGAGTGGGACAGGGGGTTGGTTAAGGAGTCGTAGGTCCCGAGTCCCGTGAGTCGACCGCCACCCCGACCGTGTCTGTTTCTTATACCAGCACAATTATATAGTTTTATACATGATGGTGGGTGCATTTACAGAAATGCGTACTACCTTCTGATGCGGGAAATATAAGCAATGATTATTATACAATTTCATTTGAATGGACTTGGATAAATTTACCTGATTGACATTTGTGCTTATCTATCTGTTATGAAGCTTGGTATGTCGCTTGGGGCGTCAGTCAGCAATCCTTAATTACAATGACGAACACCGTCAGAAAGGGCCGACAGGTCAGGGTGTGACATTTAATTATTATTAGTACTTTTTATTGCGTGACGTCAGTGCGTATACTGTGATAGACGATAAAGTATTACTTCAATGATTTAACTTCTTATGTTATATTTCTTTATGCTTATAAATAAAGTAAATACTAGCATGTATGTACCTTATGAAAACGTATACACGTAAACGTCACTGTATGACAGTACAACCAACCTTCCCACAGAATACCTTGTGTGGTGTTCGAGACAAATTGTATACTGTTTAGAACACATGCGAGTAAATAATCGTGCCTTTGAATTAATTAAACGATATTTGCTCATACTAAAAAGAGAAGGCTACCCCAGTGATAAAAGCGTTAAATGTTTACGCCGGAATTCCAGGTTCGATTCCCGACAAGTGTACGACGTGCGTGTTGGTTCCATACGCCGTGTAAAAGGTTGGTATGCTGCCAAAAGAGGCTACAAACTCCCCTACTCACTCATACAAACAGGGCAATTGTCAATATGGGGTTGATCTGGTTGAACACTTGAAATTCGTAATTGTGGGAATGTAGCTGAATAGCTTGTTTTTACGCTCACAGTGCATTTGCGTTTGTTTGTGATATGTGTAAAAGGATAGCGTTTCATAAACATGTGTTTATACACAATCAACTATTTGGCCGAGTGTTCATTTTCGCTCATGTTGGATATTTGCCAACAGAAAACTTTGTGGCCGAAGAGATAGAATGTATTAATATCTTCAAATAAATCACTCCCAAAGTCTGTCACGACCTAACAAACATCTTACTTTATCCATTCATCTTGCAGAAAAAATAAGTAATACATCATTTCAACACCTACAAACAACAAGTCAGCACATCAACCAATGTCAAATAAATATCTAGCCACTTTTGACCTAAGTCAAACAACCATGACACCGAATTACCTTTCTTTTGCCCTACCCCTTCCACTGCCATCAAGGAGTAGATGAGGGACACGATATCTTTGATGTTAGAGCGAGTAAATGCCGGTCTTTTCCCGTCTGTCTCATAGGAACACGGAGAACATTTATCTTGATACATCGCTAGGACCATGCGAAAAAGTCTGGCACAGTAGCGAAAGTACTGATCAAACACCACTCGATTCTCTTAAGTCGTCATTTCGATTTTTAATCGTACTTTTCTTCTTTGGGATCAAGAGGGTGCGTTCATTAACAATACAACGTGTCCTTTTGTTTATATTGTACTTCTTTTTGAAAGCTCAATATTGTTTCGTCAATAGCTAGTCCTTCGGGGCCAAAGTAGATCTGATGGACTACAGCAGGCGTTACCGTAGACATTAGAGTTACGCTAAGGAGGCTTATTGTCTGACGAGGGGAAAACGATCCGTGAATTCTGATAACGCATTGAGTGTATTCGTGTGCTGTAGAGAAGTGTATTTCTGCAGGAAGTCGTATCTGAGAACAGGAAGGACCTCACACCAGGCACAGTTGATGAACTCGTTACACTAAACAGGGAAGCAAGGAGAGACAAGGAGCTGTCATTATAACATGCATTGTCTGAAGTGTTCGCCCCATCAACGTCAGAAGTGTCAATGTGATGAACACTTATCTGGTCTATAGGAGCACTCAAGAAGTAGTGTCGTGTTTCTGAAATGTTGCTGGTGTCCATGTCGGGACTAAAGATGTACGTCCTATGGAGACAGAATTATATTGTGTATGAATGATACATATGTGTGTTTTAAAAATATGTTGGGGATGTCAGACTGATTCGTGTTTCCAATCATTACCTTCCAAAACAGCCGTGCAAACAAATGCTAAAATGACGACATCAGTTCGTTCTTGACGTTTGGTATCGCTAACCCCATCAAAGGTTCGTGACATTCGCTAGGGTCGAGCAGTAGTGGGCAACATGGCGCTAAGAACGCCGGTACTGTATCTGCACATTTAATAAATGGGAGGTTGATTTATGATGTTCGAGCACAAAGATCATTTGATGAACAGGCACATGCGATTGGGTCACCAACCATACATGACCCAAAAATACATATGCAACCGAACGTTTCAAATTTTAACCTTAGATGTTGAACTGTTGTGGACGTTTAACCTTATGCTGCGACTATGAATGCGTTCAATATCTAGTCGTGTAAGGTCAGGATGAAATATAGAGCTGCATCTTCGCTTTGGAGAATGTTTGGTGTTATGACCAAAACGTCAGAACAGTTTATCTTTTTGGAGTATATTTAGCTTGTACATCAAATGAAAGTTTATGTACTGTTTAACTTCGGATGAGCTATTTTTTTTTACATACACGCACCACGTCAAATTAATTATAATTTATCTCATTCGACAAAAATGGGGACACATACCAACCTAAAACGAGAAAGACGTAGAATGAATTTAGTATTATTTAAAGTAGCCAGCACAATGTATCTACATAAAACACAATAAACCAGAATTCCGACTTTAGCCCAATTCATAGTAACATTATTTCCAACTCAATGTAAGGCAAAGTGATAATTGTGATATATTTGAGAAAAATACATACTCCATCAATACACGGAGACCTTCGTGACAGAAGACACAAACAGTCAGAAGATTATCGAGTATTTCTTAAGTTTTTTGCTTACAAAAACATCTTGGCAGCACCGGCAAGATTAAACTGCCGACTGCCTTGTCGACATTGATTCATTAAGATTACATGCGCCTGTCGCCCTCCCCTCGGATTTAGGAATACTTCCCCTTAGAAGACTGACCTGTCGATGCCAGGTCGGCACTTGTTGATGAACCACAGAGCAGGTGGGAACTGTACATATATACGAGGGGTGTTCATTAAAGATTTCCCCTATACCACTAAGGGTTATCATATTTGGTTGAAATTTCACATGTGTAATGATACATGTATCTATGGGTTATGTCTGAATTTGCAGCACCGAACTAATACTCTTACCACTTTTACAGGTGTTATGATCGAGGAGGGTGTGACAATGGAGCCAGTAGAATACCGAGCAGTGATTAGGTTTTTATATTTGAAAGGTCGCACACCAAAAGAAACTTTCGATGAAATGAAAGCAACTTATGGGGAAGATGCCCCATCATATGACGTTGTTAAACACTGGCATTGCCAGTTCAAGTGTGGTCGGACATCTGTGGAAACAGCTGCCATTCCTGGTCGCCCCCATTCAGCCATTGATGAGGACATTATCCATCAAGTGGAGGCCGCCTTTTTGGCAGACCGACGTATAACTGTTCGCCAGTTAGCACAAGATGTCAAGATCAGTGTAGGGTCTGTGGAAAAAATCATCCATGACAATTTGAACATGCATAAGGTGTCTGCACGATGGATTCCAAGGTTGCTCACACCTTTCCAAAAGCAGGAACGAGTCAATTGCTCAAAGGATCTTTTGGACATGTGCCAAAAAAAACAGGCAAACTTTTTTGACAGACTTATCACACTGGATGAAACATGGGTCCGTCACTATGATCCTGAGACTAAAGTTCAGTCGATGCAATGGAAGCATGTGGAGTCACCACCCCCAAAGAAGGCACCTGTCCAACCCTCTGCAGGCAAGGTCATGCTCACGGTGTTTTGGGACCAGCACGGAGTAGTGATGATGGATTTCTTGGCAAAGGGTACCACAATTACAGGAGCTTATTATGCTTCACTGCTGCGGAAATTGCGGGACGCTATCAAGCTTAAGAGGCGCGGCATGCTGACCAAGGGTGTCCGTCTCCTGCAAGACAATGCTCCAGTACACAACTCTCATGTTGCCCAGACAGAAGCGCGGTCCTGTGGCTATGAAATCCTTCCACATCCTCCTTACTCTCCTGACCCTGCACCATCCGACTTCCACCTCTTTCCAACCATGAAGTCATTTTTGAAGGGAAAACGTTTCACAGATGATGTAAAAACACTGATTTCTGAAGTCAAGTCCTGGTTTGAGACGCAAAATGAGGGCTTTTACAAGCGAGGTCTCCATAGTTGCATAAAACGATGGGAGAAGTGTGTAACTCTTGGTGGTTCCTATGTGGAGAAAGACTAATACTTATGCCAAGTTTCATTCCACTAGGTCCATCGGAAGTGGGTCAGGGGAAATCTTTAATGAACACCCCTCTTACATAGTCCGCTTACAATCTGACAGCAGAAGACTGACTTTCAAATTGAAATGCAAACATAAGTAAGTTTTAGCCTCAATCTCTGAATATTCAGAAATGTGTTTCTCATTACCGTAAATAGTATTAATAAGGATTAAAGCCATGTACCACATTTTCGAATATATGCCGATTAACGCCGATTCTCGTGTACAAGTGTTTTCTTGATGTATGACTTGTCATGTTTTCCCAAGATATTCGTTTTAGCGTATCTTTAAAATTGCCTTACCAATAAGTCATCATTTTCACTCTGCAATGCTAAACCGGCGTGTGTTTTTAAGCTTCCTCAGATAAGTACTATGTCATTGACCTACATTGTATCTTTGCTAGTTTTGTTGTTTAAAGCCTCACACAGCAATATTCCTGCTATATTGTGGCGGTCTGTAAAGTGTCAGGCCCGGATAAGAATCAAGTCACTGACAGCATGAACATCGTTCTACGCAAATGGGATACGATGACATGCTAGTTAGTTGAGTTAATTTGATTTTTGTCGGACTGGTTGATGGGTTATTTTGGAAAGCTTTACACAGATGCTATGCATTCGGATACTCAGGACAGAACCGGATAGCCATTTTCAACAGGTCACCCGAAAGGACTTTTGACTCCCAATCCAAATTCTATGCTACCAGACTTGAGTTAAAACAGCTTCGAATACCTGCGACTATTCTTCCCAAATCCCAAAAGGAGGAGGATTGTTGAGTCAGTTCCTTTACAGCCATCATAGGAGCATTGTCCTCTCTAGGGAACAAAGCTAGTATTGGCATTGGTTAGGCCCACGTCCCGTCAGTAAAGATAGAAGCAACTGGCAATCCATAAATCCTCGTATAGATCTCCAGTCGTTTTCTTAGCTTCCAGTGGATATCATTTTCTATAAGATGAAAGGTTTCAAATTTCACGGGACAGATGCAGGGTCATGTAACTACAATACACAATTCCTGAATGTTCCCCTTTGTCATGAGTGTGATTATCAGTACGCATATCATTTAGCAATGCCATTCCTCAAGCACGATATAATCTACCGAAATACTTGAAATCCAACTGACTCGATCGTCGAATGGAAACACAGTCGATCTATTTAAGTGCCAATCCCAAGGGCAATATCCAAATGATGCTGGAAAAACACGTGGAAAAAAATGTTCAAGCGCCTAAGACATTTATTTTACGAGCAGCTGCAACGAAAAAGGATTTATCAAAATGTCACGATTGCCGTGGGATGAAATCAACATGGACATGAAATGAATTGGACGAGAATACGTCTGCCTTGATGTGCGACTTTACTCAACAAGGACGTAAACACGATGTAAAAAAGGGAAAACACAATATAATACAAAACGAATACACTAACTTACGTTGAAGTTTGCGTTAAAGAAATATCAAGAGTTGTCGTATACCAGAAACCCAGGAAGCATCCGTTTTTTAGACGACTAACTTGGTACAATAAACATGGTGAACATTTTTAATGTATTGTTTTACCGATGTTTTATTGCGTGTTTTATCATAGTCAGTGAAATATTGTGTGAAGTGGGACACAAATATAACCTTTTTGTACCCTCATTCGATGCAACAGTTACCTGTGACGCACAGTAAGTACTAACATCAAGTAGGTCTCTCGACAGGTTCATGATGGCGTTTGATAGTTGCTCATGCTAACGATAAGAAATAGAACCACTGGAAAACATATGAGTATGTTTACAGTCGAAAGGAATAGATTGCCACACATTGGAAGATGTTTAAGAAATTTTGAAAATATACTGAGTCAAATTAAAAACTTATCCCATATATGATATACAACGGACAAATGCATCAGAGAAGGTAATTTTTAATCATTAATGTCCAAAGAAGGATTTTAATTAACGGTGGTAACCATAATTTGTTCCAAGCACCTACGGTATTCGGTAATGACATCAACAGTTTAAATCATAAGTCCCAAGCACGAGAATCTGATGGCACACAAGTTCAGTAGCGTGTATGGCCACCATGTGCGTTGACAACTGCCACACAACGCCTCCGCATGGACCTTGCGATGCTTGTGAACACATGATTGGGAAGACGACGCCATTGTTGCTGCAAAATGGTGCCAAGATCTTGCAAATTCTGTGGTTGGTTCTGGAGAGTGCCCAGACCTCTGCCAAGAGCATCCCAGACATGTTCGATGGGATTGAGGTCGGGAGACCTTGACGGCCAGTCCATGACGTTGACTCCCGCATTCTGAAGGAAATTCCTTGTCAAAATTGCTGTGTGGGGTCTGGCATTGTCGTGTTGGAAGATCAAACTGGGTCCATGTGCTGCCATAAAAGGCAGAAGTTCTGGTCCCAGTACCTGGTCGCGGTAAGCAGCAGCGTTGAGGTTGCCACGGATGACAAGAAGCCTGGAACGTGCATTGCCACAGAAAGCACCCCACACCATGACACTTCCGACACTTGTCAATTTCCTGTACACAACACTGGGCGTAACGTTCATGACGGCGCCTCCACAACCTCGCCCTACCATCAGTAAATCGAAGATTAAATCGGGATTCATCACTGAAGACGACTTGATTCCAATTCCTCTGAGTCCATCGTAAGTGTCGCTGTGCCCACAATTGACGTTGACGTCTGTGTAATTGAGTCAGAATCGGCCCGCAGTATGGCCGTCGTGCTTGAAGGTGAGCAGTTCTCAGACGGTTTCGAACAGTTTGCGCACTCAGTCTACCCCTAAACAGTTCATTTCTGGTTGATGTAGCCGTCAAAAATCGGTTACGGAGGTGACGTAAGACAATCTGACGATCCTCTGCATGTGACGTCACACGTGGTCGACCTGGCCGAGGGCGATCAGCGGTGGTACCCGTTTGCTGTAGACGCGTCTGTAAATCATAAACAGTCCGTCGACTACAACCCATCGTCCTTGCGACTTCAGCTACGGACGTTCCCGTCTGCAACATGCCGATGGCACGTTCACGTTGCACATTTGAAAGGCGTGGCATGACAAATGGCCGTAAAGACTTTTGTTTTCGTTTGTTTTCCTTTTTTTGTTAATGACTGCTAACAAGTATGGCTGAAAACACGTGCGGTATTATGGCCACGTGACCAGTTTCACGTGAAAAACCACTTTTGCCACTATAGTGTTGTACACATGATTTTGATCGATTCACCTGCACAAAAACGGGTGTTATCTGAAGACAATACGTGGCCATTACTGTTTAAATACACAATAAGGGCCCATAATGATAACTGGTTAAAATGTTAAAATTTGAGGATTGTGAAGTTTTTAATTTGGTTCAGTATGTTGCATATATTGCGTCGTGATAACTTCTGTTAACCGACCTGACTGATGTTCAATGACAATCTGGGAAGATCAAATGCCACGTGACCTGGCGTTGACTTTGTGTGCTTGCGAATTTGTGCCTAATTCCGAGATTGTGAGTTGGAATCCAGGAGGGACTCAACACAAAAAAATGTACTAGAATTTGCATTGCACTAAGGTGTACTCTCAAATATAACAATTGTTACAGCTGACTACGTTATAAAAGGCAATGTGCATTCGTATTATATAAGTCAATAATAATATTATAAGTCAAACACATTCAGGTTCTTGAAACACTGAAAGCAGCCTCATATGCAACATTTCTTTAACCAAGTCGTTCCTGTCAGAATTTTGATCAGGCCATTAGTATCCCCGTGCCCTGACTTTCTAGAGACGGTTTTTATTTTTGATTCAGCAATTAGTCATGTCTGGGAGCTTGGTAATGACTCCGGCAATGTGCAGCTGCTCCCATCTCCCCCAGCCAGATTGTCTTTGTATCCAAATCCCTACCATGTTGCTGGAGAAAGCGTGGCTTTCTTTCAAAGCCTGGATCTCTTGTCATTGAACATTCACGTCACTAAAACACATATTAAACGGAAAGAAGATGTAGTTGTGACCCAGTAACCGCTCCGCCACGACTTGAATTCGTAATGTGAAAAACACTCATTTAAAAAATGACTTTTTCCCTTGTTCCTTCAGTGGGAGCAACCAGGTTTTTTTTAGAAGTGTGGGGTCAGTTAGTTTTTTTCGCAATATCACGGCGTTTTAGCTTAATGACTTAGGACAGTCCAAAATGATGCGTGTCTTGTATTATGACATATTTCATGGACCTCACGAGCATGGGTATGGTATGGACAAACCAAGAATTATAATCTGGAATTCCAACCTTTTATAGCGTTTTGTTACGCTCACTGTCCAGGAAGTATGCATGTTCCTTGGTGGTTTGTGTACCAAAGATGAACTGACCAAAGTTATCTTTGCCATTTTTGAGTGAATAACATAGTGTATATAATGTGCTAATACGTTTGTCTACTCTTGATACTGCTCGTTGAACGCATACCCTTGAAGGTTATACGGTTATATTACCACACTTTACCCATACCCCGTTACAGTGGAAGGCGAAATTAAATGAAGAACAGTTTTCTTTTGTCAAAATAGCAATTAGTATAACTTCCTTGTTTTCACCTTGTGAATATGGTGACAGTCGAACCTTGTTTGTCTCGAAATCAGATGTGCCTAATTGTGTCGAACTCCCCGTGCATCCTCGGCGAATTCACTGTATTTATCAAAATCTTGACAAGGATGTGTCGAACTCCCCGTGCATGCTCGGCGAATTCACTGTATTTATCAAAATCTTGACAAGGATGTGTCGACTTCCCTTTGCTCCGTGTCATCATTTAAGTGTTGAACTCAAACAACTACACTGTTCACTTTTGTATTGCTAGATTAAATCCAGTACGTTTTAGAAAGCGTGGAACTGTAGAATGCCCTGACGATGCGTGTATACAATATTTATTTTATCATTTTCCCGAACCAAAAATAGAAAAAAAAACTATCAATTTGGTTGATTTCGCCTTATCAGAGTTTGTGCTGTGTAGTAATGCACAATTCTTTCCTGAACAATGTCATCGAAGCACTATTTAGGCTTACGAAGTGTTTTACAAAATAAATGTGGCGAAAGTGTAGAACATTACATAACTCCTGCAGATTCAGGACGAATCGTTGAACAAACACCATTGTATGTATTGAAGTCGTTAAAAAACTTTCATGTCTTGTAGTAATGAAACAATACTTAACGTCTTAAAGCAGTTAAAAAAACTGCTTATGGGTTGAAGCATTAAAAGAAAAAAATGTATGTCTTGAAGCAGTGAAAGAAAACTTAGTATGCCTTGAAGCAGTGAAAGAAAACATTATTCACCTGACAAAAAAATCCAGCTTCCCCAATAATATTAATGGTGTGTCTTTAATGAGACCCAGACCCTGCGAGATGAACCTACCTTCCTTTCAATGATGCGTCGGTTCACGGAATATGGCGTCAACATTTTCAACAGCATGTTGAATAATTTACGTAAGCGAAAAGGTAAAATAAACATGTATGACTGCCGCCAATTACATCCAGACAAATGAAACGAATTTGAACGCGAACTCGAAATCTATAATTTTCTTTTTATTTCCATTATATTACTTAATGATATTTTACAGTCAATATTTACATCGGTGGTGGATTTCTAATGTCGGACATGCTAAGTACATTTTCAAAGTAGTTCTAGTGACGTTCACGCACTATGAAAACAGCGAACAGACACACTCATGGAAATTCAAATCATACAAAATATACAGAATATTAGCTTTTTTCTAATGCCAAACCACTTGGCGGAAAAAAACACTACTTCATTCTCATAGTCATTGAACTATATCCAATATGCCATTTTATTTACTGGGGTGACAAGGATTTATAAGAAATGCTTCACTGAATCATAGTCGTAAATCTTCAGTCATAAACTCTACATCAACTACCCACCCATAGCAAATGATGATATGAAAACGGAAACCACAGTCTTTACAAATTCAGTATCCTTGTAGCATTTCCATAGTCGATGGGCAATCACAAAAATTAATAAAACATCTTGAGAACCACATCCGGAGATACTGACGTTTACATAACCCATCGGTGATTTTTCTAACATTATTTCATCGAATATTTTATCAGCAAAATGGAAAAGGAATTAAATGAAATGTTTGGTTAATACAAATAAATACAAGACATACTTGCCAAAAAAAGGAACATTAATATTGAGCACCTGCAATATATTACTTTTGCCAATAACAAAACGACGCCACTCACTAAAACAAAATATTTATAAAACAAGCGACAAAATGAAATGTAAACATAAAAGAAGAATACCATATGATAATAAATATTATCCCAAAAAATTGTGCGTTACGGGTGATAAATAATATTTACTCAATAAACAAATAAATAAATAAATAAAAAAAATATATTAAGAATGACATGCGGGAATTATATATCTAAAAAACGACTAAGCGAAACATTGATAAAATTCATCTAAAACAGTGAAGAGAGAACCACACAATGTATAGAAATGTAGAGAAGCATATATCTTCCCTTCCTCGTACCGACTTCATATAGACGAAACATAATATGTAGGTGAGGAAAAATGGCTTAATATACATTTGAGCAGGTAAACGAGGGAGAAACGTGAATGCTAACACCACAGTCTATGTACATATCAACAATAACAAACACGCGTAACAATACATGCAACAACCTCCCTGATTTTGTACATTTCATTTCAGTGTGATCAATATCAAACAGAATACGTCAAGTTGCCATCCGTTTTGAACATTTTGTAATGTAACATTGTATGACAACGCGAACATGAATTCAAAGTTTTCAAAGAAGTGCTTAATAAAAAAAAGTCTGACATTAAATGGTCAATGAATATATGGGGCAACGTTACTTGCTATGGTAGCACACATAAACTGGAAAGCCTTTGCAGTACTTGGTAGAAATGCCTAACAAAACTGGAGAAGGGAGGTCTGAGCTATGCTGTGGTATGTTAATGTTTGACAGAGAACATGTGTGAGATATAAAAAGAATGTTTCATTAAAGTCCGTACGAGATCCACATGTCATAATCATTCGGAATACAGTACATGAACATGAATGGTAGGTACCGTGTGTGTCTATCGCACACGAAAACACCTTTTCGACATGTTCGATGTTAATCGAAATAATTTCTTAATTTCATTTTGAAATAGATGGGGATATCAAACAATTGATGCTATTTTACACGTGAAATAGAATATGACAAATGTATCACCTTTCAATTTCATTGTGAACATATACGATATACGAGGTCGTGCTGTGGCAAGAGGAGTCATCTCACACTATATAAGTTCTTAAAGAGTAACGATGATACTTCTCAATGTGTTTTGTACATGAAGGCACAAGTTTGGATCATCCTCTGGTCTCATTCATTGTCAATATCAGCCCTTTTGATAACACTCATCCTGAGC
Source organism: Haliotis rufescens (assembly GCF_023055435.1). Classification (NCBI taxonomy): domain Eukaryota; kingdom Metazoa; phylum Mollusca; class Gastropoda; order Lepetellida; family Haliotidae; genus Haliotis; species Haliotis rufescens. The sequence continues at coordinate 8,871,085 of NW_025964383.1, forward strand.
AATGCACACTTTAGCAGTTGTCAATATCACAAGTTGACATCTAGACATCTGGTCAATTTCGTCTCTCTAGTCCATGTTCTTCCTGTATAGAACAGTCTCGGCATTACGTCATCAGTGATCGATATGTAAGAAATCGCATTATATCCATATGCCTAGGGACTGTTTTGTTCGTCTTCACAGCTTCAAGGAGATATCAACATAAAAAATGTCGCTGCACACGTAGCAGATTTACTGAGCACAGTCACTCACACTGATCAACCGCTCTTGCTCATGACAAATGTACCACACTTATTCGCTTAACATTAAAATATATTTCACAAAAATGGGAAGACATTAATCATAGGTACTGAAATTTAATGATAATGACTAGTTCTAAAAACCACTAAAGATCCATTTGAATAAGTCACCATGTGCATTATCAATCCCGTGGACAAGCAACGATCCCTGCAAAATACATTATTTGAAATACACCCGGGTTTCTAATGCATTAGATATGATACATTAGTTGTGGGAATGGAATGAACTATTTCCACTATATTGTCTTTATCGATCACAATACTCACATGGGTTCATTAACCTGTACATTTGATAATGTGTGTCTTGTCAAATGAACCTTTGTGAATCGCTTGTGCACAAACTCTCATTATCACTGAATGCAGGTCGATAATTTGTTTGACAAGTTTTGGTAATGCTACTTCTATTATACTATACATCCCAAACACAAAGTAAAGGTTGTGTACTGAATCAAACCAAGTGGACATCAACGGTCAATATTGCTTTCCATTGTTGGGTGGCAGTAAAATACTTCATCAAACATAAAACGAAATCGTAAAACGGCTTTACAAATATCACATTATCATCGTCTCATTTATTAAGTAAGCAATGTGGTGTCATGATTTCATGAACCAAATATCTCTGTTTTGATACATTGAAAGCTATACAATATTAATAATAGAATATAGTTATATCTACACCATGGCGTGGAAGAAATTAATGCTATCGAAAGATAATTTAAAAGCATTGCTGCGATATGTTCTGGCGATAACGTTTCGCATTCTTATTCATAATAAAACAGGAATAGAAATGTATACAAATATGTAACAAGCAGCACGTTCCAAAATGTTTATCCGTGTTGAAATATGTTGGTTGATGTAATTATTGCAACCTTCATTTGATATTTTACTGTGTAAATACCAATTATCATGATATGTTACTGTGTAAATACCAATTATCATGATATTTTACTGTGTAAATACCAATTACCATGATATTTTACTGCGTAAATACCAATTATCATGATTTTTACAGTGTAAATACCAATTATCATGATTTTTAGAGTGTAAATACCAAGTATCATGATATTTTACTGTGTAAATACCAATTATCATGGCATTTACTGCGTGAATACAAATTACCATGATTTTTACAGTGTAAATACCAAATATCATGATATTTTACTGCGTAATAACCAATTATCATGATTTTTACAGTGTTAATACCTATTGGATCACGATATTTTACTGTGTAAATACAATTATCATGATACGTTACTGTGTAAATACCAATTATCATATTTTACTGCGTAAATACCAATTATCATGATTTTTACAGTGTAAATACCAATTATCATATTTTACAGTGTAAATACCAATTATCATGACATTTGACAGTGTAAATACCAATTATCATGATATTTGACAGTGTATATACCAATTATCATATTTTACTGTGTAAATACCAAGTTTCATATTTTACTGTGTAAATACCAATTATCGTGATATTTGACAGTGTATAGACCAATTATGCTGACATTTTATTGTGTAAATACCAATGATCATATTTTACAGTGTAAATACCAATGATCATGATATTTTACTGTGTAAATACCAGTTATCTTATTTTACTGTGTATATACCAATTATCCTGACATTTTACTGTGTAAATACCAATTATCATCATAGTTTACTGTGTAAATACCAATTATCATGATATTTTACAGTGAAAAGACCAATTATCATATTTTACTGTGTAAATACCAATTATCATATTTTACTGTGTGAATACCAATTACCACGATATTTTGTGCCTATGGGAATGCAAAGTCAAACGAATCTGAACAGAACGTGATAGCTTGTATATTGATAATTCTGATGGTTTGTAGGTAATGGTAAGGAATCGGTAGCACAACGATTGGATGAAAACCAAACCCCCCATGGCACGTAAAACTATCGGGAACCTGTGTACTCGAGTAAATATTATAGGTTGCCCTCCATGATGTTTCGTATAAATGCCTGATGCTGTAGGATGGGGAACGGTTTGGGTTTTTCGGGTCATAATGAAATTAATGATGTCTTGTTCTTTTTTTGTGATTGTCACACGAATTTGCATGATCTCGCCTCGTTATTGAAATTAGCACCTGTTCCTACAAACCATCGGACCAGCCACACACTGTACAGGCATTGTCCTTGACGCATAATCTGAAAACAATTCCACTGGCTGACACATACGATGCCCATTCATTCTTGTCAGTCACACTTCAGGCCAGCCATAAGCCTGTGTTTCTTGACACCTGTCCAGTCAATTGCTTCATATTTCTCTATCTACACGATCACTAAACTATAGTAATGGCATTGTTTGAATCATTCATATCCCTCGAATTTGGTTTATTTATCTTTTTATAAATGTGGCCATCATTTTCAGACCGTTGCAGGTGGTCTGGAGTCTTTCCTTTGCCGAAGGTGTTCATTGGTATAGGGTGGCCGTGCGGCATGGCATTGCGGTGCATAGGTGATGTCGACTGTGTGGGTATGGCTGTGTAGGTGTAGCCCGATCCTGGGGGCTGTGGTGGCTTTGTTGCTATTGCTGGTTTCTGGTTATTTTGTGGGCTCGGTTGTGGATGAGCATTTTTGGCAGGAGATTGATGATTAGAAGGATTTGACATGAGACTTACAGTCTCAGGACCTGTGGCATTTCGCACAGTCTTTTCTAATTTTCGGGCCAGCTTAACATCCTCCTGTTCCTCCTCTTCCTCCTCTTGCTTCCTTTTTAATTTTTTTATTCGCTCTCTCTGATAAAACACTCCAGCGAATATCAGAATGTTAAGAAACAAAAGTGAACACCCAACCGCAACGGTTATGCTCAAAGGGACGGAGCTGTGAGAAGGATCTGGCTGCCCAGCTGAGGCAGGAACAGCAGTAACGCCATCAGGAGTGCTGTGAAGCACTGTGACAGACTCAGTGGAACCATGTCGTACTCTTGTGTGAATGTTATCTGGATCCTCATCTGTGTATCCATTGTAATAACTAGTAGTAGACCATGTGCCATCGTTGGGCGGTCCCCATGTTGGCGAGATTGGCGGCATTGGTGGTGGAGAGGGGAACACCTTATTAAATGGTGGGACCAATCGCGGAAATTCGTCAAAAGTAGACATGTTGTTGGAGTCCTTCAGAAGGTGTTGAGTTGGATCTGTGCCGGTCTTTGTTGGTTTGTTGATCTTCGGTATTAGATCAAGCCACAGAGCTAACTTCTGAGCTCGATAATGATGCCGAACTGTGGGGCGACGCGCTGGAACAAATGGCATACAGTCAAGGGGAATACAATGCAAGCATGGTTCTAGAATCACGCATGTTAGGGAACTAGATTTTCAACTACCTTCTACATCACTCCAACCAACGCTATTCAGTCAAAACCACTGCTAATCAGGTGTGTGGTATTCTAGCACTACTGAATGCATAACTTTGTCATCCTCGAACAATGGCAGAAGAGTAATCTTTGGAACAATATCCATAAGCAAAACTAGGAAAACAAACGGCAAACATCATCCCTAAAATGGAAGAGAGATATGATGAAACAAGACTATTGGTATAAACTTTGAACGTTAACTCTATCATGACAGTACTTTAGAGTTGCCGACGACGAGCAATCAATACTCATCGTGAGGAATGCTCTCATAAACACTCGATCATGACCAGCCAGGTCAAACATTTCTTAAGTGTACCACTACTGATACTTATATACTTATTATCAATATGGGGGAAATGGCAGACTACAGTTTTCGTGTGATGGTCGTTTCGTTACTTCAACATTTAGTCTTTGATGTCAAACAATTCAGCATCCTTTGGGCAAGTAAAACATTGGTCAGTTGGCTGTTCTTATCCCACTTTAGCCAACTATGCATTTCAGAATGGGTCGTACTGTTTTCACGTTGCCATTGCCTTTGTAGTTTCCCCAAATATATGGAATACATTTCAGTTCCATGTGGTATATTTCTGGAGTAATGCAACCGATCCAAATCAGCAACCAACGTAAAGGGCAGTTGTTTCCATAGTTCCATCATGACAATTCCGAGTCCTGACTTATCATGTCCCAACTTAATGGTGATGTATACAGTTTATATCGTATCAGTCTCTCTAACATACCCCAGAACATATTTATGGAACATTCAAACCCATTCTACTCTCATCCCGTCTCAGCTCCAGCAGCCTGTCAACAACCCAATTTCAACCCTTGATCGTGAAAGATTTGTGGGTTTATTGTCGTGGGTGCCCATGTGAATGATTCCTATTTGACGTTATACATTACTGTATTTAAGGGACTAGATGTATTTTTCGAGTTTCGTATCTACTTTCACAAACACTAAGTTGTCAGAGTATATGTGATTGTTAATGTTATTGTTAGCTATTGAACTACATTCTCAAACTCAGAAATGCCAAATAAGGTTGAAACAATCGACGGTTAAAACAGAAAATGTACCTCGGGAAATTAGGCTTACATTTGGATCGTATGATTATCATTGTAAACAAAACATCACACGATTTACCCGAGAAACATTTTCTATGATGCGTGAGGTGTAGTTAAAGGAAAGTAGCTTGCTTGTTAATATCATGTGCATGTCATCATCTTATTAATGTGATTCACCGTCATCATCACAATAATAATAATAATAATAATAATAATAATAATAATAATACCTTGAGTGTAAAATACTGTGCCCACACATAGACGAGAATAGCAGAAGGACAAAATCATACTTCCAGTTCTTGCACAGAAAAATACTCATCGGATACAAATATTGCAATCTACATACTTTAAATAGACTGAAATAGAGATAAAAAAAATATTTAATCAGTTGTCTGTCATCTGAATTGTATATAAAAAATATCTAATTGCCATGATATATGTTAGGATATAGGATATCATGTATATTGTATGGTTTAATGACCACATCGTCAGTTATTTTGAGGGTGTATCGAGTCCACTTAACATTCTAGTGGTATTGCTTGAATTATGTTATTCATAACATTTGCTTTGCCCTTTGACAGGACTAAAACAAATAGGTATTGAAGAATTCATTGCTGATATTATAATGAATTTTGATTTGATAAAAACAGACGAAGTACAACATAAGAAATATAAGTCTCTCTCAGGAATCGTATCTCCTGATTAAATTGATCTTGTTTATGTACATGAACTTTTATGAAACGATAGATTGTTAATGTCAAAGAACACACAATTATGAAGATGATATGTGTAGATTACTTTATATATATACATGTATGTCGTGTACTGTTACTAAGTTACTAATAGCCATCGGACACGAAGCAATTCATGTTACCAACAGAAAAGACAAAGCTGGAGAAAGTAAGAACCTGCAAATGTCAAAGGGCTAAACTATACCATTTCATGTGCATGTGGAACGCTTCACGACAATGTATCGTGAATGTTTTCTCTCCAGTTATTGTAACACTGGAGATAGTTTAAATGAAACCATACAAACTAGTCAAACTCGGGGTGATTTACTCTTGTTTTCATGAAGGAAAACCCCCAATAATCACATTCCAGAATCCGTGAGTATTAAAAATACCTAGATTGATTTCTGATGTCTTATCCGGAAAGGAATCTTCCCAGACGGGGACACAGTCGTACTTACGTGAGCAGGTGGTACAGTTGTGGAAACGTTTCAACCATTTAAAGAGATATGATGGAAGTCATAATGACAGAGAAACTGGTCTTAATGAACTGTCCACACAAGACAAATATTCCCCATGCAAAACAGGGCCTATGCGAAGGGGAAACCCATGCGTAATCGATTAGTACAACTGGGTTCAATACCATGTTAAGATCAATCAAAATAGACTTTAATTATGCTAACCCGGGTCGCTTCCTTCGTTAATGTCGAACCCACCTATTTGGAGGTAATTTTGATCACCAAGCTCAAATTTTGGCCAATCGATGTTTACGAAACGGTTACGTACACGACCGCCGTGAACGGATGTCTGGTTGCGTGGCTCATTTGGATTGCTGAAAAAGAAAAGAAAAGAATTATTCATGAGTCATTTTGTGTATATTAACTAGTTACATGTACATGTGCTGGATACGGAAAGGAAACGTTTCATCAAAACTCTGATGATTCATCAAGAAATGCTACATTGGCCAATTTAAGGTGACTTAAGTATTCCTACTTTAGACAAAAAATATGGATAACAAGTTCTTTATACTACCGTGGTTATCCATAAGTTCTTATGTTATATGTCATATGTCCGAACCATTTATTCCTATTTGTACACACCTGCACCAAAGTTCCTGAGTCGTGACAAGAGTAGGGAAATGACAGCCTATCACATGGAGGCACGCAAAGTGCTACACTTTATGACCTTTGACGTGTTAGCAAAATTCACAAGGGACATTCTTGGTTTTTATGTCTATACCGGAGTAGGTGTCAATGTGTATTACATGAGTAGTTGATTTAATTTCTATAATCATTTCAAAACTAACTGTACATGACAAGCACACAGGTAAACAAAACACTATACATATAAGCTGGCGTCTACAGGTCAGTATACTATGAGTATTGTTAAAGTATGTTTTTGTGGCTCAATATTAATGATACGTCATATTTCTGTAAATCACATTCATTCATAAATATCACTAACGGAGGAGTGCGTAGTACAATTTGTGAGTGTACTAGGGAACTCTGTTGAGAATGGATACACAACTAAACTATCTCGGCAGGGGGAGGCGAGGTGATGAGACTACCCCACTCAGACACAGTATACTGACTCCGAGCCGACAAGTCCTTGTGTTAGTCCCTTAATGCCGAGCGCCAGACAGGGTAACAACAAGTACCATCTCTTAACGTCTTTTTGTATGACGCGGCCGAGGATCGAACCCCGGACCTTCCGTTCTCTGGGCGGACGCTCTACCACTAGTCCACGGAGGCGGTCCAGGACAGGAGAAACAGTTGTCAACAGTGAGTGTTTGAAGTCATAAATAAAAAACAACCTATCCTATAATGACAGACAAGTATAATACTCAAATACTCACTATAAAGAACAACGCACAACTAAATATGCTTCACAAACATGTAGGGAGAACGAACTGGAAACGTTGGAAAGGTTTCGACCTCCCCGGACACGAGAGAACATAAATCTAATTTAGTTGAAAACTGGCGAGGAATTCCACAGCTTCATTTCCCGACCAGAGAGGACTGTCGAACACATAATAATGGTACTGAACACAGGACAAAAAAATGACATAAATCCAATTGTTAGTGTACATTAACTATTATCTGTAACCGAATGGCCGGCTGAACGATACGATATGGACATCATCAAGTTAGGCCAGGAGGTTGCCTATTTGTCATCAATATTACGTTTACAACATTAATAAGCCACACTAGTCGGTTCAGGAACCTTTGGCATGACCAGGTTAGGCACATCACCACAAGCGTTACCACAGCCCATCAATCAGGCGCAAGGAGTTTAATGTTCATGCGTGTGTGATATCAAATGTGGAAGGTCAAACCATAGACGACAGGACACCGAAGACAATATTCGCTTAAGACCCTTCCATGGACGAACCAACTTGCATGTACATATACTCCTCACAAGAACACCCGTTTTGTCTTATGACTACAGTTAACTTTTGTTACGGCTGGTTGATATTGCAGCCTTGCAATTGCGGTGTTCTTTAACTTGTTTTGAGTAGTATGAAATACCTAATAAACAGGACAGATATGACATACAATGGTACTTCATTGTTTTAAAATAATAAGAATGCATTGGTTTGATCGTCTGTACGTTTTATCATAGGTTTTATAAAAAGTATATACTGTATGGGCTTATCAGCTAACCAGGTTTGAACAAAACAAATAGACCAACATCTGGTCTTTGAAATGAACATATCTTACAGAAAAAAACAGCTGTTAAATTTTCTTAATAAAATATCATAAAAATGAGCCCAGAAGGCAGTGTTTAGACTTGTATGGGCTTTCTTTATATATTTGTTTCAGGGTCTGTATGGCAGACTACAAAACAAACTAAATATTCAGATAATCAGAATTAAGGTCAAACGTTATTTCTGAAGGTGGCGGTGTACATACAGAAAACCATTCATTCTAGCAACTGCATCTCAACACAATCAGAGACTGGGAGATAAAATAGATCTCTTAAATCCTGAACGACAGCTAACCTAGTTCCATCGGGGAGTGAAATCACCGGCTAACAACCATCTACAAGGACGATTATAGTCAGTGCAGTTTGTAGTCACTTAACGCTGTAGCTGTGTATCTATAAGAATAAAGCAACTTGCAACTTAGGAGACTTGCAACACAAAGTCTTCTCGGTAATCGATACCAGTAGTCAACATATCTCACAGGAAGATGCCGTTATAATCTGTATTGATTATCACTGATAATGGCAAAGAATGAGCATCTGGAACTGAAATACTAAAGAATGCTTTTATCTGATATCCCACATACATTCAATTAAACGCGATTGTCAACATAGAAATACTCATATAATCGAGGACAAGTAACCATTTATAATGGTCTGGCTGATAAAGCAAAGACCTGGCAGTTTGCAATTCTTTTAATACATATGTTGGCAGTTATTACCATGATGAACAACATTTGCTTTGTAGGATACATGCACGTGACGCTTTTAAGCCTTCTATAGGTATCCACGCATGGATCCCTCTCACGTGACAGTGCTTCATATGATGAAAAAGTCAAAATCTGCAAATTTAAGCTCCTTACATTGCTAAATGTAGTGTTCGTCGATAGGCATCTCTCAGATGATGGAGGTTCTAGCAATCTGTGCTGTAGCATTCGATTTCTTAATACCGTGAGGATATGTGAGGTGAGGTGACTTGGGTATTAACGTAGCGTTCCAGATTATTTCACTTATATAGCGATGTGCATGCACGCGTGCGTGCGTGTGTGGCTGCTTGTACTTGTCCGGACTAATCCCGAGGTTATAGTGCAGACCAACTAAGATACCAAGCCGCAGTTCAACATGAATACCCCACTCTGACTCCGAACCGACCACTCATTTTCCCCCCTAAAATGCCGAGCGCCACGAAGGGTAACAAGATAAGTACCATCTTTTGACGTATTATGGTATTATGAAGCGCCCGGGGATCGAACCGACGATTTTCGGCTCTCCGGGGGGACGCTCTACCAGCAGACCACGAAGGCGGTCTCTTAATACGGACATCTGCTAATCTGGACGACTGTGTCGTAAAGCAAACAGTGCTACCGATCAGATTGAACTAAAACATGGTCATAGCAAACATCCAGGTTCGATTCTGGGATGAACATTTGCACCCAGTCCACATGTGCTCCATGAATGAATGAATTCGGCGGAGGAGTAACTGATGCTCAACGCTACTGTCATCAACACTTCAGGCATGTGAATGATAGAGTCTGACCCTCGCAACCTAGTGGTTGAAGGCATTGGCAAATGATTCAAGTCAGTCAACCAATTCACAGAGCCTGTCACACTATGCCCAGTTTAACCGTTTACCACATGTATGCGGTGATGGGACATATTCTCCCCACAGGACTCTAGTTGGAGAAAAGAGTCTATCTCAACAACATGACACATAGGCAAGCGTTACAACAATTCATTCTCAAGTCAGAAAATGCAATGCCATTCTTTAAATAAGTGATGTTGATAAAATCTAGGTGTTCCTATCAACAGAATGAATACTTACTGATTTAATTTCCAAATATTATACTGTTTGCTTAAAGGTTTTTCCTATTGCTATTATCCAGTTAAAAGTAATAATGTCGAGTTTCATTTTAGCTTTGGAGGGATTAAATGTAAATCTTAACCAACGTAAAATAAATATTATCTGCATACACTACAGCGACGGTTATCAGCCCGTAAGGACTCCCAACTTCATCCGTGTACGATGATACACTCTCAGTCTGGTAACAATCAAACTATTGCCACATACATGTCTGAAAGACTTAACAACCCCCCTCAAATTCATATGGGTCTTTTGGGTATTGGTAAATGAGTTACATAATTCATATCGCCATCGAAGAGGATAATAACGTTTTATAAATAACATTTTTACTAAAAATGTATCCTGTTTCCTTTGGGTTGCAAAATTAGCGTGGATGCAGAATCTACATTATTATCTTTCGAACCATCTTTTATCACCTTAGGACATCACAATTGTTTTTTGATAAAAAAACAGATTATATGTCAACATATCGATACAGTCTCTCAAGCCATGCAATGTTAATTCCGTGTAAGACATTTAGTGTCATACATTTCTCCCGTATCACCCATCTATTGCGCCGTGGCATCAACTGGAATGTGTATTCTTGTTTGTTGTATGTCATTTACAGACATCCAAAACATTAAGCGTCATTTGATACTATTTGCATTTGTTGCAAATATGCAAATAAACATGTCAGACTTGCTAAGATGGCAACAAAGAGGTAAAAAGTGAGATTCCGTAAACATGATAAACAGTGTTCGTGTCTGTTTCCGTGGCAACGCTGTATCAATACATAGATAACGGACGAATAAAAACCGATCAAAAGTGCCATCAGCCGCACACGATTTTATTACACCACTGTAGTGGCTGGTATTTCTTTTTACGCGTGGCAATACGCCATGTTCCTCGGGCAGAAGGTGTTGACCCGGAAGAAAATTGATTGCAGGGTCACCGCTAGAGGTCGTTTGGTCGATGCCGGCTGTAGAATCCTGATGAAATTTGTGGTGCCATCGAACTAAAGTCACAATATCAACTGATTAACATTAGACCTCCACGCCGTCTTGTAGATAGTTACTTTCGTAAGACGCAATTTGCTTCCTGTTTCGCTTTTCCGTGATTAATCACATATATAACCGTCCCTATGTGCATGCATGTATGCATGTTTCAAAGACATTTCTTTTGCACATTCATTCATACACACATGATATTTGTATCTATAAATATATTCGTTTTAGTTTCGAAAAAATGCCTAAGTTTCAGATTGAAAATGATTTTATGGAATGCATATTTCTTATGGCGAAGAGCAGTGTGAAATATTCATCCCAAACGTTCTAATGTTTTGCATTTGATATGTAAAATTGTATATAATGGAACAGACACCAGTTATTCCGGACAGTAAGCCAGTAAAACGCTGATCGGAACCATTACTCCTGAAGACGTTATCTTATGAAGACGCTCTTTCTCACGTCTTTAATTGTTATTCATCCACGCCGTCCTCATTTTATCTCTATCCTGTTCTTCGAAAAGCGGAAAATGCGCGAAAAGAACATAGAGTGTGCCTCGTAAACATCTTTTATGGATTATGATACGCAGTGGGGAAAGATTCATATCGATGGTGCCAAGTATGTTTCAACGCATCTCACGTCTACAGTAACATTTTTACATCTAAGCCCAATCAAAGCGATTATCACACGGGGACAAAGACCATTAACTAGAAATGAAGAAATGCGCTTGGGAGAGAAGAAGAAATAAAAACACTCAGAAAATGGCATTTAAGACTCTTTTGAGAAAGTGTGGAATAGCGAAGCTATTAAAATTGATCACGTTTTTCGAGCGCCTTCTTTGAAGGCATTTGAAGTGGGCCAACAAAAACAACAATTTCCTTTTAATTCTTCTCCATTTCTATCCAATGGATATTTAGGAACAGTAATCTACAACGCCGAAATCTATGAACTGAAATGGAACTGAAATTAACATGGACAGCGGAACGAAGATCAATTCCTTCCAGAAGTCGGCTTGAAATTCTGCTCTTTTCACAATATTTTGAAATTATTATTCAGTGAGATGTTTCAGTAGCTAGGAAGCGATCGTGGAGAAATTGATAACAAGGGTGTTGGACTTTTACACTGGCTTCAACCGGTTTGATCTTTTCTTATCGTGATGAATATAAACACGGTACACGATTTACATGCTACATCCACATTTTGGAAAGATCTTAATAACATTAATTCTCATTTTTTTCCATTTCGCTTCAAGTTTGTAATTGTGGTGGGCACGCTTTCAGTTTGGTTTCAATTGAATGTTTATAGTAGGAAAGCTTTGAGAAGGCCAAATACAACGTTTTCTATAACCATTTCCCCGTGGCTTCTGTTGTCCGTGGGGAATGAAATTCTATCGATTGTCACCATAAAAGGACGTATTTATCGAAAATATCAAGACACCCGGTGCTAATAGACACCTGATCAGTGTACCCATACACTGGGGGAGATGTGTCACATGCCACTTGACCCGTGTTACAGTTCTGTCACGGCGTGTCATCTCACTATGCAAGACATAAAGTAGGTTTTATACATTATGCACCATGAGGGTGAGGTGAAATCGGGTTTAACGTCGCGTCCAAGATCATTGCACTTATATAGCGACGTACATGCACGTGTATGTGTGTGTGGCTGCTTGTACTAGTTCGGACCAATGCCAATGTTATAGTGCTAGCCCACTGCGATAGCATGTATAACTCAAATACCCCACTCACTACGCTGACCAGTCCTTGTTTTAGCCCCACAATGCCTAACGCCAGGGAGGGTAACAACGCTTTCACATTTTAACGTCTTATTTTGGTACAGCGCGGATCGAACCCCGGACCTTCCGCTCTCCGAGCGGACGCTCTACATGTCGACCACGGTTTTCACGTTTCTTTGTTTGTTGTTTAACGTCGCACTCAGCAGTATTCCAGCTATATGACGGAGGTCTGTAAATAACCGAGTCTGGACCACACACTCCAGTGATTGACATCATGAGCATCGATCCACGCAATTGGGATACGATGGCATGCATCAACCAAGTCAGCGAGCCTGACCATGCACCTGATCCCGTTAGTCGCCTCTTACGACAAGCACAGTCGCCTTACACGTATCATTGTACCATGCTGATGAGAAAGCATAATGTTTAGTCAATGAAAGTTTGACTCTCTGGTTTATTATGCGAAAGGCGAATGGAGTCTGTGTATTATATTGACCATTTTCACCTGCAATTACAAAAGGTGCAGTTGATCTGTATCAGTGCATCTCAATGTATGTCTTTGCATTTGTAACAGATAATAGTTATACAAACCAAAAATATATCTACTTCTTGCTAGTGTTGTCTCAACACGGAAAGTAGTGTGTTCTTGTCAAGGCTTTGGAAGCATTTTGTTAAATATTCCTGATAATCTTATAATACAATGTGCTAAGTAGACGAGGCGCCATGTAATGTACATCTACCATATTAAACTCGTATCCGTTCATTAACAGACTAATACAGACTAATGGGCTTCTTACAGTGCCACTTTTCTTTTTCATGAGAGTGGTCGCAGGAAAGTTGTGTTTACAAATGTCAGATGTTTCAGTTCGATTGATGTTCCGAATAGGTTCAAAGTCATCATAAGCTATTAATCATGTCCCAATACATCCAACTTGTCGCCTCGGGTGCCGTTACAACCGTTTCTTCTGTTTACACAAGAGGAAAAAAATGAGAATTTGGCAACTGTTTTTGGTAATATCTCACTATAAAATCAATACGTGTGTAATGACAACGATTTCAGGGTTGAACTTGTACGTAGTTTGTCAAGTTAATGTCACAATTTCCCCCAAACCGAACACTACAAGTGTAGCCGATTTTATAAAAAAGACACGTTCTTGGCAAATGCTTTGCCTCGTTTAGCTCGCACAGAAAACAACGAAAAGGTGTATTGGACACATTTTGTTGTTGAACACAGAATACAATAACACTTAACGCATATATACCCACCCCCCAAAAGAAACGCGAACTATAATAGAGATACATAGACAAGTATGTACGTTAAGAAGAGATGTTTCCAATGTGTACCAATTACTGACAATACAAACAATCAGTCAAGTGTTACCACAGAGTAGCTTATTCTTATCACAGTGTGCTGCACGTGATTTCCAACTTAACAAGCTAATCATGCACGAGACAAATGGTGCATGTCGTGTCATGGATCTATGACGTCATATGTGATGCGTTCATGCGTCCATACCTCTTGAATATGAGTAAGTCTTCATATATTAACCAATATTTATGGTTTTCACGTTTCTTTTGACGGTGAGTATATTTACCTAATATTGTATGGCTTCAAAGACGTTAAACCTCCATGTGACGTAATGATGCAGTAATAAGGTATGTGTTCACCCCCGGCATCGCGACTGAGGAAGACAACATCATCAACCTACCGTTGCTGTACGTTTCACGTGTTCATCCTCCTTAATGTAAAAGAGGGGGCGAGGGTGGCCCAGTCGTCCAAGGCGCCGCGATTCGCTGTGCAGAGTTGCGTCCCTTGGGCACGCCAGAAACCTATGATTGTGGGTTCGAATCCCGGTTCGCCCCGATTATGTTTCTAGGTTTGTCAGCACCATACCCGTGCTCGTGGGTTTTACCGAAGTGGTAAACGTCTGAGACCTGCATCACTTCGGGCTTTCCTCCCGCATTAAGCTGACACGCCGCGATATAACTGGGATATTGTTAAAAGCGGCGTTAAACCCAACTCACTCACTCACTCACTAATGTAAAAGAAATGTCCTCGGAAGCGAGGTTAAGGATAAGCATGAATGCATTTTTTATCGAAGGTTTTCCGTGAGCAATCTAATTCAAATATTAACTTATTTTCATATGAAGACTGCGCTTTTAGCAAAACGAATAAATATCGATATATGCTGGCGCCATGTTTGGGCCTTGGTTAAATCAGAAAAATCACCAGCGTAGAATAAGATTGCAGTGCACAGCATGGGATGAGCTGATAGGAGCTGATAGGAGCTAAGTTATTACGTTGATGCGATAAGGGAAATGTCAAATATTGTCAGTTAGTACTCAATGCCTGGCACAATATACACAGTAGTAGGTAGACTTAAGCGCTATTTGTAGCGCTTGTATGAATTATGGTTTGAACATTGTCAGAATTGATGAAATCGAATGGCAAGTGGCCCATCTATAGGAAATGTGTTTCAGAGATGTAATGAGTTTTGTCGGGTTACCGCCAAGTGGTATTACCAGAAGACGTACTTTATTGCTCCAATATACGCTCAGCGTGCTTGTTTTAGATCTGATTCTATTATTCTAGGTACATATAATTTACTCAATATTTCAGGACTTTGTATATGTATGTATAATTTCTTCTGATGGCATTTCCTTCAACAAATTGATAAATTACATCCTCGTCGCGCACAAATACCGGGTTCGATCCCCCAGTGTATCAAGAGGAATGTTTTTACTGAAGATAACTACTATATATGTAAATCAAAACCTCACCAGTGTAGGGGTAGTCATAACCTCTTCTCTAGAACGAACAACAATGCAGACTGTTAACTAATTTGGAGTGGGAATTGATAGGAACATGTACCCACTACACTATCCTTTGAGGGGGAGAGGGTCAATACTTGCCTCGTCATTAAAGCCACCAAAATTCGCTGACTTTTGTTTCGAACCACAGGCGTGACAGAAACCTATGATAGTAAGTTCGAATCCCGGTTCACCCTGATTGTGTCTCCTGACGTCAGGACCATAACCGTTCTCGCGGGTTTCAACAAAATGAGCTGCATCACTTGGGGCTTTCCTCCCACATCAAGCTGATACATGGTGAGATATGCTGTTAAAAGCGGCGTTAGATCCAACTCACTCACTCACTCCAGGGTTTTCAGTAGCTCCCTTTAACCTCTTGCAGATCCGAGGTAGAACAGGTCTTCAGCAACCCACGCTTGCCCTTAAAGGCGACTCTGCTTGTCGAAAGAGGCGACTAATGGGATCGTATTCCAACTGAGTGGATCGATGCTCATGATGTTAATCACTGGATTGTCTGGTCCAGATTCGATTAGTTACAGACCATCGTCATATAACTGGAATATTGTGTGCGGCATTAAACAAACAACCAGTAGTTCCTTTCACAGACAAAAGTATGGTTTGAAGCGTTAATTCAATATATCAAATGGTCATTCACCATTTTACTTTCGATGTACTCTGTTCGTTTGTTTGTTTGTTGTTTAACGCCGCACTCAGCAATATTCCAGATATATGACGGCGGTCTTTATATAATAGAGTCTGGACAGACAATCCAGTGATTGATATCATGAGGGTCGATCTACGCAACTGGCATACGATGCATCAACCAAGTCAGCGAGCCTGACCACCCGATCCCGTTCGTCGCCTCTTACGTCAAGCATAGTCGCCTTTTACGGCAAGCATGGGTTGCTGAAAATAAATTCTAACGCGGATCGTCACGGGTTTAACGCCAGTATCACGCGGAATACATATACAGTACATAAACAACTTCTTCAAACATAAAATGGAATACGATGACTTTTAAGGTGCAGCTCGATGACCGGGTGTCGCCGTCTAACGATGGAAGGCAGGCATCGTTACACATAATCCATATCTATTTGACCCAGGAAACCGGTTCGAAATAACGTAATCAATACTATGACCTGAAGGACACATCTAGTTGATCAATAAGGTCAATTCAGCAACATGGTGTAGACAGGAGTCTCGTAATGGCAATCTCCATAAGTGAAAGTATGTAGAAAAGTCAATCGAATTACTTATCTCTTATATAAAGAAAGGATGAACACTGGATCAGAAGCGTATGAATACTTACAGCCTCTCTGTATTCTCCATCGTCTAATAACTATATCATGATGGAGAGCTTCACGCGAGTCAATAAACAGAGCGTCTACATAGAGACGAATATCAAATAAGTATGACAAATAAAGAGTTAAGTACGTTAAGTGATGTTTCGCGGCATCAAATATAGGACCAATATCATATCTTACTTCCTGGCAGAATGGAAACCACCAATGAATATGCATAAACGTCCATCCCTTGTGCATGTTTAAGCATATCACGTTGCGTGGTCTCCGTCTTGTGGGTACCTTTCGTCGCTTTAATTGCAACACTTTATACACACCAGGGGCCCCTAGACGCCCCCTCGTATATACTGTGCTTGACGTCACCACCTTGCATGTGGTCAATAATTCTCTTACCAATACGTTGGATGTTGGCGGAGCAAATGGTTCTGGTAAAAACGAATAAACCTTAGGTCTGAGAAGTGTTCCTCCCCAAAAAATCAACATGAAAGGTAAGTTATTAACGAAAAAACAACAACCATTAACTCGCATGTTTCCGAGCGCAACTTTCTTTTTAAAACTGGGGTTAAGCAGTTTCAGTTGAGCATGTTTCGTAAGAATGTAGGACAATGGTTTTGTTTGTTTGTTTGTTGTTTAAGGCCGCACTCAGCAATATTCCAGCTACATGACGGCGGTCTGTAAATAATCGAGTCTGGACCACATAATGCTGTGATTGATATTAGGAGCATCGATCGACGCAAATAGGATACGATGACATGCATCAACCAAGTCAGAGAGCCTGATCACCAGATCCCGTTAGTCGCCTACATAATGTAGGGTTTTATCATCGCCGGCAATACACCTTCTAGTGCAGTGCGTATTACACGATGACATGTTTGATCTTCAAAACCCTACAAATGATTGTCAACAACTCGTGAATAAACTTTATTCTATAAACGTTCCGGGAAAACAAAAACACGACAAATCACGAGAATATTTGACAACAGAGGCCACTAAAAATTGTTTTGGGGGTAGGGGGATGTTTCAAAAAGGAATTCAGCTTTTTATCGACATCTAACTTTTGAACTGGTCCCTTGTATCAACTCAAATGCCAGGAAATACAACTGATACAGTGTATGTATAGACAACCACGTACATGAAACTGATCAAGTAGCAGAAGACATCGTCCGTTTCAACTGTCACTGCTACATTTGACACTTATTAGCTTTCGTAGTTTGTTCGTAATGTGAGGTGACAGATCATGTCTTCAGTAATTGTGATGCGTAAACAGCACTTCGTGTTAACATGTTTTATAGGCTAAAGGAAGATGAACGAGGTCTTGGATTATGTTTTCATCTTAATGTCGTGATTACTGTAAGTTGTATAACTTGAGATTTGAGTTTTGATATAGTTCTACATAAGTTGGTTATTTTACGTTTGTAAGAGCCCTTTAGAATAACATGACCTTTGGTTCCACGACACGACACGACACGACTCTTCCGGATTAGGTTTCTGGGTTTATCAGCACAGTCTCTGCTCTTGGTTTTCACCGAAGCTGTAAATCTCCCAGACCTTCACCACTGGCATTCGTGCAACATGAACATACCACACCGAGTTATAACTGAAATGTTTTATAAATCGGCATTTCACAAAGTCACATGGTATTTAACAACCGATTCCATCCACATAAAGACATCTAACCCAGTCAAAGAAAACATATCAGAGCGGTGGTGTAAATGAACGCCAGACAGGAAGCCATCACAGGCCAGGTGAGCTAAGACAAAGCCGGTACCCCAAACACCTTGAACAAATAGTCAGTTGTTTGTGCACCCCCATCACCCTCAAGGCGTACCTCATCGATTTCCAGACAGTACCATCAAACACAGTATCATGAACTTATCCCATCCCATATTTCTTGGTTTTGTGTTGGAGATACGTTTTCACATGAAATACAGGCACCTCTACAGCATGCACAGACGGTGCGTCTGAAACAGGGAGTTATATGTTGGCCTAGTCATCCATTTCGTTTTTCTTTATCTATAATCATCTAATGTCTGGAGAATGTCGGTAAAGGGTTGTTTTAATGCACTTATCGTGGTCAATAAGAGGCTTTCTGCTGTTTTTTGGTAATAATGCACTTTTTTTTTTTTTTAACCCCTGTCCTGTCTTCTCCCAAGAATTATATAGAAAGCTCTAATTCGTAGACTAAATCCAGCTATCGAATACCTACAGGGTCTAAAGCTTCGAGGAAAAAACCGTTCTTTATGAAGTAATGGATGTTTTCGAGTCGACCATGACAATTCTTGTTCAACATACTTCATATATTATTTTCCGATATCTTAGGACACATGCAATCAGTTCGTCATGACCGTCTTCACATGAGCAGTAACGATAACTCTGCTCGGTTGCGTTACAGCTAGTGTATATTACGTTATGCACGAATAAATTGAGGGCACACCACTGTTGTTGCAGAGTTGCGTCCCTTGGGTGTTATGATGGTGCATTCGAATCTACGACCGTCTTAATAATCACCCAGGGTCTGTCAGCACAACACGAGTGACGTCAATCGCAGGCCTGGGTATCACATCCAACGTAATACTGTTCCAAACGGCGTTTAACCAAACTCACTCACAGAAACCCACATGCCACAAATCTCTACAGAGTGAGTGAGTTGGGTTTAACGCCGCCTTTAGCAGTATTCCAGTTATATCAGGTAAGATTTAAGTGGTAGGAAAGCCCAAAATGGATGCATGTCTCAGACGTTTACCACTTTGAGGGAAACCCACGAGCACGGGTGTGGTGCTGACAAACATAAACAAACAAACAGGAAACATAATCGGGGCGAATCGGGATTCGAACCCAAGTACCCAAGGGACGCAACTCTGCACTGCGAATTGCGGCGCATTAGACGAGCTAAACTGCTATTATTTCAAGCATTTCGAATGAGTGAGTGGGTTAAGTTTAACGCCGCTTTGAACAGTAGCAGTTACATCAGTGCATTTCGGCGTAATGTAGAAGGAAGGCCCAAATTGATGCAGGTCTTAGACGTTTACCAATTTCATGAAACCCACGAGCACGGATATGGTGCTGACCTAGAAACATACACGGAGCGAAACTGAATTAGAACCCAGGATGATAGGTTTCTGGCGTTCCCAAAGGACGCAACTCTGCAAAGCGACATGCGACGCATTAGACTTCTGGTCCACCCGTGCACACACAAATCTAAACGGATTTCCATAATGTTCCAAATGAACAGAATTAAATAAGACTATATATAGCACATACAGTATAATGATTTTACATGCCTGGCGGCAACTGTTGATGAGTGAGTGAGTGAGTTGGGTTTAACACCGCTTTTAACAGTATTCCAGTTATATCGCGGCGTGTCAGCTTGATGTTGGAGGAAAGCCCGAAGTGATGCATGTCTCAGACGTTTACCGTTTCGGTGAAACCAACGAGCACGGGTATGGTGCTGACAAACCTAGAAACATAATCGGGGCGAACCGGGATTCGAACCCACAATCATAGGTTTCTGGCGTGCCCAAGGGACTGCCGTGATTACAGCAGAAACACACCAATCATCAATAATGAAACATAGCAGGAAACATAATGATGACGCCAATAGCAATACGACATTTTCAAAGAACTGTTAAATGTATGATAAACATTTGAAACTAAGGTTCAAACATAAACAGGAACCTTCTTTGCAGCGTATTCATAAAACCGCATCAATGTCCCTTCCATAATGTTCAGTCTTGTCTAAACACATGCGCATGTGTAATGGATTTTTTTCTAATAGAAACATTGGAAAATGACCCGCCTGTTCTGTGGACCAATTATAACATATCCACACTGAAGGAAGTGTCACCCTCGTGTGTCAATGATGCTCGGTTTTAGTAATATCGTGTCAAAATTTATATATTTGCCCAGCACTAAAGACGGACGCATCTACAATCGCTTCGTTAATTAGTCTGATGCACAAAACACACAAAAACAGAGGGTCATAACAGGTGCATCACATAATGTAATTCATGGGGCTATATCGGGACGTCTTCAACATGAAGCTCGGTCTAGTTGCCCTGCCCCGTATACAGAAGATAGCGACTGTAGCAGACTCTCGATCGCCCCACGCCGCCATAGTCTCCGTAACCGAGTTAGCGTCATGGGCGCCGCGTACTACCCCACACTGTAGTCCTCAAATAACGAAAACTATCGATCTTCTGTTATTTTAAGTCTGGTAGCAATACCCCGCTCGGAAAACTAGTTTGATTACCAAAATAATATTAGCATTGCCGTGAAGAGAGTATTAAATCTGTTGGAACAAGCCCTAATAAATGTCTCTTTCTAAACAGAGCCAACATCTCATTGACTGAGCATAGCTTTATAGGTAGCCAATAATTGACCATGTCTTCGACAAAGATCCTTCAGAAGATTAGAGTAACTGCTTACAATCAATGCATGGAAACAGCGTTGTTGAGGCGCCTAGTTCCGAGATGGTCAAACGTTTCGACAAACTGCAATCATTTCTTGAGTGCCACCTCGTCAGGCGGAGATTAAATTGGCCTGCGCCGTACGCCATACTGCTTGGAAACGGGTCGCATCTAAGTAGACGTAATGATTTACGACATTGCCTAATGTTCTCGCGCCTTGGCACAGACAAGTCCGCCTCCAAGTGTGCCATAAATTAAGATCCTAATAATGGTAATTGAATCGTTAAGTGGCTTTCTAAATCACGGGCTAAAATCAAATTGAAACTGATGTGAGCTATTGTGTTTTTTTCGTTTTGTCAATAAGAACTAATAAGCGACAAGCACCGTCTCAAGTTGCAGAGATTAGGAGGAACGTTCTGCTTTCGTGACACTGGTCATTTGTGGATTATTCCTCGATGATTGACTTCATAACGACTTTCCGTAAACAAAAGCCTGACTCAAATGACTCTGCTCCTCAATGCCTTGTGGACGTGGTGACCGGGGTATGCAGGGTTGAACATCATACACACACTGGCATGAATTCACAGTCAGATCGGGCATCATACCGTGGACGGAACTGGGCAACCCAAAGAACCTTTTAAACCAGCAACTGCTTTCCGGATGCCTGCTTTTTGCAACAGGGACGTTAAATGGTTTTCCTCATCTCAATATTTATGGCAAAGGGGTAACGGAGTTTGGCTGTTAATCGGAACTGCCGGGTCCACGTATTTCATTTTGAGAGTGCATGGTTTTAAATGAATGAAGTATGTATAACATGTACTCAAATGGGATGAGGTAAAGAGCTTTTACGCTGTTGTCGGCTGTACCACTGCAATAAACCTCATACAGAAATGAAGCTTGCCGGGGAAGAACTCACATGACTGTGGTGTATGTAAAGTTTAAGAAACACGCGCGGGGTCCAGAAGGGGGAACCTGAGCGAAATGTGGTTTTACAATTTTACCATCACTGAGAATCGATGTGAGATATACATTAGTATACCAACTCTCTCTCTCTCTCACTCTCTCTCTCACACATTATATATATATATATATATATATATATATATATATGAATATAATCTATATCTATAAATATATATATATATATATATATACACACACACACACACACACACACAAACACACCTACACACACACACAGAAAGTGAGACAGAGAGAGAGAGAAAATCATCTCTCCAAACATGACCTTCTACCTTTAAAATGGGTACCAATCACATTTAGAGGATGAAATGTAACGGAGTGAAAAGTTATTAACTAAAGTAGTTTCGGTTCTACATCATTTACATTGATGACAACATTTTCACAAACTCTTCTGTATTTGCGCTTTACGCCATTATTTCAATTCTGAGGCCATTACAATTGTTCCCAATCCGATTGCTAATTTTCCTAAAGTAATAATCCTCTTTAGGCTCTTTGCGCAAATATTTTTTTCCAAAAGGCCCATGATTGGAGCACCAATCAGTTTTTTTCGTCACAATCAAATTATCCCTTATGTTTGAAAAGAAACACTTGACGCCAGCCGTGCATCAGTTTCCATGACAACCGAATACTGCATAAAGTTCATGTGTTGTTAAACATCAGTTACGATTCAATTATTGAAAATATGATATTTATTCAGGACATAAAGTTGACAGTTTTATTCGATTCAGTATTAAAGCAACTTGGTAACAGTTACAATTCTTGAGTCAATGAAGAACTTGCATGGATATGAATGCCGCATATTTACTTGCTAAGGCGCATCTCGAATGACAGCCTTTGTAACGGTCCAGTTAGGCATATCTAATACCAATGAAATTCCTTAAGCTGCTATCAGCTTATGAGCACTGGAACAGAGATCTGAGCAAAGCAATCATTTCGTATGATGACAAGGATGTCGTGTTCCGGGCGTTTTGATAGACGTACAATTAGTGTTAGTGTGGATTTTCTCTAACGCCACACTCACGGATATTCCGGCCTGTAAATAATCAAGTAATGACACAGCAACCAGTGACCGAAATAATGAGCACCGACAGCCGCCATCGATTCTCGATGACACACATCAGCTAGGCCACAGAGCGATTCAAGAGATGACATTTTAGCTGTTTTTTTCCGACAAGCATTAGACTATGACATGAAATTCCTAACAGGGCGATATTTCATTAACTGTAAAAAAACATAAGTTGTA
This sequence comes from Haliotis rufescens, assembly GCF_023055435.1. Taxonomy (NCBI): domain Eukaryota; kingdom Metazoa; phylum Mollusca; class Gastropoda; order Lepetellida; family Haliotidae; genus Haliotis; species Haliotis rufescens. Next base: position 8,894,577 of record NW_025964383.1, read on the forward strand.
GAAAAACATGTACAGTCGGTATCTCCTTGTAATTCCCGTTGGCATTTAAATATCCAGCCAAAGCGAGCGTTAGCACTTGCGTTTCACTGAACATCTGTTTAACATGAAAAAATGCTTCGTCAGCACTGTGTATCCGATTTTGAAACGAACAGCTGTACCTGGAAGAGTAACGATCACATCTTTCGCCTAGCATAAACGTGCTTCCTTTCATTTGCCATTCACGTTTCTATGGTACAACAACAACAACAACAACAACAACAATATTAATAATAGACATTTGTAATGCATGAACATCGCGCTGTTATTATCACCCCGGTCAATGGTTCAGTGTGCACTTGAATTTGACTAATTTGAAATTTGCCCAGTCTTCAAATGCCTACAACTGAGTCCGATATGACAAAACGGTAATTTTCGATTTGGATTCTTTTCAAACGATATCATTTTTGTTTCTTGAGCAGATACGCCATGAATCACCACATTCTAAATTACGCTCCAAGTCTACAAATACGCTCCAGGATCCAATGTTGGCGTAACGAAGCCATTTTATGAGGATCAGATGGCCATTATGACTGTTTTGGAGGAACATCATCTGGTTTGTGGCAAAATCATCATTCATATGTGACCTAGTTACAGTATATGTCATTATTTCCTCGACGGTCTGGACTGTTGTTTACATGTACTGACCACCAATGTGTCTGAGACTCACAGATCGATATCCTATTTCAATGCTCTTGACCTGTGTGATATTCAATTAACATACGAAGAGTAGAATTCTTCTGTGGATCGAAATTACCCATTTGGTAACAACAATTTAAAAGGTTTATCGACGATCACATTTAGCTTCCCAGATTAGAATGGATTCACGTAAATAGTGATTGAAAGTGAAATAGAAACAAACAGGATACACAGAGACAAGAGGTGGCTTAAAACAACGTCAACTCAATTTTCAATACAATATATTGTAAATATTCTTCTCTATTATAATAAGATATATGATACAGATATCCCTATCATAAGTTGGGTAACATAATTGTTTCAAAGTATATGTCTTGGTACATATTTCCATGTTCGCCCACTCGGTTTATACATGTCATCGTATCCCAATTGCGTGGATCGATGCTCATGATGTCAATCACTGGATTATCCGGTCCAGACTCGATTATTTGCATATAGCTGGAATATTGTTGAATACGGCGTTAAACATCAATCAAACAACATATTTCCATGCAAATTTTTGTTTGACTAAAATGTCATTTTATAAATCAGGCAGCATGGCTTGTATTCTCCTAAGGAAGTTGAGAATGTACACTGATCCGTTAATCGGGGTGAGCAATTTACATGCTGTATGCATGCTTTGTGTTCGTGGCGTTATGGAAATGTACACATTCTGATCATTCTTATCGTTATGATCATTATAAGGTGCACGTGAGTTGCACATGCCACCTGCCGTCTTTGTAATTACACAACCTAACCCACAATTGTTGAGCATTATTGTATTTCACGTTGCCCTTGACCTATGACCAAACCGCAGAGCGTTTCTATTGTGATGACACGAGAGTGCAGATAAAGACATAATTTACATACCTTTTTTACCAGTAGGAGACTCGTGTTCACTTATCTATTCTAAATATTATGGCTGAGGGTTCATGCATCGTCTCTCTTAATGCACATGCTGTCTGTATCCGACTCTGTTTGTCGATATTCCCGACACAAGGCGAATATTCCATTTATTTTTCTCTTGACTAAAGTTAGAGGTCGAATTATCTTAACGCGCAATTCACATCAAGAAAATCAATTCATACCGACATTGGAAATTGAAATCATTCCCAACAGACAACTGATAATGTGCTTGCAGAACAACTCGAGTGTTATAACCCGAAAGATAAGATGATTATGGAATTGTAATTTTTATTCCTGAAATTACAGACATCTTATCGGTTTATTTTATCTTTGTTTCTGTGTTATAGTGTCAGAGGAGAATCTCGAGTAGGTAGATTATTCAGGGGGAAGGGGTGTGTGTGTTATAGCAAGGGTAACTTTAGGTGAAAAAATAGATTAGATCTCTGCATTGATAAGTGTGGAATCGTTATCTTTGTATTGTCAATGAGTACATATATCAAGTCAGAACTTAATTAAACAATTAACTAATTGTTTCCACTGTATTAATTATATCATGTTACATATTGACTCAGATCGTTGCATCGGTCTACCAAATCATCTGTAAATAATTCTACAGAATTTGTTTCTATCACATCCGTCTCTATTAATTAATCAAATCAGATCAGTAGTTCCCTTTGGGTAATGTTGGCGATAAAAGTGATAAAAAAATTGAACATTGTGAACAAAATTATTTAGACAAGAGATTCACATTTGGAATGTTCGCCAATCGATAGTAAATAAATGCGCGTACAAATTGTTTTGCGACACATCTGCACCTTTTTACATTCAAGGGTTCTAATCCATCTGTCTTCAGTTGCTTGGCAATACAGCAAAATAATTTCTCCTTTTAAAGTACATGTAAAATGGCATTCTGTGGAAACTGAACAAGGACAAACAACATTTATCTTCAGCTACATCAATATTGTCTTATATCCATTCAAACACTGCTACATCAATATTGTCTTATATCCATTCAAACACTGCCAGGGTATTCTTGTCTTCTTGTGCGATGGGATTAATATTCTGTATAACAACTATAAAAAGTTTTTTCTCTTTCTGTATCGGGTTGCTCCTAATAATATTTTCATAATAGATTTTAGAAACAATCACAGTTTTAGTTTCTTAGAACATTCATAAACAGATTTCACAATTGGAAGGTTTGGCTTATTATAAGACATTAAAACATCTAATATTGAGATAAACATACAATGAACAAATCTGAGTTTTATTTCGTTAGTTACTTCGCTGATAAAGTTTACATGACGGGCATAAGCTAGCGTCCACATGAGCTAAATACTAGTGATCGTCTGAAAAAATGCCGGATTAATACGTTTACTGGAACAACAATCCAAGGTCCTCCTGTAAACAGAAGAGTCAACTATTAATTACACTCACCCTGTTTTGGCAAAATTCGTCCAATACGTCATAACAGCCTCACTCAGCATCTTCTCTGCGCTGGTGTAAGTGGAGGGAAAGGGAGACAATCCATCAACAATAGGAGCACCAAAAACATATGGCAGTTCATCACCATGGATACCATGTACATCCTGCGAATTCTCTGACTGGGTAGAGTACGTAAATGCATATAGATAAGTGTCTGCTGTTTCGGCATGTTTCTGAGCCGTTTCCATCAATGGTGCAACATATTGCCCGTCACTTAGCAGATCCATAATATTGTTTCTCTTGGAGAGTTTGTCTGATATCCGGTTCCAGTCTGTATAATGGTGATCGAGAATCTCAAATATTTTCTGTCTGTGGTATCGGAACACATTTTGGACATAAGTCCTGATTATTTGCGTTTTTCGGAATTCGGATATCCCCTTTTTGATCTCTTGTTGTTTTAGGTAGGAGTACGCTTCGTTCTTGGTAATGCCAAACATCACCTTGGCTGAAGCGAATTTCATCTTCTTCTCATTAATCATCTCCATCACCTTCTTTGGAAGCACCGACCACCCATCCACAGATGGAGCAAAACACGAATAATACTTCGGTGCCTTGGGAACAGCATTTACAAGTTCCTCGTACGTACGTTCCCTTAGGCATTTGATGAGCTTTTGAGAATCGCCGATGAACCGACTACAGTTGACATTGATGGCAAGTTTTTGGGTGCACCAAACAGGGTCGTAGGACACGGCCCAGGTGCTCAATGCAGAGCCACTTTGAATGATGGCTCTTTGGAAGAACGGACCACGACCCTCTGGAATAGAAATGCTGCAGGTAGACTGATAGTTCCATGGAATGGCGTAACGGGGCATGTATGCATGCACACTCGGTGAGGGGTTAAGTCTAATCTAATCTAATTTGGGGGAACAAATAATTTTTGGGACATGCGTTCTTTGAAGGTAATGCCAATGATTCGTCGTCTGACAGAAGGAACATGTTAGTTTGAGGACATAAGCATTACTTCGTAGTCTTCGAACGCTAACATGAAGCAGGTCTGGCCTAAGATGTAGGAAGGCGTTTGGTTAGGAAAGCAAAAGTTGTACTCTGTGATAGGAAATGTCAACGAGTAATCTTTTAACCTAGGAATCTTTTCAGAACACGTATTACAAATTGTGTGAGCTGTAGCAGCATGTACCGCTCAAATTATTATCACAAGGTAATGTTAGAGTATGGGTCATTTTTGCTGGAGGATCTGCGCTTTTGGACTTGGATTTAGCGTACGAATGTAAGGTACACACCAGCATAATTTGTATAATGTGAAGTATTATGAAAAACATTATGATTTCGAGAACATGGGCAACCTTCCGTTACATATGCTCTGTGGCACTTCTGTTACATATGGTCTATGACATACTTTTATTACATACGCTCTTGGACACTGCTGTTACATATCCTCTGTGACAATTCTGTTACATATGCTCTGGGACGCTGCTGTTACATATGCTCTGGGACACTGCTGTTACATATGCTCTGGGACACTGCTGTTACATATGCTCTGTGACACTTCTGTTACATATGCTCTTGGACACTGCTGTTAAATATGCTCTGTGACACTTCTGTTACATATGCTCCGTGACACTGTTGTTACATACGCTCTTGGACACTGCTATTACATATGCTCTGTGGCACTTCTGTTACATATGCTCTGGGACACTGCTGTCACATATGCTCTGTGACACTGCTGTTACATATGGTCTGTGACATACTTGTGTTACATATGCTCTGGTACACGGCTGTTACATATGCTATGGGACACTGCTGTTACATATGCTATGGGACACTGCTGTTGCATATGCCATGTGACACTTCTGTTACATATGGTCTGTGACATACTTTTGTTACATATGCTCTGGGACATTTCTGTTACAGATACTCTGCAGACAGTGGAAATACCTACTTACAGGGATAAATTAGTTAAAGCAGGTTTGAGAAAGCAGTCTGAAGTGTTTCGTCTAAAATGTACATAAGACAGAAACGATAATGGCTGAAACACCCTGTTACGTTGGCAACACTATCACCTGTCCAGTTTAATAACACACTACGGTTTTATGCCAGCATCATTCCAAAGCCATACTCCGTGTCTATTAGCTGTGTCAGTGGAAAAAGAAAAATACAAGGCTTCACTGTTCAATATCAAATGACATTCAGATTACAAACAATATGATTTTGCTACGAGATCATGTTATGGAATTAAAATATGTTGCTATGTGATGTCGTCCAGCTGTGGCAAAAGCCATACGGACACATCTAGAGGCAACTATGCGACTCAACACCTGCGAATATATTGACGAACTTTTTTGAGAATCATGGTCAGGTATTAAAACAGGTTTGACGTAAATGCATCCGTCTAATGGTGTTATTTTCCTCATTGTGTGTAATGACGAACAGGCCAGACGTTTGAAAGTGACAGAGAAATAGATGAGATACTGAAAGTGTTCATTTACTCCGTAACGGAAACGGACTTTGGATAATGGGTATACACCAGAGTCGTGGCATTGTCATTGATGTAAGCGTGAGGATGTCAGGACGCTGGTTCCATCAAATATAAACTGTATATTTAATTTGATTGTGATTGATCATAATGTGATATTAGCAAATAACATGATGTTACAAAGTGGACAATGTATTCATCACGACTTAATGCCAGAATATGCCACGTTAGATATACTAAAATATCAGTTAAACCTCTTAAGCATGCTCATGTTAGATCATACACGCGAATCATAATTCTCTTAAGGATATCATGTCTCTCGAGAGCGAATTACATGTTCATACAGATACATATTGAGCATATATAGACGAGAAAATAACATTCACAATAACAGCCTTCAGCATAATACATTTCTATAGACAAGCTCAATATCCAGACTGTCATGTATCGATTTGGATAAAATGTCGTACAACATATACATTGTTCCCTTACAACGTGAATAGAACAACATGTATATTGTAAGGTGTAAGTGTGTGGTGCGTTTCCCATCAGTATTTTGATTGAAGTAAGTTGCAGCATTGACAAAGCAAATGTTATCCTTTTCTTAACAGATGTAGGAATGCTTATGGCTTGGGTGGGATTGCTAACGTCTGTCGTTGTGGGATAAGGTATATGTGTCGTCAATCGGATGTTCAGAAGTTTATAATCGAAGCAAAAAGGGTTATATATTTCAGAACCATTATGTAAATTATTGTCAAATTAAAGTAGCTATTTTGACTTCAATTCTTTTTATTTCAGAGAAATGTATATTGAGTGAGTATGATTTTGCGCCGCTTTTAGCAATCTTTCAGCAATGTCACGGCGGGGGACACTTTGTTCTCATGTGGGGAATCGAACCCGAGTCTTCAGCGTGACGCTTAAACCACGAGGCTACTCCACCTCCCCAAATGTATATAGAAGATAACAGATACATTCCCATACGCGTGTCCTGATTTTAAATATTTGATCAAGAAGGTACCAAGTAGTTGACGTTAATTCGAACAAATTGCATTTGATTAACCCCTGAGACGAACTGGATTCGGCATATTCTGCGATGATGACGGACACGTCAAAAAATCATCCTAATTTCCAGGATACATTGTTTTGGGTATCACACTAATTCACATTAAGAACGTTGTACATGCAAATGTTCTGGGGGTGTACGATCTGGCCCTTTGGGATTCTAACAAGATTAAATCTGACCACTTGGATTTAAAAAATGTTAAAACAATCGCAAGTTCAATAGAAAGCTAAGGCAACACTCAGTGAAAATATGTTGGACCTCCGATGGATACGTTACAGTAGTCAGGAATCCGAAACAAATTGTGGGAGACTCTGGAGTCTATGAATTCTGACAGTTTGTCATCATGTGTTACTCTCATCACTTCTTCAGCTCGGAAGGCCACGCACTTTGCTAATTTAGGAGGACGTCAATAGATGAACGATGTTGCAAGAAGCATTGTATGGATTGATGTAGATTAAACATGGCCGAAACCCGTAGCCTATGGTTTCACTGTATTAATTCACTGATTCTGATGTGTGTTAAAGTTCAAATGGGCCTAAACAAAATAAAACATACACATTTTGTAACGCTAATTGAATGTGATGAGTTACATATGTTTATCTGTATCACTGCTGTATTTTCTTACATGTATCCTAATATAGATTTCACTTTTTGATTTTGATGTTCACAAGTACAGAAACTGAATAGTTTATCCTTCATTTCATTGTACGTTTGTTCGTTTGCTGTTGTACCACCGCACTCAGCAATCTTCCAGCTATATGACGGCAGTCTGTATACAATAGAGTCTGAACCAGATAATCCAATGATTCATACCATGAACATCTATCTACGCAAAAGGAATACGATTCCATGCATCCAAAAAGTTAGGGAGCCTGACCACCCGATCCCCTTAGTCGCCCATAAGACAAACACAGCTAGGTAACTGAAGATTAATGCTCAAGTGTTCTTTCGAAAAGCATGGGTTGTGTATCTGTGTAAAAAAAATCACTTTCGTTATTGATATCAATATAAATATTAACATAAACAATTTTACCAAAGTAAACAAATTATAAACTTGATAAGATTATTGATAAGATTTGAGCAGCTAACCCCAATCTTCATGATGATCGTTATAGGTAACCCAGTAGGATTACGATTTGTAAATGTCACTAACGTTTCATGTTGTTCTGTGTGGCATCGATAACTTCACAATGAAAATATAATGATCTGCATATGTTAATTTCTTTAGGCATCTGCTACTGGTAGTAACGCAGCGATAGGTGTCATGTTGCTATTGTGTCTAGAGTTATTGAGAATCTAGGGTTACGTTACCAACACGCACAATACACAAATCATTTGCCTCTGAAGAGTAAAGAAGAAGAGTCATCAATACCGCGTTTCAGTTAAGTAATCTACATAAACAAGAATAAGTTGTTGTCTTTGACATGGAAATTGGGAGAACATGAATACATCACACTTTTTATGGATAGCATCTTCTTTTTATTCTTTGTCACGACGTTTCAGAGCATTCACGTGATGAAAGAGCAAGAAGTAGCTCTGAAACGTCGTGACAAAGAATGAAAGAAGTTACAATCCATAAAATAGTGTCATGAATAATTTATTCCAGAAGAAAATGACAAAAACTAATTTGTCCCCAGACTTTACCCTACAACATTATTTTGATCGCCGGACATGATGGATGTGCTGTGAAAAATTACTGTTCGGCTCCCTCGGTTAAAGAATGTAAAATCGAACATTTTGAAGATTTGACCGAAAACATTCCGTCTCGATATATCCAACCCGTTTGATATTTCCGCAAAATATATAGTTTCATATGGAATTATAAACCGATTGTATTCATTACCGTATTGTATTTCCAGTTAGTACAACCGAAGATCATACAATGAATATCTATATATAAATATTTCACAACTCTATCACGATGACATGCTTATATGGCGAAATGCGTGAAGACGTCTGGTATTTTATCCAAACCAACATGGAAGGTCAATAAAAAACATGCCGTTGCTTATAGTCTTATATGCTTGCGTTTTTAGACAATGGTAATTAAATATAAACAAGAAGACCGTAGTCGATTTCCCATGTGATTGTCATCTGCCATGCCACGGTATTGAGTACATACATTGTGAGTGGAGAGTGATTGCTATAGTATAACTGTGGAAGACATTCATCTGAGGCTTACAGAGGCATACAGAGGCATACAGAGGCATACATCTGTATGTGGTTTATATGTGTGCGTGCATACTAAACAACCGTAAAAGCTGAAGCCGTCAAACCGTATCCCACCTGACGCAAATGGCGACAACATCAGCAGGTTGACGAGAGCGGCCCCATGGCCGTGACCAAACAATGTCACCCGCTGAGGATCACCAGTAAAACTGGCGATGTTTTCCCGAAGCCAGTGCAAAGCCTGTGTGATGTCCAGAAGGGCGTAGTTCCCCATTGCAGCCTGGTTTCCTGTCGTCAAGAAACCTGAAATGAAATGAAGGGTTGACATTTGTGGGACAACTAGCTCAGAGCACTGTGGACATGTTTACTGACGTCAAGTGAAGAGAAACCTGAAATATGAAGAGTTGACATTTGTGGGACAACTAGTGAGAGCACTGTGGATATGTTTACTGATGTCAAGTGAAGAGAAACCTGAAATATGAAGGGTTGACATTTGTGGGACAACTAGTGAGAGCACTGTGGATATGTTTACTGATGTCAAGTGAAGAGAAACCTGAAATATGAAGGGTTGACATTTGTGGGACAACTAGTGAGAGCACTGTGGATATGTTTACTGATGTCAAGTGAAGAGAAACCTGAAATATGAAGAGTTGACATTTGTGGGACAACTATAGTGAGAGCGCTGTGGACATGTTTACTGACGTCAAGTGAAAAGAAACCTGAAATATGAAGGGTTGACATTTGTGGGACAACTAGCTCAGAGCACTGTGGACATATTTACTGATGTCAAGTGAAAAGAAACCTGAAATATGAAGGGTTGACATTTATTGGACAACTAGTGAGAGCGCTGTGGACATATTTACTGATGTCAAGTGAAAAGAAACCTGAAATATGAAGGGTTGACATTTATTGGACAACTAGTGAGAGCGCTGTGGACATATTTACTGATGTCAAGTAAAAAGAAACCTGAAATATGAAGAGTTGACATTTGTGGGACAACTAGTGAGAGCACTGTTGGCATGTTTACTGATGTCAAGTAAAAAGAAACCTGAAATATGAAGGGTTGACATTTGTGGGACAACTAGTGAGAGCACTGTTGGCATGATTACTGATGTAAAGTAAAGAACGGTATATCTGGTTCATACCGGATGCTACATGGAAGATGTATGATAATACAAATACTTGAAACAACACGACACTATGCATAGTAAAACAATATCCTTGATACGCGGGGTTAGGCCTGCCTGTAACATGATCGTCGATTCGAAAGCCGGTTCACAATGATTATGTTTCCAGTTTCCAGTGCTCGTGGCTTTCACCAACGTAGTAAACGTCTAAGACCTGCGTCACTTTCGTCCCGCCGTGATTGAACTGGTATACTGTTCGAACCGAACGGATACTGTATAACCCAACTCACTCACTATCATGGATGAGGGGAGTATTATTAGGACGATAAGTATTATTATCAGCTTCTTAAATACCACAATATGAAAAATAATGATATCATCAGCTAAGTGTGTCTATTAGCATATACAATCCGAAACTGACACACACATTTCACATACACTCGTACATGTCCCATTATAAATAAAGAACACGCGTTGTTGTTATGAACCACCCGTACATAAGGAGAGTAAATGAATCACTCGTCCTCCTGGGAGTCGTTAAGGACATTACACAACACTGCTAAGCAACAGAAATATGAGCAAAATATGGCATCCAAACATAAAAATTATTTACCACCTAATTAATGCCAATGCTGGTTTCTTACTGCATATCTAATTGAGGTTTTCTTTCACAATTTGTCACGTGGGGGCAATAAACCTGTTTTTGTAAGTTCTACCTTGGTAGTGTGCCAGGACGAGAACATTAACACGGGGGAACGTGGATGTAATGACGACGTCATGTGGTCTCTACAAGGTTACGCTATCAGTGATATGTGCTTTCGTTTTGTAACTCGTCCGGATATACTGATGTCGCATGTAACGAATACTCGGTTATAACAAATTACATTTGCAGCCTTAATAGCGGAAAAATAACGTTATTTCCAAGCTGAATAACGAGCTTTGGATATATCGATCTGACCTAACGACAGAACAGGACGTCGTTGTTCGTCATATCAGGATATTTTGTAATACACATAATTATCCATGTCATAAATTCTTACAAGGTATCTTTATTTGTTGCATCAGTATTCAGTCAATTACCGGTATTACGAATACAGTTGAACCCCATTAACTCGAACACATTGAGGTACCCGTAGTGACAATACAAAACGACTTCGAGTTATCCGCAATGACAATGTAAGACTGTAACGACGAAGTCATTAACGCGATTCCACTGCATATGAATATATTAACCCCCTGTATTTGCACAATATTAAGTTGGCCTGTGATACGGGGAAGAAGCGAAAGAAAACATACATGCGCAATACTTGCATCTTCATCAAAAGCAAAAAAATCCGCCCAAAAAACCCTCGATTCTTGATATCACCCAAAGGGTCAAAGACTCAATACATTTCCTTTCCGGAGCTGCCCATACGTCGAGGTCAGACATTCAACACACAGTATCGGAAACGCACTTTAATGTTTTCGCTCAGAGGTACAGCTATCACCTCTACTTTTCCCCCAATAAAACTCGAACCTACGCGAGTCCTGGAATCTATGAATAAAATTGCATCTGCGGGTCTAAGAGCCTTCGGCTATGGACTCTTGTTCGCAGTGCGCGTTTGGCCTTTTCATTTCTTGACTTGGAACTTGCAAACGGTCCCAGGAACGTGCTCAATTGTTTGGCAACATCTTTCCAACCTATCTTTAATACTATTTCCCTTCTTATCCCGACGTCTTCGGCCCGAGGGAAGTGTTTTTATATTCGTCGAGTCCCATCGATAGTTTTCTGGCTCGGACCTTTGTTCCCAAGGCGGAATTATGAAGATATTCCTGGCAATTGTCTCATGAAGACGGTTGGTCTCAGTTCGGTTGCAAAGAAAGCACAAGGATAATTCTGAGCGGATATTTTTCTACCGCTCGAATTCACGAACTGCTCACAACGCTAAACTTTATCAATTATGACCGACTGCGCCAAAGGGCTCTCATAGAAATTGGCTAACCCAGCCCATTTGAACTGTAGTCGTATTTCTCTTGGTTCTGACATTGGCTATTATTCCAAGTAAATCGTTATAACCATTTACGTAAACATTATTTCGGCATATTGTACAAACACTGCTCCAGCAATGCTGGTGAAATTGCCTAAGTGGCATGCCAAGATCAAATCACTCTTGTGTCAGGGCAAAACAGGAAGAGCCTGAGGCACGATATGCAAATGATAAATTCATTCGCATTACATGATGAAAAGCAGAGCTTAAATCAACATGCTGATTAGCGCTTTAGGCAGTGTTCTTTATCTGAATCATTTGTTGAAACACAATTTGTTCTCCGCAGCCTGTCCCTGCTGAAGAAAGACAAGTAGGTATTTTTTTCAGTTACAAGAGGATACAGTCTCCTTACACCGAGGGGGTCTTGACAGATTAATGTATCCGACGTGACGAAGGTAGCTTGTTTGTTTGTTGTTTAACGCCGCACTCAGCAATATTCCGGCTATATGACGGCGGTCTGTAAATAATAGAGTCTGGACGAGACAATCCAATGATTGACATCATGAGCATCGATCCACGCAATTGGGACGCATGAAGCCTCCAAAATCTTTTCTAGGTGAACACGTATCAATATAACATTGCAAACCTATCCGTCAGCTATCATCACCTGTTCCTTCATTTCAGGAAATTACGAATTCCTAGATCCTATTGGAAACAGTTCTTTATAATCCACACCATGACCATGACATCCCAACCCCCCCCCCCCCCCCCCCCCCCCCCCCCCTTCACTTAAGGCATTCACACACTACAAATTGTGCTGGTCACTGTAGGGTCAAATAACGGCATCATATCTTAAGTAACCCAAGTCTGCATTGAAAACAACAGGATGCTTATGTTTCATAGGTGTGGGTAGAAATGTCTTCGTCAAGGGCAGCGGTTAGCTACTTAGCACGGTTAGCACGGATGGCCCAGACGTCTAAGGCGCCGCGATTCGCTGTGCAGAGTTGCGTCCCTTGGGCACGCCAGATACCTATGATCGTGGGTTCGAATCCCGGTTCGCCCGATTATGTTTCTAGGTTTGTCAGCACCATACCCGTGCTCGTGGGTTTCACCGAAGTGGTAAACGTCTGAGACCTGCATCACTTCGGGCTTTCCTACAACATTAAGCTGACACGCCGCGATATAACTGGAATACTGTTAAAAGCGGCGTTAAACCCAACTCACTCACTCCACAATGAGGGCGTGGACATGATACACATAACGCATATCTGTGTGTGTGTGTGTGTGTGTGTGTGTGTGTGTGTGTGTGCGTGTGCGTGCGTGCGTGCGTGTGTGTGTGTGCTAGTCAGTGTTTACAGTGTCGGTCCACTGAGACGCCCTGCTGCAGTGTATCATGAATACCCCACTCAGACAGTAAACTCACACTCCGAGCCGACCTGTCCTTCCTCTTCGGACAGACGCTCGATCCACTACGCTACCCTCCATGGTAAAGAGAGCATTTGCAAGTCCTGAATTATGTAGGCAACACGACTATATTTACCCTGAAAGGTCATCGTGACCTTGATACCCTATTTTTATCATATAACGGACAGCATTATTGATGTCATAAACCGATCCGACAAAAATACAAATGAGATCACCGAGCAAAAAATACTTTGAAATAGCTCACTACAACACTGCAATGCCAAGTTGCTCAATAAACGAATGCCTTTTAGTGACGTTCCAAAAAATGTTTTATTAATAGCTCCTGCACGTTGTGATATGTACGCGTGTTTTTTTCTGCTGACAAAATGGTCATTAAATGTTTCTGCTAAAGATTGAAACCCGCGTTATTAACTTTAAAATAACATGTATGATAAAGATTTATTTTAGGCTCGTGTATATCCGTATGTCCGTGCCATACACAACAAACTCAAGAACAAAGAAAACATGTATTAATGCTCACCATTTTATGTTCCTGATATATGATATTTACAGGACGAAAGCGAACTAATAATCCATATTTAAGACCAAACACCATATGTCTCCATTAATAAAAGAATCAAATATCCTCTATTGCTGTAATTCCCTCTGGGCGTGTAACATATTCCCCGGTGTCTTCAAACGACAAAATATATATGGAGGTAGGAACTTAGCTATGGAAAGTACCTCACTCAACTGTTGCATGTACAAAACAGATATCTCAAGATAACAAACCAAGATAAGAAATCACTTACCAAGAACGCCCAGTCTGTAATTGAGGGTGACGACTATGACGTCACCATAACTTGATAAAACACTTCCGTCGTACGCATTTCCGGTTCCGGTTTCATATGACTCTCCATGGACGAACACCATCACTGGCATGGGGTCTGTGTCGTTCCATTCTGAACATAAAAGATATTTCAATAAATTCACGGGTTTTGCTTCAGAATCATAATTCACATCAAGAGATCTGCATCAGGTTTACCGCAATGACATCGAACAACAACAAAAAGGATGTACATGAAGGACAAATAAACAAAATCCTTCTTGTAACCGTCAACGGTTTGCTGTGGTCTGTGTGGTGTGTGTGAAACGTGTTACATTTCGTGTGTGACTTTCGCCTACAGTATTGCACCACTAACACGACCGGGGACCACAGGGACAGCTTTCAACAAATTGAACCATATGGTGCATGGAAACCTTGGTCCTCATCCTGGAGAGCAAAAAACGCTTTCATAACAAGGCTATTAAAAAAATGCACGGGCTTTGATCTGCGTTAGGTTTATCGCTAGGTTGCGCTATAGAACATAAATTGATGTAATTCATATATTGTGGGAATGCACCAAAGTGAGCTCCATCTGACGTGGTCAGAGTGAAATGTGTTACACCTGCGTGAATTTACCAGTGATTCTTTCGCCTATAGTATTGTGCCTCTAATGTGAACGAGAACGGGTGTCTACAAATTGCAACCATATGGTGCATCCACACCTTAGACATCATCCTCAGGAGCAAACACTTCACCATAAAGGGTATACCAATGTCCCAGAGTTTCCTTTATTCACCATCAACTTGAAGAACGAATGTTTTAAGTGTTCCGAGTCAACACGGTATATCAAACAAATCTCATTAATCGACAGCCAAATGGCACTTTGAGTGTCGATTAGTTAGCCAAGTAGTGCACGCGTTCGCCCGTGACGTTATCCACCAGGTTCGATTCCCAAACATACCGTATGGGGTATGTGTAGCCTATTCGTGGTGACCACAGCTGTGATAATACCGCAGCAGCACTAACAGAACATCAAACCCACCACAACTTACACTGCTATTGTTCTCTACTAATTGGGTTTCAAAGTTACAAACCAAAATATATTATTTACGAGAAAAGTCACTTTTCACGTCCCCCGCCTTCGTGATATATGGTCGCGTGGCAGTCAAACAGAAGCCACGTGATACTCCTCTGACAGGATGATGCCAATGTTACGTTTTCTCCTTTTATTGAAGCCCACATTTCCTAATTCGTTTGAGCCCTTTAAATGTTAAAAGACAAAATAAATGAGTTCATATAATTGATTTGTAACTAGCGTGCTAGAAACTGTTTGATGTCTCAATCAAAATGAAATCTATAACATGAACAGATATGATTAGTTTGAAAGTATTATGAATAATATCTTGTTATGGTGATAAGAATTTGTTGATGTCTTGGCTTGATAACTATTTTCAACGTCTGAAATGGACAATGAGAACAAAAGGGTTAACATTGTACAATTGTGTCACACAAACGTAACAAAGACGTAACAAATATGCGTCAGAAACTCTGAAAACATCAGTGTTCCTCTCACAAGGCTAAGACATTCATGTGAATCCTTTTACCCATCGTCTATCCGATTGTGGAACTCTATTCCGTTATCAGATCGAAATTCTACGATTTCTTGTTTTAAAAATTCGCTACAAAAGCACCACCCCACGTCACCTGCGTACTTCGCTTATGGAAAAAAGAAAATATAATATCTTACACACAAAACTGAGATACATGTGCAGTCAGTTGAATTATGATTTATATAGAATTGGTATAAAAGATCACCCGAACTGTACATGTTCGAATACATGTGAAAAATGCATATCATTATCTCATGGAATGTCCATTGTTTAGTCATCAGCGTGAAATTATGTTAAACAGCCTTAAAAATATTGTTCATAACATACCTATTGATGTACACTTACTGTTACACGGCAATGCAGATCACGTTGTTACAGAAAATGAAGCTATATTTAAGGCAGTACAACATTATATATGTACAACTAAAAGATTCGTGTAAAGAACTGTTCATTCAACAATGTCTCTCTCTCTCTCTCTCTCTCTCTCTCTCTCTCTCTCTCTCGCTCTCTCTCTCTCTCTCTCTCATCTATAGTGTTTTACGTTTTATGCATATATATTGAATTTGAAATTGTGAATATTTTTTAAATACCAGGGAGAGGGCATTCTAAGTTGGAAGAACTTGTCCCCCAATCCCGTTCACTCCTTGTGAATAAATATGTTTTAAAAACAAAGACGTTGACATTTGACATTCACGGACAAGGGGAATGAGGCGATTACGTCTGTATTCACTAAGTGAGCGAGTGAGTTTGGTTTTACGCCGCTTTGTCAATATTCAAGCAATATCACAACAGGTGACACCAGAAATGGGCTTCACACATTGTACTCATGAGGGGAATCGAACCCGGGTCTTCGGCGTGACGAGCGGACGCTTCAACCACTAGGCTACAGGTTGAGGGTCAAGCTCATTCGTGACCAACTCGTGTTATTCCGGGACAAGCCGAATAGCGATCGTGCCCCTCTCGTGTCCATTTATGCGACCAGGTTCCTTCTTAGAGCAAAACGGGCATACCCAAAACAATTGTCAACTCGTTGCGTAATGGTTCACATATATTTCCCCACCTATTTTATATATTTCAGATGCAAATTAAAGCACATCGGGACATGCGGAAGTATACAGTATGATTGAACACATTTAACTGTGTCTTGGGTATATTTTTAGATAAAAAACATGTAAAATCAAAAATAATTTCTAGGGATTCTTTGACGAACAACTTGAAATCATACGAGCATTCTGATTGTTTTGTCGTATTTTCATAGATAACATTCATCGATAGGGGGACGAGTCTTCTTGCAGTTTACGGAAAGGGGCGAGTGGTGACGAATTGGTCAAGCCTCGTTACAAATTCAAATGACGTTAGAATCCCTCTTCTTTATCTGAATGTAGTCAATGTCATAATGTATCGAGTAATGTGTTGGGAAGGGCTTAATTTACACGATTACATTTTTGCTAGAGATTGAACAATATTTCAGTCATTTAGCGAACATAAATAGTGATTATTGCACAAATGTCTGTTGAATACCATTTATTTTACGAGTTGTTTCAAAATGTAGATAAGCTTTGAAACAAAGAGCTGTGAGATCAATGGTATCTGATAGGTACGAGTACAGAAATCTGTTTCTTAAACACCCTAAAATCTCACCTTTTGAGCATCGAATCGATGCATTTTATCTATTCTCATGATCGCAGTGGCGCATTAATACACAACACAACCGTCATGAGTGACATCATCCGACGTACTGCTTACTGCTCATAAATAATTTGACCACAAAAAAAAAGTTTCCGCCATATCTTAGCAACGCGATGATGATATTGGAAGCTAGATAAGATCAAAGAACACGCTGGATGCCGAGTTAATAATGTTCACCTCAAAGAAATTTCCAAATATGTACCAGAATGTTTGTTTTTTAATATGACATCACTACCGGTGACAAGACCTTGACAAAATGGCGCGTTCACTGACAACAGTACGCGGGATTTTCTGAGGATTTACGTTGATTAAGGGGTCGCATATACTAGCATATAAATATGTCATGTAAATAATCAGAAACAATCAGACAATCTGCGTACTGTTATTTTTATTTATGTTTTTCAATGTAAGCAAGATCAATTTTGAGAAAATACCGTGTCGTTGTGCGTGATTGTGCGTTGTTCGTTGCGTCACACAGGACGGAAACTTTTACGATTTCTGTTGAATTTACCTGGTCATTGTAATGTATATTCTAGGCTTATCGGCGACGTTTCAGAGTATGATTGGTGTATTTCATGAAAAAAAGATAGATATCTAACCGCGATCACTGATATGCTATTATTTATATTCGATTCTTCGAGTAAATATCCGATCTTTTCTTTAGATTTCTAAACAAGCAGTAAACAATTAACGCCGTGAATGGTGATTTAGTAATGTATAAAAAAATGACGAGATTTACGATGTATCAGAGTCACAGATTTTCAGAGGTCACTTTCAGTAATTGTGATTTGCCTGATGTGACAGTGGATGATATCACAGAAAAGTGAATTTCCCTCAGAATTCCAAACTGTGAAGTATATTAGTGTGCCTGATGTATTTTGAACTTTATTCGACTTCGAAGTAAAGGTTGATGAGGAGGGACATATATGTGGCATCCGGGGTTAATACTCTCAAAACATAATGTTTACCACACGTAGATAATAATTCGACAGAAGCACGAGTAAATTATCAATGATTATCGACCAGGAACGTAGTCCGTCATGATCTGACCTCAGGTCATCACCATTCAGTCCACAACCACGGGCCTGGAATTCGATCTCACACATGTTTGATACCAGTTATCTCAAATGGGTTTCTGACCACAGGTGTGTGACAAAGAAGATTGTTGTGAATCTTGAATGTCCAAAACATAACCGATTATGGGGTGCTATGCATGTTTTTCTTCTAATTGGGCACATTCAGAAATAGAAGCCATTCATTGATTCGATATGTATATTATTCAATGATGGAAGACAAACTAGTGTACCCAAAACCACACGTACTATGGTTGCAGTTCTTGCTTGTCTTCAAAGTCTATTCAAACTCATTTGAAATTTTGAGCACCCGATCCGACATGCATGGAATTTACACATGGTTGCGGAGGCTAAGCATTCAATGCCTTAAGCAAGATTTGTTTGTTGTTTAACGCCGCACTCAGCACTATTCCAGCTATATGACGGGGGTCTGTAAAAAATCGAGTCTGGACCAGACAGTCCAGTGATTGATATCATGATCATCGATCCACGTACTTACATGTACGAGTATTCTAGTACCCTCGCACTGATACAATATTTTGTGTTCCAAACCCTTGGGATTCCAAGATATGCTAGATACATATGCTTGACGTAATAGCCAACAAATATGTGGTTGTGGTAAACGTGTGTCATGACAGCCTCGCGCCATTTTACCCCGACCGTGTGGGTCCTTGCTCTTTCTATTAACTACTGCTCTACCTTGCTCCGTAATATGGGGGGAACGTTGCTTGGTGATGACATGTATGATCGTGAAAAATATCTACAAGACTGTGTTCTACCCTTTGCAACTTCCCCTTAACTCGTCCTGTCCAATATATTATGTTGTAAGCCTCCTGCTGTCAAAATAGACATACCACTTCAGCAAAGGAATGAAAACAAGTCATATGACGATATAAAGAATGGAAATCGAGACACGCAAGAGCCCTTATGTCATCACTTTTATCTAACGGTAACAGTGAAACCGTTCCAACAACATAAAAACAGAGAACTTAACGCATTTCGGGTCAGGATAAACAACCTGTGTCCATCAATTGTCAGAGCGTCATGCGTTTGAAAGTCAGAGTCACGCGAGAAAGGGATTTAGGTTTTCTGAATGAGTAAGCCTTGTCTTGATATGATATTTATTTAAACGCTTTTCTCAGAGTTGGAATCAGCGGATCAATACACGTACATCGCTCAAAGCACTATCCTTCAGATTAATGTACAGTTTATTGAATATTGTACTGGTATAATCATAATGAAACATGAATTTTTCGTTTCCTCGAGAATGAAACATTGGCAATTAATATGACAACTTCTTGTAAAAATACACTTGTTGGATGTTTGGCTTTCAAAGTATTGCTCCAAACCAAGTCAACGATCAACTAAAAATATTTTTCTCAGGAAAATAATTCTCATACACGTCAAGATTCGATGCGTTGCTCGCTTTTGATAAATAAATGAACACTCCAGAAGAATGGTCATCCATGATCATTAAAAAAACGTGAATCATGTTGTTAAATTACTTGTGAAATTTGTGTTCTATTAAAATATTGATATTCGAATAATCTCCCGTGTTCAGTTGTATAGTGAAATGTACAAGAACCAAAACCCCATGCCAATAGCATGCATGCTATCTACCATGAAGTTATGAATGAGTAACAAACTCATCAATATCAACATTTCAGTTCTGACAACCTTGTAATAAACCCTTCAGTGATCGGCTAGTTCTCTCTAAACATAGATTTCTATTTTATGCTATGATTGCTTCCTATTAATTTTTCAAACAGAGTGAGAGACAAGTAATACGATGTATATTTCACGTTGATGAAATCTGACACGTCTAATAAAAAATCTCCTTGCTCAATTTCACTCAAAGGTTCCGCGTTTGAAACTTAATCGAGTAAAATCAGTGCTACTAGTGCGTCCAACGTCTTATTGAACAAGCCGTGTGCTAATGATCTTTGAAGGTCAAGCCCTTTCTAATCATGGCTAGTCGCGGGACATTTATGCAGATGCAATGTTGATTTCGAGGATACGTTCATATTTTGAAATGTAAATGTCGATATAGTGTAACGTTATGCATTCAATGAGAAATTTTAAATGTCAAACATAAATTGAGTGATCGTGTATATGAATCTTTGGCCGCCTAATCTCTCACTAGTAATGCAGCCTACGTATAATCAAGTCTCGGTGTCTAAAACAGTTATTGAATCATGATCAACCTCTCCTACCCTCGGGGTATGATGGCATGCAATCACGTCGCTATCATAATACTCACGATGTCTCTTCTGAACATAAATACCGACGGGTTTTATATTATGTGTATATTATTAATATCAGAGACATCAATGTAAACGTTTGAACATCGACGTAACGTGGAAATCCTATATGTACAGTGGGCGCCATCACCACAGCGGTAGAGTGAACTATAGAGAGGCCTGACGTGCACTGTCTAGATATATGAAACAAGCAGCGATTTGAAGGGGAAATATTAAACTCTTTCATCACGTAGGTATACAAGATATTTTCGAACGGACGGTTTCATGCAGCTTGGCGACGATGAAGTATATATGTATGATCATATCTCTGTACTTACGAACAACAAACCGACTTTCAGCGCTCAAGAGCAATGAATCTGTCGGTCAATGGATTTCTGAACAAGACTTTGTAGGATGATTAAGACCAAACGACGTTAAGATATGGTTCTTGTTGTTACCCTGCCTGTACATTTGTGTTGAAAATATAGACATGAAATGTTACTGTAGCGTCTGATACCAAGCAAATGTTTGTATTAAATTGTGTTATAAACCTAGGGTACATAATTGATATAACTGATCAATATGGACATTTCCTGTTTATAATAACAATAGTCCATATATATTTCGCATATTTCCACACCAAACAGGGGCATGCTCAAAGCGCTATCATTACTCCGGTCACATGATCAGTGTGCACTCAACAATTATTCTCAGCTCCCTGGGGTGTGTACAACCCAAGCTACCTGTTAGGCGCTAGAAGATTAACACCTCACCCTACCGGGTACCCTTTTACTGCTGGGTGAACAGAGGCACATTTCGAACAAAGTAACTTCAAAGTCTAGACCGAAGTCTAGACACTCTCAGGAGGCAAACTGCCGAAACGCGGTGATCCATGCAAGGACTCACTTGACTTGATTTGTGATTTAGTACGATGAATGCTCAGTGTATTATGCTAGTGTATTAATTAAACGCCTAACGTTCAGATTATATTTTTTATAACTGTTATCTGCCTAACAGGCCTCGCAAAATACAATGCATCAACATTATCAATATACAATAATCACATGTGAACTTTTTTAGTGCTTCTAAAATATCTTTTTATTGAAAGGAACATGATACGATACGTTTACTAATGAGAGTAAAGATCTTGTATATTTATTTCGCTATGTGTGACCGACCAGGAGAAAATGGAGTGTATGTGTGCTACGATATAATTGTGCTGTGACGTCACCAAGAAAAAACTATGACGTCAAGTTACTTCCTTAAAAATTGATAAGGTATGCAGACTGTACACACATTTTCTATTTGCATAGAATGGTTCCAAATGTTTGATGCCATGCATCCCAATATTAAATATGAATTGTAAAAATGAAATATGTAGTCTTGTGGCCCTAAGATATTGTAGTTTCTTAAAAATATATTATGAAATCAAGCGGTGTTTTTCACCCATAAGGTCCTTTATCTCAAGGATGGTCACAAGTTGATTAATTTCACTAATCTGTTATCAAACAACATCTAGCGTAGCAAAAGGTTAGTGTCAATCATAACATGGGTTGCCAGCTACTTGTGCCATCGGAAACACCCAAATTCTTACAATACATGACATATACACAAATTACATAAAAAAGGTTACATGTAGAAATGCTTACATGCTTTTGATTGGTTAAGTTCACTCCATGGAGGTCTTAACAGAAGGGCGTTCAGGAATATATATATTCATACAAAATCTGAATAGCAGGCCACAGTGGAATTAACGCGTTGTCTGGGTAGCCTAAATCATTGTGTTGTAGATATAAGCACACATATACAACTAATAAAGATGCCCCTTGTTCGCGTAGTCAATATAATGGAACGTTTTTACACCTTGTCTGAGACCTACTCTCACAAATTATATCATAAGTATCAGAGAGGGGTTTCTTATTGCTCTATCCAGTTGATGAATAGGGCTTAAGCATGTCAAGAGTGAACAGGATTTCACAACGAAGTAAACCGTTCTGAACCACCACGGTCTTGACGTAATCACGTCTGAGTTACATCCGTAGACGAGATCTCGCATGTTAAGTAGGTCACGTGCGAGACCACAAGTTGCGCCGGTCAGCTGTTTACCAGAAAAGTAAATATTTCCTCTGATCGATGTAAACACTTGACGACGAACATAACATCATAAATAGCTGCAAGTATGACATTTCAATCTGCAGCAATGATGAAATAGAGGGCAATCCCTTGGCCGAAGTTCCGACATTGATTATCTTAAGTCTCGCAGAGTCTCGCACCATCTCACCAAGGGCAAACGTTAAGTAAAGCTCCCTACAGCGACCAAACATCCCTGCTTAAAGAAGAGCCTGCCTGATCCGATCACAGACAAGATTAAATCGTGAGATGCGCTATTTTTTCTCCTTCACTTCTTGCATCAAAATCTACTTTAAGAATCGATACACCGTGTTAAGGAATCTCCTACGTGAGAAATAAATGTTGAGAAGGTCAAATAAAGAGCAATTAATAAATTAGATACCAGTCATCCGTAAGCTTGAAAGATAAAGATGAAATATGTCTGTTCAATTCCTTTTCTAGGACCAGTTCGAGGCACGTTTATCGTTGTATCAACTACTTTTGGACCACTTAATCATATTATTGATGGTGGACGCCCAAACCTTGAGCAAGTGCTCAAGCAAGAAGCAGTATTCAATGTCCTCTATTGGACGCTGGACAAAATTCTCACATCTCACTCCAAACAGTCGTAAAAGCCCCGTTCAAAGATATTGACTTTTTCAATGTAGCTTCTAGCCACAGAGAGCTCCGAGATCGCGTCAAGCGCAAAATCATGGCACTGCCCATTAAACACAGAGAATCTGAACGAGGGGGATCTATGAGTGAAAATCTCGACTCGACGCTTGACTGAGTGACTGTCAGATGCTATCTCAAAAGCCATAGTGTTTTGTATAGCAAAGTGAATATTGATTGAAATATTTTGCAGTTCACAACTGCAAGAGCATATCTCGTAAATTTCAATATAGTTAAGTCGCCACAGACAGCCAAACCCCACATATCGGACCATACAAGGATTTTTAGTTGTGCCCAAATCAATACTATGGAGATGATAAACGGAAAAAATTGCGGGACATTTCCTGCAAAGATTACTTTATTCTTGGACGCTTGCCCATACTGTCGCAAGTTCCAAGATTGTTTTCTCCCATCAGACTAAATAGCATATATCCACACTGAACGATCAGACTATATGTTGTTAAAATCGACTTCTAGGTCCCTCGTGGCCGACACATTAAGCCTTGATACGTTCGTGAAGGACATTCGATGCTTCAAGGAACACCCGTTTTACCCTGAGCATCATGCGTTCCTCCTTTTTGGTCATATTCATCTGGAGAGCTCTATTTCTCGTCGTCACAGAAAAAAAGAAGAAGATTTGACATACTTGTTCCAAATGACATGAGCTTAAGCCATATCTCCATATCACTGTACCGGAATCCTTTCTATTGAAAATCATGGACAAAGATGCTAAGTAAGGGAAAACGATAGGCAGGTTGTTAAGGTGTTCGATCGTTCTAAGAAAATACGAGATCGTTCCCAAAATTGTAATACGGGTTCGGTGACTTTATTGATTACGTGTCGTTGTACCCGTAGGCGTGAGTAGTTGCAAATTATATCAATCACTCGATTGTCTCGTCCAGAATAAGTGCGGCGTTAATCAACAATCAGAATACAATCTGTGAAGCCCAAACGTTCGTTCTGGTGATGCAACATTGCTAAAAGCGGCGTAAACGTGACGTGCGTCCTTTGTCTTGCGAATAATAATACTTCAGTCAATAAAATAGACGTTTTATGTTCACACATACATCCCACCATAAAACCCGTATAAAGACACAGTGTGTGACTGGAAAAGAGATCCAAGCCTATGGGATTCTTTAACACTGTCAATTACTGCTAATTGAAGCCAATTGGGGTCTACACTCTCATAACGATAGTTCCACCAGGTCACCTTGCAGCTTCTGTCTGTTTTTACTCAGTCCATTCCCTTCAAATCGATGATGATATTTCACCAGGCGTTCCCTCGACGTCACGGAGATGGACTTCCGAGTTTGTTTGTAGCAGCGTTGATAAACTGATTCACTAAATGACAAAGACAATCTTTTACCTCCACCGTAGCTAGGGACAGTTCATCATCTTGCTTTGAGGAAGCAAAAAACAAATTGATGGGATTAGAGTGGAGGAAGTTTGCTATTGGGCTAGACAACAGCAAGGCACGGACCGTAATATTTAAATGTTTGATTCATTGATTTGAAGGCTTTGTGTTACGATGGAACAGGGCAGAGGCACACAAGGGGCATTTACTTAAAAGGTGAAATTAAAGTAAAGCCCTGAGTTGTCACGTGTTAATCCATTGCATTGAAAAATCCCCTTTATAGTATTTTAGTATAAGGCGAAGACCCGTCCTTAAACTTTGATTCACGTTTTCGTGACCCTGTGTAAAAAAATGTTGAAAGGCCCTTGTCGACGTTTCCTATTTGGCTAATGACAAAGTAAAGTCTGTGGCAAACTGGATGATTAGATATCGCCTTAAAACTGCTCAGTGTTAATAATGTTGTTTGAGAGTTGTTGTGTGTTTGCTGGAATCTACAATAGAGTATTGAACTCAATGTATAATAAGCATTTTTGGCAAACAGTACACATTAACCTTAATTGACTTCATTTTGCATAATTATGGTAAACTGGATCCTTATATTGCACCTGAAAAACAGGTTAGTGATCAGAACGTTTCACCAGATGTGCCCGTCAGTACAACGTACGTTGTTATACAAGTACCCAGCAATAGAAACCACCAATCAAAACAACGTACGCTGGAATATAACGAACTCAAAAAAGCAACGTTATCTGTAATACAACGTAAACCGCAATACAACGTACCCTATAATATAACGAACCCAGCAATACAAAGTACTCAGCTAAACAACATATCCAGCAATACAACATAGCCAGCAAAACAACGTACCCTACAATACAACGAATACTGCAATATAACATATAAACCGAACTCAAGCCACCTCACTTCAACCACATTCGCCTTTGCAAACACATATTTTCTTCTCCGCGTATCCTTGGAGAACCAAGTTAATTTCAAGCAAAGTAACAGGAAATTGGTTAAAATCTTATAACTAATTCATTGGTCTCGGAGTGAAACCCCATGAGAAGGCCTTTTGGACATATTATCTGCCTATCAATGTCGTATACGATAGGGGATCATACGATAACCACACAATCGATCCTTAACACTCCAAATGGATATTGGTCGATATGTCATCCCTTGCTGAAATCGCCTTCCATACATTTGGCAGCATATTTCACTGAGGGATTTTAGGTTTAAGGCAGAAATTTCAACTAAGATATAGAACACAGGAGCAAGACGACCCATTACAAAAAAGACCGTAAGGGGAAATAGATAAACGAGAAAGAGAAATGTAATCTTTCCCTGATCAATCGGCTTCCTAAGAAATATGAAATAAATTACTTGAGCAAATTTTTGAGTATCTGATTGGAAACGACACGCTGGTTTCCAATTGCAGAGTGAAGAGCTAATCCATCTTAGAGTTTCCTAGTACATTATCGGAATGCCAATTAGCAGGTTATACGATAATGTGCTGACATCAATGTTCATAACGTCTTCAAGATAACAATTGCGATTTCCCAAGATATACTTTTTGCATCCGTTTGTCTGAGATGGCCTTATATCGACCAACACTTATTTCCGACTGGGTAGGCAGATAATTATTAGAATCACAAAGGTATTTCATCTCTGATATCTTCCATGGATAGGTATAGTTATTGTCGAAAAATCGCTTTCAATTCATATTACATCTCTGTGCAATATTGACAAAACATCTGACCTGGATCTTTTAGATGGAAAGTAAAACGCTTCTTTTCCTTCAAAGCGTCTAAATCTGCTGTATGACCGATGTTATCGTTTTCCTAATTTCCTAATTTTTCGAATACATTGTAGGCCAAGAGGTTATCGAATCGTTAACAAAAAATATATCATAAAAATGGAATGTCATCAACCTTTTCTATATATTACTTTACTGTTAATTGAATTTCCAGTCCAGTGTATGGAGCTAGTCAAGAACACTACAATCACTAGATTTTACAAGTGTTATTTGTTACGCAGCTACACCGTACAGTGGGGTAAAATGGAGGTGTTTCTCAGGCTTGGTGGGAAATATGGCCCTGCAAAATGTTCGTCCTTGCACATTTGATTCCAATCCTCCCACAAAACTGGACCTAGGCGTGATATGGGCGCAGGCTTTGGAGCATGGCTTTCATTCAACTGAAGTAGAGACTCCAACACAAATAAGAACATGAATGAATAAATTATCAAATACTGAAATTTCTTCAGGTTATTAGATATTAACATAAATAATGAGAAATAACAAATCCTGTCAGTATCTGCGACCAGAAATGTTATCACTCGTTCATTCATAACATATTTTGGTTAAAACATGGTTCCAATGAACAGGTCACTTGTTGTTGCATAAAGAAATCATGCTGACATTAAAACGAACTTTTGAATTTCACAGCAGCTTATTCATTTCAACCATTTCTAATTAAGGTTTGCCTGCGTATCTGCAATCTACATTAAATATGTTTTCTTCTCACCACCTCCTGAATCGGCCCGGCCAAACCCTAAACAGGATTGGGGTTCCGGACAAAATATGGTGAGGTGAAATCGTGTTACGTCGCGATGCCAATTATCGCACTTGTACAGCCCTGTTGCTTTGAGAAAAATCTGGTACGAGACAGTTTTTGCTTATCTAAATGCCTTGAAGAATGCCTTATTAATAAACAAATGACTCATCATTTGTTAATAGCGTTATGTTCATTTTGTACAATTGTGAATTTATTTTGGAGTAGGATGAACAAAAGGATCATCAACATACGACCAATCTATTATAGGTCGAGACACAAGCTTTGATGTCATGGCGTTGTAGGGACGGTAACCCAACAGTATGTGTTATGGATACCATTACTACTCGTTCCATGAACGGAATTTCAAAGAGTCAGATAGCTTGTTTAATACTTTCAGATTACCATGAACCTCTGATAGGAGCCTGCATCCTACTGACACCCCTCACACAAAAGCACACGGCTTAACAGATTGTAGGTCTTTGGCGTTGAACCCCAGCTGTGAAAGTAGGCTTGTCGGATGTGAATCATATTAGCAACATAAGGAAGGCTATCATACGATAACCTAACAGATAGATGTGCTGGCGTAATTTAATGTATATACTAGGTAGTTGGATACGACGTTTACATGCAACAGGACGCACCGTTATAGAGACATTATTACAAAAGTGGAGACCAATGTGCATTTAATATGTTATCCGCCTTTTGAAAAGACGATGTTGATGGTTATACAAAAATATAGAAAATGAAGCTTATTTGCTGTTATTGGAGTCAGAAAACTTCCTTGCCGGAAGATATATATGATCTTGAAACCACAAATCAAATCGAATTCTCAAATAAAGCCAGGAACAACGTACATCATTAAAGGCTAGGACGGCTCATTTGATTTTCACCGACAATTATTCCAATTTGTTGTGGAGCTCATCTCGCGCGTTTATCAACCTCGTGTTTTAATGGGAAGGCGAAAACATGACATTTCGTGCAATAAATGCCAATTATTAAGAAACATGGGATGATTTGGAGGCGTAAGAACTTTAAAATAACAATAAAATGTACCGAAGATACTCATTAATGCCATCTTATTAAAAAAAATCATGTCCCTTTAACAAAAGTGAATTAAAGGCTCTGATAAGCGCTGCAAATCATGCTGGATTCACGCTAAAGGGATGGAGCATATGTTAATGATTAAGATAGTTTGTTGTTGAAATGAACAACACGTGTGGTACAGAGGAAGACATTACATTCGACGGTAGTAATTTTAATCTTATTCTATGTTCATAGTGCAGAGCCTCGGGTTTTCGGAGAAATTGAATTGGGCAGATGTTTTTTGTTAATCATTCAGGAAATAGGTGTCTAAGAGGGAGCACCTCCCCTTTGTTAAATCGTTATTTATGTTGTAAATATGTCCCGATTGCAATTAGTTATGATGTATTTATTACACTTTAATGGATTCATTATGGGTAAGTATATAATTGAGAGCATGTGACAGTGCTTATGTAAAACGGGAGTGCAGATGGGATTTCAAGAAACACAATTTTTGACACAATATGTTTGAAAACTCTCAAATTCAAATCCTCTCCGTCAAACATAATTGATGTTTCAAGAAGGTTGCTTCATCTTAGCAGCTTATTATAATGTTAGTGTTAAGTTTTTCTTTATATGAAATCTGAAATATTATTTTTCACGATAACAATTCCCAAACTCGCGAATCACCCTGAGAATAAGCCCAAATGGCCTTTTGATGCAATAGCTTGACCAAATGCTAAATCCATGAGGAATCCTACCTTTGACGCTAATGGATCAGGTAACTGCAGTTATAAGCAAGGCTAATAAACTTCGATCAGTTTACTTTCGCATATACAGATCACTGTATGTGTGCCTACAACGTAGTTTGTCACACTGTCCCAATAAAAGCACGCATTAAATATCGATCATAGGATAAGTGGGAAACATTGCTCAGTTCTCCTTATCTGGTGTGTTAATGCATGTACATATATCGCTCCCAAAGATCCCCGTTGACAGTACTTCATGTCGACCATTTAAGACATGGCAATTTGAGTCTTGATGGTGTCCTACCTTGATACATGACCCACTGTGATTACATTTGGAATGGGAACCACAAGTGGCAAAGGCATTTGTTTGTCAATCTGAAGTGTTGAATAAAATTTGGATCCTTATGTTGGTACAATGCCTGCAAAATATTATTTTTCTCCATCGAACCATTTTGTCACCAGTGACATGGTTGGTGTAATAAAGTTTTCATTTATTATTGATAGAAAGTAAACTTCAATGTTCCTGGAACATAGTATTCTCTCGTAGTCACGCTACTGTAAAATCGCTCTCGGTGTGTACCTGATGTTACTCACCAGGGTAACTTAAACCTAATACTGTACCTCTGACATCACGGGCGACAGGCCAACCTGTCATTAGAAACAATAGTTACGTTCATTTTAATTCTTCAGAACGCTATTTACTAAGTTTATTTTTCATACGTGTGTGTAGAATACAGAAATATTCTTATCGTACAACTCTATCATATTACATTTCACACATTCTTAATCATCTTATCACCGAAACGAAATATGAAAATAATATATATGAAAAGTTATTGTGATTCATATCACTTGGTATGTCTTCTTGGCTTCTCAACCGTTTAATAACTTTATTTTGTTTCCAATTAATATCACGTGCGTATTATCTTCCCCCTTCTTCACATCAGGATCACCTTTCAAATATACAAAAGATTGTCCCAGCAGAGTGCCACTGAAATGCAACCAGTGCTTCTTAAGTCGCCTCTCGTTGTATACAGCTCTAAATCTGATGATCACTCATATCATATTCCTCCTCAAGCACCAGTAAAGCCATGCTCTCGAGTGGTCATTCTGAGTAAAATGGATGAGAGAATTCACGGGTGATGCCTATGTTAGAGGCATCGACATATTTATCTGTGATCAGACTGCCCATCTGTCAAAGTTTCCATTTATATGGCACATTAATCTGACCATTTGACAAGCCACGTAGACGCGTCTAGCATGGGAGCCGTAGTCTAACCATATTGAACCAACACGGTCTACTGGAAACACGGCTTTAATGACATGTCTATGTGAGTGTCTTCCAATGTCTGATTACATTCTAAAAGGAAATAAGATAACCAAAATAAACACGGTTTTCGTATCAGCATACCTAAAGTGATGCATGTAGAACCTCGATTACCCTACAGCATTTGCCTCAAGCTTCAATAGATTTCAAAATAGGTGGATGTAATGCTGTTTAATTGAATAGTGCTCAGGTCCACTACATCAAGGCACATATTACAGTTCAATAACAATGCAAACTTCGAGTTATCATAATGAAAAATTAGCATTACAAATATGTTGAGCTTCGTTGGTATGAAAGTGTTTCCTTCTATGTTGTACTTCTTCCACACAGTGGGAAATGTCTACCTGTTTCTTCATCTGGTATGCATGCTACATCAATCCAGTGCATTATACATTCAGATGATACAGACCGTATAAGCAGATGACAGATGACAATTACCTAAACTCAAGCCACTGAATTGCAAACCTCTCGTTGTATTTAGCTCTGAATCTGATGTTGCCACATTGCCTTTGCATCAACAACTTTCAGCGCAGAGAAGTTCTTCTCCACACGGAATAACTACCTCAGAAGGAATGTGGGCTAAAAGGTAATTCTTATTCAAATACCTCCTCTCTAATGGCATTGCGTTGGGAACTGCCATTAGAAATGAGGAACTGTCGCGTGTTGATGGAGACCATCATTGAGGTCTCAGACGCCTGAATGTGTTGAACTACGGTTGCTGTCTTGCTGAAAGAATTAATGAATGCAAACGCTGTAACACTATGGTTCAAACAACGTCAGATATTTACATAAGTGTGTTTGGTAGGGTAAAACAAGATTTCAGCAGCTTCATGATCAGACCTTATCGAATTTGCATAGCAATGTGGTACTGGATTAAGGATAAACTTCTAAATTTCTGTCCAGATCCTCACTGTTCTATGTCTTGAGGATACAGAAGAGAACACTCATCGCATCAGTGTTTCCTCTTACTGGCTGAACTCGTGTCTGTGTAGCCATAAGCTTTAGCTGCAAAGTGTATTAACTTCCTTGTTTGACTTTTCTGTTATTTGCCTAACAGAAACGACCATCACACCAAAATGACTTCTACGTGTCCACAAGACCTTCACCCATTGTTACAAATATTGGAATCATGTAAGCTACAATAAGACGCGATGTCTTGCCTTGCTTCATTTCTTTGTATGTCTGTCAAACGAAGTTCACTCCATTACACCATATTCTTAGTTGAGGACAACTAGAGCAGGAATCTCGACGTTGGAAGTTCAAACACCTTTGGTGTTTAATAACATTTTGTAAATGCAACGACGCCATTGAGTCACAGACGCCAGCTGCGTTCGGTAATGGAAATCCATTTCCCCTATGACAAATGGCATGTGTTCGTTTCCAAGAATGTCTCAGCTGTTCGTATTGATTCATCAAAAGCAACTGTACCCTATTTTATCTTATTGACATTACAAAACGATACTAACGGTTAATCATCCTTTACCTGGAAAGCCGACGAGCCAGAGGCAACAAACCCACGATACGACAGGAGTCTATTATTTCAAAGCGTAAGCGCCTGTGATTGATTGGAATATGATGGTACTGAGGGTTAGATGCAGTGAGTTATGGATGCTTGTGAACTCGATGATGTCGTAATTCAACCCTTCAGCATGTGAAGCGTGTTTGTGAATAGCCTCTGTTATCCTTATGATAAAATATCGCAACTCCAAGATACTGCTTAGCATATAAAACGTCAGATATTTGCTTGATAGTAACCATACGTGTTGAAATGAACACAAATGGGGGGGGGGGGGGGGATGTGTGTGTTGTGCAATGTTGGAGCAGAGTGTACTAAAATGCCCTTTAGGAACTCGTAATGTGTTTAGGAGATTAAACCTACACCAGCATTTCTGCATTCCCTGTCTTTGCATCTGATGTGTGGAACAAACACTCCTACGAGACATCTGTTATGTAGATAATTGACATTTAAAGTCTATAAATACCCGCTTACACCAAGCCCTAAATTACATTTGACTTATACCTAGTGAGTATTACATGGTCAGACAATCAGACATGAACTAAGATGGAGACAGATGCTCCCTGAATAGACCTCGTCTGTCATGGAGTCAAAATGCACGTTGCAAAACAATAAACTTTGCCCTCTGATTGGAGGACGCAGGTGGGTTGAGAGGGGGAGCAGTCATTATCAACATCTCTACGAACTTATTGACGCTGGGGAATCATAAATGACGGTTCTGCTGGCTATAATTTAATCGGGAATTGAGAAAGCTTCACCGGCATTGCCTTTACTGCGGGAACTATTGGCAACTCCCAAGGGAAGGAAACAGTTTTGTAACTGCAAGAAAATGGGACAAGGAACACCCTGAACATAACAAATATATCGTGTAGCTGTCAAAGGAGTGATAAGAATTATTAAACAGAAATAATATGAGCAATTTACACCTGTCTCCTGTGAAAACAAATCTTTATTCACATTTACATAATGTTGATATTGGCAAACTAGTTATGCGATATACGTCATGCTTGCACCAAACGGCCGTTATCATACAAAGTTGTCAACAGACACTCATTGAATTACATGCGTTATGAAACAGTAACATGTTGATTTGTAGAAATGCCAGATATTTTGCAATTACTCAAGTTGCATGTAGGATTCATGCTGAAATGAGAGATGGTGATTGAAGACAATTGGATCCGTGGAGAATTACGAATCACTCTGCTGTGCTGGGAAAATAAAAATGTGATGACAGATGAGCTTTTACTGAGTTCCATTCTCAAATTAAATTTGCTGAAAACTTGTAACTGAAATATTCTCATGTAAAGGGTTGGAAGTGGGATAATCCCTGGAAATGAAGCTATCTGAGCTCATGGCGCTCACACGGGACATCAATTATACTGCGATTTACAGGACAAACTTGTACCCCTAGGTACGAGAACTCCAAATTGCTGTTGCCATAACCTCTGCAAAAATGTTTAACGGTTCAAGCAAGAGTAATCGACTCTTTCCTTGTAGGTGAACAGGACCTGATGAAGATATCAAGGAATTTCATCCAATCAATGCAAAGACAGGATTCAGCACGCAAGTGCTTCCGAGCGGTATAATCCATATTGACTGGCTGTGGATTTGCTGACATCACAGAAGTAAACACAGTTTCTTGTGGCGCCAAAGATTGTTAATGAAAAGCCATGACTAGGAGCAAATTTAGCCGCTGATCTTTAATTTCCGTGGCGTAGATAACGACATTCAATTTAGGATTTTTTCTCTTTAAGAGGCCGATGGTCTAAAGACCTCTAGACATCCTTTATTGATTTGACAATTCAGTCTAGCTCTAGGTGCACATGAAGCATGCAACAGGCTCACTGCGAGAAAGATTTCAGTGGATGTATAACCTCGAGAAGCTTTGTGAAAAGGAAACGTATGTCTTTTTTCATAAGCTGTTTGGTAAGCTGAAATTCATAGTGGCCATCATTGTTCCCATTGAGTTTGATAAGTAGTAGAAAGTGTACTGTCATGTTTGAACTTTCAGTGACTGATCCTCTGAAATACTTTAAATCTATAATAGGTGTATGTGTGTCCTTTGTCTTGGTTTGCGTTACACGTAAAGTTCAAATCAAAACCATCTGCCAGTTGGATGAAAACGGATAGTGCGAATTATGCATCATATTGACATGTAAATGACATACACGGAGACTCAAACATAGCCTTGAACATAGGATTGGACTCCCCTAAGTCCAGACTAATGTGTCCACAAATTTGTGAACACTGCATCTCCATTATGGCTAAACACATCCTTTAATTCTATGTGGGATGACTGGCATCATACACGTGTACAATATTCCTAAACTTGTTCGTTTATGACCTGAATAGCAAAGTTCATTTCAAATGCTTTGTATTTCAAAACAGGATCATTCAACGGCACAATCGATCCCAACAACAGACGCCAATGATTTGTATGGAACATGACTTCAATCGTTATTATTGATTCCATGAAAAGCCGGTGTGGGAGTCCAATAATCAGGCAGAATCAAACTATTCATTAAAAGCTCGGTGATGTAAAAGTGTGTTCGGAAAATACATGAGTTTGAGTAATGGTTTAATTTAGGACGCATAGAAGATGACGTTTATTGGCAGAAGGACTTTGAAAGGCCATGTGGGTTTTGAAAGCAGCTCAAGTACAAACCAGATGGCTTTCAATAAACCGAAAATAAGACTGGTGTCTCATAAATTTGATAATATAACAACATCTTGGGAAGGAGTAAGCTTTAAACAGTTATAATCTGAATTCATATCAAGATATGCAGAATAATCAATAGTGAAATGGGAAAATAAAGACTCTGTGTAGTGTGAAGTTTTGGTTAAACATGGCACGTTTTGGAACAAATTTCACTGCATGTATCTCACGCTTGGTAACGCTAGATGCTTGAGATTACCAGCAATATTCTTTTGAGGTTTGATACAAGCCCCAAACAGCTTTCCTTCAATTTGGTAGAATGGCGTGAATTTCGATCACGATGTGTGGTGTGATAGTTTGTGAGGCAATGCAACCCTTGAATCTGTTTTCGTAAGAAGATAACCAAACTGAGTTTTCAATGGAGAGCTGGCTTACCCGCATATTTACCAGCGCTAAATTGAAATTGTGTACCGAACGCACACCTTGTCAGAGATAGAGTAATTTTTTTTCCCATTTTCCCATCGTAAACTCTTTGGTATTAGCGAAGACATTGCGCGAAGTCCAAGGATATGATTAGGTTGTCGATCTGAATCCAGGAACACCAATAATATGATGTTTAAACTGATGTTTCTGTATATGTTCAAACTTAAACTTTTTTCAACCATTCTACGTTGCCCTCATTCATGACAGACGCTACGTCATGAGCCAAAATGAAGTGGACAACCCTGATCATTAGAAATGCATACAATGCTTTGTTCTATACAACACGTATCAAATATGACGTTACACAGCTTATTCGTGTGTAAAATATATGATGTACCTATAACCTGAGATACATGTACACTGTCTATAGTCGATTTCAATCGTGATTTCGGCTCAAAATATATTACCACACATACTTGGAATAGTGTATGACAGCATAATGTGTGTTTGTTCTTTAACGCTGGACTCAGCAATAGTCCAGCTATGTGACGGCGATCTGTAAATAATCGAGTCTGAACCAGACAATCCAGTGATTGACATGCATCAGCCAAGTCAGTAAGTCTGACCACCGGGTCCCGTTAGTCGGCTCATACGACAAGCATGGGTTGCTGAAAACCAATTCTAACCCGGATCGTCACGGGTGATACAGGAAATGTACCTAATCGTACAGCTCATTATCATAAACTGCTTAACGACAATAGCTGAGAAGAGAGGACTTTACTACAAACATAAGCTTCGGCCGGTAATGCGACCGTTGTTACTGTGATTTGAAACCTCTGATCATAAATTGGATAATTTTAGAATGTATGCCACATTATTCGTTTGACAAATTGATCGGGATGAACATTCTACGACACCAGTTCATCAGCTGTTACTTGTGTTCACATACCCTCTAGTCAGTGAAAGTGGATGATATGACAAGTAATTTCTAAAACGTGTATATGTGGCTTTTAGAGGTCAACAACACCTTTCGTGACAATCCTTCTCTTAGATAGGATGTGGTCCATTTAATCCGTCTCTAACAACAAACACGATTAGTCGTGCTGAGACGGTCGCCATTCTGGTTGCCGTGGAGGCATCTTCGGAAGAGGAGGTGAAGCATATCGTCAAGTCTATCGAAGGACAAAGGTTGAAACTTCAACCCAATTGTAAACATGTCCCTCTCCATATCACTCCAGACGTCTGTGGAGAGTACCAAATATCGAGAAGGGAATGAGTCAATAAAGGCATGTTTCCCTAATGGTCTCAACTTTCTTTACAAGCTAAATGGAATAAATCCTGGAACATTAGCGAGAAATTCTACCCCAATCCTCAAACTCTGTCAAGCCCAATCTACGACTGCTAGGTTAGCTCTCGAATCCAATTTGTTGGAGAACCCTCTGCAGTCACCAACTATCAATAGAAAGATAGCCAGCCCAAGAGAAACAAAGCTTGGACAATTGCCCTATGGGACAGAGTGATAGCTGAAGCCAAATATTTGCTGTTGAAATAGATTCTCAACAGAAACGTAAATGTTTCGGCTGGAGGAATAGATCAAAGCACACGTAGCCGACAGGGTATATTAGCAAAAGCACACTGAACAAACCTATAATAATTAACACAGGACGAAATGGGAATAGGTAATACCAACGGTTTGACCGACACGGTAATCTTATTGACTTCCTGACTTTGTTCGTTGCTAAATGTTAGCATTTCCGATGCAGCTTTGCTATTGGAGCTGGACAATGAGGCGCAATTGTGGACTAAATCTCTTTTTGTGAGATGTATAGATTATGAGTTAACGCAGGTGGTCTTATAAATGTCATGTGTAGAGAAATAGGATTTCTGTGCGATTCATCAAGCCCTAAGGTCAACCATAAGCGATTATTTCGGATTATGATGAACAGATTAAGTTGAAGCAACGAGAACAATCCTATCACCTTATAATATGGGGAATGATTATTTGGCTGGGAATGCCAGGTGCTGTAGTCAGATATTTCTAAATGCGTTAAAGTTGTCCTGATGTGTTGGACAAACAGTGCAATGAGCAAACAGGGCATGTTTTGCCCCCCCCCCCCCCCCTCTCTCTCTCTCCCCCCCTCTCTCTCCCCCCCCCCCCCCCTCTCTCTCTCTCTCTCTCTCTCTCTCTCTCTCGAGTAGCTGCTGCTAGACTGGAGTGAATGTTTGCAATGCCCTTTGATCTGTTTCAATAGCTTCAAGTTTATTAAGGGGATCATTGAAACCTTCACCAATCAATTTCGCCAGCTACCTAAAGACCAGTACTAAAAAGGCAATAAATAGTATTTGAGTGGATATCATTTCTGGGGAATGTAAGCACATGGAGGTAAGTTCCCCACTTAGCAGCTATCCAGACACACTCCCTTTATGTGCCCAATTTACGTATTTCACAAGAGCACATCCTAGTAAACATCTTCATCTTTAGAGATGCTTCTGACACTTAAGGTGCCAGAAGCTTCGCTAAATGTGGCGTCCATGTGTACACAATAATCTTGAAAGAAGAGTCGAACTTGAAGCCTTTCAAAGAGAGGGATCTTCCGCTGACTGATGGCGCCAAATCAGAACTAATAGCTGGTGGGCGCGTGTTGTCTTGCGAGCAGAGCTGTTTCACTACCACAAGAGCTGTTACAGCTCGGTTTAAAATGATTGGAAAACCCTCCACAGATGTTAGGTAAGGTGGCTCCGAGGTTATGTTTTGACTTTGAAAATAGCTGACATTGATGTATTCGGGATTATATTGTGCTGGCGTATGATGGTTTACAAAGAACAGATTAAGAAAAGGTAGCCACAAAAAGATTAGGGTAGAAAAAAAAATTACGTGGAAATCTGCGAGGACTACTTGAAGCTAACGTACCGTTTGGCTAATAATTACCAATTCCGCTCGGACTCAAGTTTAAAGCCCTAATCTGCGAGATTGAGCCTTTTTAACTTTCATCTTTAAAATTAATGGAGCTGTACAGTGGCACCCAGAACATATCCCCTTTCGTTTTATCTATATTCGCTGAGGTGGTTGCCAAAATGAATGTAACTGAACCAGATAACATGGTTGTATCAAATTGTCAAATTTTCTACTTTGGGATAAAAAAGTAATATTTGGGTCTTCAATTACAGTGATGGCTTCTGACATTATTGTCTTGGACCTTTTATCATGCACATTCTAATTTCTGGATGAGAAATGAGAAAAGGTGATACTTGTTTGAAATTTTGTTTGAAGTGTTAGGTTCAGAAAAAAGGGGTGCAAATAGGCACCAATGCAATGGTCCCGAATACGTTTTCTTTCTGTGGTCCGCCGTAGACGCATTTCAATTGAAGTGTTACTTCATAACTTTTTACAACAGGTGTTAAATCAGTTATATAAAAAAATACTCAAATATATTCGGATTCAGATGTAGGTGTCAACAAAAAACGAAATTACAAATGATGTTTCTTGCATTAGTCTTCTCATTATACACATTATGGTTAAGTCAACAGTTCTAACAGTGGCATTAGGAAACAGGGATTAGTTCCTTGCCATCTTCACAGCCCCAATCATTAACTGTCAATGCCAATTTGCCTGGTTGTGTCAAGGAAGTAATGCGTTTGAGCACATACAAATATTCATGCTATCTTCTTCTACAACGCACTCGTTGCCAAGGTGTTGATTTCAATTTATGTTCTGCTGCCACCAAGAGGATGTTTGTCTAGGAATAAATATATTTCGCAGGGGGACTATCCTAAATTAGCTTATCTCCAACAATAATGACAGCGCTCCTGGGGGAGAAGGGAAATGGCCAATGCAGTATTCGATTTCTTGTGGCACTAATATTCTCCAGATTGGGAATGTAGGTATCATAACGGAAATACGTTAGTACTGCTAGCATCACCGATCCACGTATATTAGTATAGTTTACCCATAGGTATTCCAGGTCTCGAGAAGGTCCCCGTGTCCCCGGGTAAAAGCCGGCTCAAATAATAAACGGTTGATTACTATACCGTAATAAACACACTCACTACTAAGTGCCTAATCGTTCGCCAGCTTGCCTCTACTGCGCGGGCCTTCCTCATTCAGTCAACTCTTGGATGGCTAGGTCCCGAGTCGAGTATTTATAGGTCATCCTGATACGACTATCATATTACTGATAACGGCGCAAAAAAACATTCACTACAATGCTGATAATGTTTGGAAGTAAAGGAATATGTTCATGTGCTTCAGCAACAAAACGGTTAAGTCGCTGCTCTTCCATGCTTCAATAATTCTTAAAAGTAACTCTGATACCACATCACATGTTTAAGGCCATGAATCATGCTCAAAGTAGTTTTGA
Source organism: Haliotis rufescens (assembly GCF_023055435.1). Lineage (NCBI taxonomy): Eukaryota > Metazoa > Mollusca > Gastropoda > Lepetellida > Haliotidae > Haliotis > Haliotis rufescens. The sequence goes on from NW_025964383.1 coordinate 8,934,017, forward strand.
AACTACGTGCTGAAAACATAAACATGTACTAACAGCTTGCATACACTCATATATCAAATATTAAAAGTATATTCCTTATTTCGTACTCTTTATAAAATTCATTCCGTGACATAAATGTGTTGTTGCTAACATTAACCCAAGACAACTGATGTTGAACTCGTTTGCAGAGTGATGCCTAGTCCTACGTTATGACTGTGGCATTTTTGATTGCTCTTAACTAACATGTCAAAGCATGTCCAGATGAAACTAAACCTAAACTAGTTTCGATGATTCAAAACAACAGAGGGGGGGGAGGTTCTTTCGAAACAAAAAGCAAAAGATGCAATCGTTCTGAAGACATAACTGATATTATATGCCAATTTGCCATCAATATACATTCAATCTTCATGTGTCTAGAAATCCTCGTTTCACTGCAGAACTCTCTGAAATGTTACAACTAAGTACAACGACGAACTTAAAATGTCAACTAAACGTGAAAAGATAGTTTTGAACTGTAACAATGCAAAGAATGCATATGAAATAGACGTACCGATAGCTGAACTGTGGTTATTGATATTTCGTCGTGAATGAGTAAAGATATTCATCTATCTCTACTGTGGTGTTAATATGGGTGTCGAGAGCCTCTTCATAACAGTAGCATATGGGTTTGAAACTAGCATGTAATATATAGGCATGTATTTTCATTACATATAATTGAAGATATATGCGTATCATGTATTAGAGCATATGATATGTACAGTAAATGTGTCTCACGCTGAATTCAACATTAAATTTTTGTTAAAATGATAAACAAACCGAATTGCGAATAATGGAGTTTTGGCCAGCCATACAAGAGTTTGACAGAACCATCTATGGTCCGTGATGGGATCTCGGCAACACGTGCCATAAACAACCAGGTCACATGACCCGATTCCGCTTTTAAGTCAGCTCTTACAAGGTGCTGGGGACATATTTTGACACTGGATTCTACACAAGGTTATCAGTTCTTCTGAAATCGTTATGCCACAACCAAACTGCCCTGTTGCACCATTTTAATCGTGTTCAAATACCATATAAACTTCCTTTTCAAGTATAGTAGGCTACTTTGTAAAATGTCTATTGTCTCAAGTGTACTTGTGTCTGTAGTGAAATGTTGTTATCAAGACCCTACAGGCAAAATCCTATTTCATAATCACGTCAACTAACTTCATAAGGTGTATCAGTAAACGTTAGTTCGGTTGACGTTGTTCTTGCCCACCTTATGTGATAATACACTGTTACAGAACCTCTTAAGTGAAGCTAGAATATGAATGTCAATAATGTCTACGTAGCATGATATGTCATAAAAGAAAGATTGCTTATCTCACTTCATCTGCCGGCTGAAGCAGAAAGGGTCACCTCTAGTGATCATCGACGCTCGGAGTTGGGCAGCCCCAGTCTAGGAATCTCAGTAATATGGACCAAAATCAATACCTAATTCTGTTTGGGCAGAAATATGCATTAATCACTGTTGTGGGAATATAAGACACTGTAATACACTCTTTGAGGCACGAGACATGGTTCACACATTCTGGAAACAATTCACCGCCGATGCTTCCAACGGCTCGTAATTTCAAGACAATACCATTCTGGAATTACGCGCTTCCTGCAATTACAGAACAGAAGAAGCGAGAAAGGAACAAGCTACAAGTCCACACAATGAATAAATTTGTCCCAAAATTGATCATAGGTGATGATTTATTAGCCAAGCCCTCTCCAATCAAGACAGCAGCCGAGGTGACAAGCACCATTAGCAGCGACTATGTATACGCTGAGTTGAGACTTAGGGCAAAGATTCAATCCTGTATAAATTGTTTTAAATCGAAGCTAGACGTTCTAAATCACCCAAATTGGACATCCAAACATATCTTCTCCATTCCTGCCATGTCCATTATCATCGCGGACCGACCACCAATGGTAGAGTGATAGAATCATATCCCAAGGTCATTTGCCTTCTTGTGTCGTCTTCATGTAGCTCCGGCCTTGCTGTCATCACTAACAATGAGCTGAACTGAAGGGCTGAAGAATTAAGTCCCGAACACGATGATAATATACTGGTTTCCACATCAGTATCTACAGAGGAGGGCCTTATAGGTAAAATGACCCACAGGTGGACACAAGGACTCGATTGATGACTGTGATAATGTATCTAATATGTATGATGGTGTGTGTTGTGGACGTCTTGGTGTGAATGATCACCAATGGACGTACATATAATAAATATAAATCTACAAACGCGATACTAACATTGTGATCTGAAGATTGGCATCGTGACCATATCAATGTCTCTCCATAATACCACCCAATATCCAGTGGATCTTGTGTCATATATTAGTAACATTGTTGACATGTTAATCATATCGTGTAATAGAAGTTTCCAACATTTGTTAAGTGCGAACGTTGGTGTCATAGTGTGTTCCAATATGCTATTGTGATCATATTAGCCTACCGGGGAAGTGATATTTGCAAGTAACTCTATATAATGCCACTATACATGAAGTGGACAGTCAGACCTTATAGTGATACCCCTTGTGATATGATAACCACACAGCTGTATATAGGTTTATATATTGTGATAAAAGGTCTTCAGAACGGGACCGCCTCAGTGGTCTAGTAGTAGAGCGTCCGCCCGGAGAGCGGTAGGTCCGGGGTTCGATCCCCGGCCGCGTCATACCAAAAGACGTTACAAGATGGTACTTATTGTTACCCTGTCTGGCGCTCGGCATTAAGGGGCTAAACAAGGAATGGTCGGCTCGGAGTCAGTATTCTTTGTCTGAGTGGGGTATTCATGTTAAACTGCAGTATGGTATTTCAGTGAGCTAGCACCATAAATCGGCATCAGTCCGGACTAGTTCAAGCAGCCACACACACACACACACACACACACACACACACGTGCATGCACGTCGTTAAACCTAATTTCACCTAACCTTACCTTGCCGTCAGAACCATCGTCTATCTTGTGCGAGAGTATTCATGAAGTAAGTGTTTCTCAATTATGCCATCATATAAAAAGAGAATATGTCGGTGTTACATAGATGTCCGCTTTGACGTGATGGTCCTGTTAGGTTAATGGTAATCCGGGTAAGTATACATTGAGAAGGAACGACATGATAGGTCGCAAATACAAATTGGCATAATGAAAACAAATGATATTCCTGTTTATCGCACAATACAATTACTTCAAATATACAACTTGGCAGTAAAAATGATAATTTGAGTGTTGGTCGAATGTCTTATTTCACATTAAACCATGGTAGTATATGTCGGGAAATTCAGGAACATTTCTCTCATTGCAATTTTGAAGTTTATACAAGAACGATAAATACTCTTTATGAACATTTCTAATTACATGAAATTGTACATATGAACTTTGGGGATTTCTTCTCACTCATAGACATAGGACCAATAGGTTGGCAAGTGCGAATACATAATGATTTAATAAGAATAGAGATTGCACAAAACATTCTTTGTTGATATTAATACACAATACAGAAGCCACATTTGACCTTTCTTTAATGTGGACGAGGTTGTGAAATGTCTACGTACATGTAATGCATCATGATATATAATCCAGCTTGTTTCTATTCTAGAAAAGAAGTAATTTATCAGAACGTTATTCTACGGCTAAGATGAGAAATATTTGAAATCCATACATTTTTCATAATGCCAATTAGCAGTAACAGTAATCTAACCTCCATTTAGCATGTAATATCAGTCAATATTACCATATTGCCGAATCAGCTTTATTAATAAAGAATTAATTGAAGCTTTAAATGTGTATACATATGTTTAGTTTTCTCTGTTCAGCATCCGTGAATGCCTAAATGTAATCTATACCACACAGACGTTATCACATATTCTGGGTTATAGAATTGGTCGAAGACACAGCTACATGAAGGAACGTTTGGCATGTATTAATCCCAACCGACGCGAAACCTGCTTTCTGGTATTACTGAGGCGTGAAAATCCGCCTCGAGAGAGGTAGACATGTAGTCAGCCCTCGAGGCACCTGTTCTCCATTGCGCGTGCGTGTTGAACCACTAACGCGCAACCCGAAACCAGTTACATGTCAAGGTAGTGAAAACGGATCACAGTCCTTCGGTACTTGTCTGTTTCCATTGGATCGAAAATAACATTCCTTCCACTGAAGTCTGTCTTTGCAGTTCCGAAAATAACATGTTTTCACCCCTAATGACCTTACAAACACATCATTTGAGATCTCAGGTCAGCCGTCTTGTTAGTAGGTTTTCAGCCGTGAAGCAGACGAGAATTGCCGCCATTTTGAGCATACACCTTAGCATCGCTGCATCGGTGTTCACTGAAACTCGGTCTCTTGTGTCCTGCTTCACGTCAACATGCGCCGTCAATACGACAATATGTATAATTCATAGTGACAGTTCTTCCTGTCGTGTACGCTTTCTTTGCTCAGACATCTAGAAATATGCCCCAAGCAGTACAATCACCATCCATGTAAATGTTGTGGGTGACACGTACAAAATAACCAGACAAAGAAGAAGTTTCCTTTTAAATATTGAAATCTTTCAACGGTTGCTGTGTGCATATTTCATGTTACGGGTGGTTCCCAAGAGCGATTATTTCTAACTAGTGGAATTCATAGTGTGCGGCCGTGTGTATACGTTGTCATGGTTATGCATATATATATATACTCCTTGTCCGATGTGTGGTTACCTATATACCGCAGATGGGTCCAAGGTCTTGAGTGCAATTAAACCTATGACGTTCAGATGCCTGCCATACCTTACTTAATATGCAAATTGGTTTGCATTCAATCGCTCAGACCATTTTATAATATTTTGAAATCTATAATCAGTTAAAGAAAACGGTTGAGAAAATTATTGTCTCCTCATGTTTAAGACACAAAACATAATTGTACCCTCGACAAATTGGACTGTCTGAAAAAATGAATGTGTTTTGAAATACTGACTGTAAAATAGGTTGTCTTACAAAAATGTCAGCCCGCCCTCCACCTATTAAATTGCATCATATTTGTGTTGCAAATGTTTGACAAGAAGTGGCTTGTAAAAATACATTATCAAATTTCAATTCTTACGTTCAGCAATGATCATTTTAACAAGCGTTTGAACTCTCGAGACCAACATATATCACCGATGAAATAAACACTCCCCGAACAGTTATGTAGAAATTAAAACGGTCGATCACTGAAGTTGCTGTCAAGAAACCCCCCGGGAAATGAATATTCAATAGCTCTTTTTGAAAGAAATGTCTTCAATTGAATTTAATGGCGGTATGATAGCCCAAGGTAGTTAGTGTAATGATGTCCAAACACTCGTCGTATATCATTTGTGTAAAGATAGGGAACAACCAATAGAGCATGTTCCCCAATCAATTCACTAAAGATACCTCTTGTCTCTGAGGATCGGCGTGCAAACAGCTGTTGGGAATTACTATTGTACAACTGCCGGTAAGGAATGTTGAAACACCCTGACCAAACTGCTTAAATTGTTGGTGCCGCGTGGACATTATTGTGTTTCTACCTAAACAAAGATTTATTGATAATCCCAATGGTCCACGGTGTAGTGTTTCGCTGTAAATTGGTCTGAGGATGTAGTGACATGGGTTTCAATGAGTAATATCGAATATCTATGCAGGAATCGATGCTGGCTTGAACACGGCAGTCAATATGAATGTATGATATTGTAACTGTTGGCAAACATCCGAGTGAATCGACGTGTGACTTGGCAATTGATGCCTGGCAAATCTATAGCAATAATGAGCCTCGAATTCTGAGAGGAATCCTGTTGAGGTTGGATGGCATCACGGCTGTCCCCTCTTCTGTCCAGTGCTCAATGGCTTCCCCGTACTACTTGTGTCAGTCTAGGACTATTGACAAACTTGTAAATACGCCCGTCACTAACGTTTCAGCGACGTTAAACGTTCAAGGCAGACTCTAAAGAATTTACAGCTTTTGAGAGATGATTAAAGATTATTGACCAAGTTGAAAGGTAGGGAGCTTGATTGAGACCCACTGGGTTCAACAAGGTCCTTGATTTTGCGAGCATGAATGCGGCAAATGACAGCTGACGTGATGGACAATATTTAGATTCAAACGCAAAGGAAATGAAACATTTTAGGATCAAATGGTGAAATACTAGATGTGTTTTATAACACGGTTTAAGATTGGAGCAAATAAACCATTAATACGTGTCTTAGGTTTTGAAAGATGACGATATTTAAGAGCTAGGGGTTAACTTTTAACTGAAACACTTGTTGCTCAGATAAGTAGTCGAATATCTGTTCAGGCTATGGCTCTTATCTGAGAAGAAGGCGGTCGTCTAAGAAATATTTCAAATTCCAATAACTTTTAGAGGAGGGGAGATGTCGAACGTTATTTGGCTATGCCTGTGACTTCGAAGTTTAACGGTGCCTGGAGAGAAACGAAACTTGGTAATCAATATCTGCTCTTTAAACTGTTGCTGTATTTCGAAAAGACTTTATTATTATTGATAACGCGTTAGCCCATGAATACATTTCACATTTTATAGCCCAGTAATATAATCTGTGGGAAAATACGACGGTATAGACATGTTTCGTAGATTTCAACTGGGAGTCATTCTTTTGTTATAAACTTTTATAATTGGATAGAATATCTCGTTCCATGTAAATATAGTGTTATTTCGAGCTTTCCCTAAGTAATAGAAAGTCACTACATGCTCTATAAGAGAAAGTCGTTTTTTGACTGAAATACAGTAAAGTACGGTTATAACGAACTCAAAGGGACTATTAATTTTAGTTCGTTATAACCGTAGTTCGTTATAAGCATATATACAGTATAACAACAGCAAATAGTCGGGACCAAAAAGTAAGTTCGTTATATCCGTCAGTTCGTTAAAAGCGTGTTCGTTATAACCGTAGTTTATATTTACTGTAATGCCGAGGCAACGTTAGCCTTTAACTCACTAACTCGCATAAGAGACAGGCATGCATAATTCATGAACAATTCGAGATATCGCTAATTTGGAGATAGACATGTATTATGATCATATGAAGTTATTCGAGACGCGATGGTACAGAAAGACACTGGAATCAGTTGTTTACGGATTTTCTCAGCGGTTTGACGCCGTCACATAGTATTTCTGAATGACGTCTCGGTGACTCAGAAGATGATTCTCACCTCAACATAAGAATACAACATGGACCGTTTACGAACACATTACACTCAGAAACTAAAATGCAATGCGCGTTCACAAAGAACCCAACCGTAACAATAATCGCACCTGCTCATCAATGGCATTACGTTAAAACCTCAATGCCAACGTTAACTGCGAGCCTCGTAGGACTACATTATCAAAAACACATGCAAGACACTTATTAACCTTCAACCAAGCCGTGTTTACAATTCCCCCTCGCATTTCCCCCTTTCTATTATAGTTTTGACAGATACAAAATACAGACCATCTGTTTAAGTATCTTCAAACATAAGCACTAATGATTCCCTTTGCTGAGGAGTTATTTCCCCCGCAGCTGGAGAAGAACATCGCATGTTTCCCCTATGCTGTGAAAGACAGAGCATCTGTAATAGCAAGTCTTAACTCTGTAGAATGGAATATATGTGTACGTAAATAAACTGCTGTGCTTCACACGTGATAAAGGTTTATATGTGCGGTCTGTCGAGGGGATTCAACAAAGAGCTTAAATAAAAACATCCATCTTCCTTTCCCCGATGTCTGTTGTTTTCGTTCCACATTGGTTACAGTTTTCAAAGAATATCTCACCCATTCCTACATGTGTTACGCATTACAATATGCATTTCCGAACATATTGAACATTATGTTGAACATTACAACGACATGAAATAATACAATAAACCACAAAGAACCATAATTTAGTGGAAACATTCAGTACATGCACAATGGTGAAGTACAGTTTCTTGCTCATCTTCACAAAACATCACACATAGCATTTTTCGTTATCTTCTTGAAATACAAAGACGTTCCGACATATTGCTAGGTTTCCGCACGACGCGTGTGTTCCCTCGCGAACAGGCCACCGAGGGGTAACAGTTGTTTTTTCAAGTCTCACTAATGGTTCTCCCTAGACGATACTGAGCGTCATTTTACGAGGGGACGTGCATCCCCCTCGCAACATAAACTACGGTGAGCGTGCAGTAGATATCATAGATAGCAGAAGCGGTATTGCTTCAAAGACTGCACGCACAAGATTTCGGTTTCTTTGAGGTAAACAGCATTTGGGGGGACATCTGTCGCTGTCAGTAAATGCCGTATTAGATAGGGTGCATATTATGTTGTTAAGATGATATAAAACGTTGCACAGCGTTTATCTATGTTTGTGGTACACATAGGAAATGGTCGGGTCCACATATCATATTTTACTAGCGAAGCTGGAAGAATTAGCGTCAATGTTGAAAGGTCTCTTGGTTCAAAGACGTTCCACTTTGGAGGGTGCCTTCCGTAACAACAAGTTACACGTCTTGATGTTGGTCATAATCGCTGTTTGCACACTCAGCATAATCGACAGTAGCATAATGCCCATCACTTCCATGTGAACATATGGCGCACATAATCTAAATAATCGTAATTGAAACGTGTCTCGGGCATTTAACAGCCATAATTGTGACCTTTTACAAATGTCGTTTTCTGTTATATGGACTTAATACGAGTCTTTGGAAATACACAGATTGCGAGTAAATGCAACGAGTAACATACAACATTCGTCGTAATCTTTGCAAAATGAAAAAAAAGGATCTTAAGCGATAAAATCAAAGAGACATAATATGTTTAGTGTGATACTCGATGTTGTGAAAGGATGTTTACATTTACAAAGAAAACTGAAAAAGATTTCAACAGGTATTGCACCGGATCAACCATCTGCCGTCAAATTCAAGATGTCTGCCAACTGCATCCGCGGAGAAAAAGATCCGTCAAGAAGGAGTGGATTGCATCTCCGATAAGATGCGAGCGCGTCTTCCAGATGATAGCATCAGGGCTCTGGAACGTGCCTAGTATACAAACAATCCGGATCAAACCTGGAATGCATCGGCGTAAGGTAAAACCTAGTTATGTCTGGTGCTATAGGAACGTCGATTGCTTGTGCTAGGAGCATTGAACAGGACCGGTGACACAGACAGTAGATTATATATCGTGTACGTGCTTAAGTAAGAGTGTAGTCCATGGTATCAGGCTCTTCACGTCGTAGAAAATGAGTTTCTCGGACGATATGTTTTCATGACTTTACCGATTAACGATCCCATTAGGCGACTGATATAAATTACATCGGGGTTAGCTGCATTTTCCGCATTTTTTCTGATGTTCATGACACTCGGTTAACTTGATTACATTCCTCTTGCTACGGGCTTGGGTTATAAAAAAGTTTTAAGTATTTGTTTAGTTTCAGTCACGGCATTAACGTTTTTTTGTAAGTATTAACAAATAGTTTGTAGATTGTAGCCATGATTCGGATTTGGATACTGACTTTATCAACACCGGAGCCTTCTTCCACTTCAAGGAGATTTTTTTCCAAAAGATTCGTATAGTGACAATTTATTTATAATTCAATATTAATTAATACCCAATTATTTGAATATCTTGTAAATGGATGAATGCGTCTGTATTGAGAGTGTTAAGTCGTATAACACTTATGCCAATTAGATATGAATTATTTTGTTATATCATTAAACCGACCTTTATATTCAGTGATGCATAACTGATGTCGCGATTCACTGTATGATTCTAACACAGGTAATGAACGGACAAGTCGCAGTTACAATACGTGACTCTGGCAACTCTGTCCCTTCTATTCACTGTAAGCAGGCGAGCGAGGATTCGAAATTTAATTCTAGGATAATCATTCTAGTTTTTCCCTCGCCCGACCTTGTTGGTGTTACCAATGTGGTAAACATCTTTCAAATTACGCCAAGCCGACACGCCTTGATATAACTGAAATATGTTTCAAAGCGGCGTTAGACACAACTCACTCACTCACTCACGTAATCGTACCCCAGTTCGTTGCTCTCTGATTGAACCAGTGATGAGTCTTGTCCAGACGAGATTATGTTCAGTTCCTCTCCAGTATTGCTTATATATAACAAACAAACACCATTTTCTCCGTCGTTATACAAGCACAAGGCACATGATATATCCCTTACAACCAAATTTGTGACAGACAACAGAGCTACAAGATCCGAACCAATAAAAAAGTCAATTTTCAAACATCAGATATCTTATAATCGAATTTCTACCTCATGACACATAAAAACATCAACTGATCTCGGAGGTGGTACATCCGAAAGGATATACCCCCAGGGAAGTTTATATCAAACTTAAAATTCGCAAAATAATCAATGGACAAATCGAAAATGGACTCCAACATCAAACAAGAGTTAATAAAAAAATCTTCCGTTCTCCGTAAGAACAAAACGAACAAAAGGTCTTTGCACCATATGCAATAAACTTACTGGGGCGTGCTCTAACACTGTTACGGTGTTAGCAACGGATGTTGAAGTCCTATGTCTCGCTGTGTCTTCATAGATCTCAGTTCTATTCATATCACCGTTTTCACGGAAATTAGATATTTGATTACCACCAGTCAGAAGCCGTTCTGGCATTCCGGGAGATCGAACATAACCACATAATATTGAATAATCCTTTCAAAATTAGCCAGTCGTATAACAAGCCAATGGGATTGGACTCGCCTCCATAAGGAAGAGCAAGACGAGTTGGGATCTTCTCGTTGTTTTTACAATATTGCCTTAAGGAATGTGTTTACAAACTATGAAGATCCAATGAACAATCCAATTTGAAAAATTGCTACAATAGTCTAAATAATGAATAACTTCCGCAAACAGTTGAAAAAGTGCGAAATTAAAGGATAGAAAAAGTATTATTTCGATTGCATGTAAATTGCTCGAATTGCATCAAGGAATGGTTTGATTTTTTGTTTAAATTAAATTTTGTCAATTTCTAAGTGCATTATTATGTTATCGTCGGAAGTAAATAAGTTCTCTGAAATACACACCTATCATGAAATCTACAATATTCAAAAGCTGAAATAAAGAGCTATAATCCACATTGAACATATCTCCATGCAGAACCTATTTCAATAAGTATGTGATTAGTTCGTACACTTAGAAGTAGGATGAATACATATAGGCATCCGTGAGGGTGAAGAGGAGCTCTTGACAGTGTGATCATCAGAGCATTATTCCAGATGAAATATAATCGTCTTTCATATTGATCAAACTCTGGCAACAACATCAAGTCATCTGGCCCGCAGGGAATATCGGTTGCACAGCGAGTATGGCTTCATTGGTTGTATGTCAATTAGTCATATCTTTTGTTTCATACGGAAAACATATTCAATATTAGGATTAATATTTAATAGCAGCATGTTTGTTTTGTCGTAACATATAAATGATTTAGTAGTGACCGAGACTGTTTGTTCTTTCCAAAGGATAAAAAGAACAAGTTGACGCAAATGTGTTTCGTATACATGACGATATATCAGTTGCTTGCTCACAAGAGAATATTTGAACGACGGATTTCTATTTGTTGCAAATGTGTACACCAGTTCCATCTGATAAACAGGTTATTGCCAGTAGTATTCAGATCCAACTGTGACAAACGTAATCTCCTAAAAAGGAAGCATCGTTACTTGGGCAGTGATGACTGCCACGAATAGCTTCACCTGTATTGCAGTATGCGCGAGGCTCATTACGTTAGGCGTTAGACAATTCGCCACTCTCCAATATCTAGATATAAGCACATATTAGACTTTGTAAAAACACATTGAGAAATTCTAGAAAACATACGGTCTTTATCTGTATTACCATTTATCATGTAAAAGATTCGAGCCATATTCACAACAAATGTTGAAATGAAAACCTAAAAAAAAATATCAAAGGCTTCAAGGGTCATTCTGATCTGATATTGTTATCAAAAGAGCCTCAGAGATGACTTCATCTAAACCTTCTGAGCTTAGATCTTATCTAATAGTTTTCTTTTGAAGCAAATTTTCTCTCCTAGAGTTATCAGTTGCATGCCGTGGGTGAAACATGCACTCGGCTATTATGGCTGCAATGATCCGTCGGCTACAAAGCTGAACAACGTTTGACGTGACGTCAGCTATAGATTCTCCCACGGTATATCCAGCCAGAGTCATCGGGGAACCAACACTGAATAATAGGAAAGCAGACTGTTCCATTCAGCTACCGCAAGGAACAACAATTTTGACGCCATAGGCCATTACTATGCGATCGCTTGTCGGACTTTTTAGTACTAATCGAAGACTGTCAACGTTAGACTTGATACAAACCAGGCACAACTAATCGATCATTATATAATTTTGTCTCACTCTACCACCAAAGTTCGATAAATGCAAAAAAGAGCTTGGTCCCATTGCTCTGATAACGAAGATTAATTGTCGCTGCAAATAACGTAAAAATCGTTACCTTGTTGGAAGAGCCAGCGATACTGGAAGAACCAGGCAGACAAAGTCAATTTCTGTTTGGCGTTTGCTTTCTTGACATAAGGAGATGAGACACTCTGACAGTATGTTTGAGCATTCTGAGAGACGAGGATTGTGAGTACAGTATCTTGTACGGTGCATACCCAATAGTGTTAGCTGCGTGTTGGTGGTCATGTCTTAGACATTTCTGTTTGGAGTCTACATGACATATCCGTGCATGACGGTACATGGCATCTAGTACTTTACGGCGGTATGTAAAAGTAGGCTATCTGTCAATGAAATCCTTTTTGAAGTAAGTGGAGTATATGACCATTTGACGGTATATGACACCTAGTACTTTACGTTTGTATAACTGTAAGCGCCACTGTCAATGAAATGTTACAGTATGTTTTGAAGCATGTGGAGCTATATGAAAATTAGACGGTATATGACACCTAGTACTTTACGGCTGTATAACTGTAGGCGCCACTGTCAATGAAAAGTTACAGTATGGTTTAGGCTCCATTGTCAATGAAATGTTACAGTATGGTTTAGGGGCCATTGTCAATGAAATGTTACAGTATGGTTTGATGTAAGTGAAGCTTTATGACCATTTGACACCTAGTACTTTATAGCAGGATAACATTACGGCTGTATAACTGTAGGCGCCACTGTCAATGAAATGTTACAGTATGTTTTGAAGTAAGTGGAGCTATATGAAAATTTGACGGTATATGACACCTAGTACTTTACGGCTGTATAACTGTAGGCGCCACTGTCAATGAAAAGTTACAGTATGGTTTAGGCTCCATTGTCAATGAAATGTTACAGTATGGTTTAGGGGCCATTGTCAATGAAATGTTACAGTATGGTTTGATGTAAGTGAAGCTTTATGACCATTTGACACCTAGTACTTTATAGCAGGATAACATTACGGCTGTATAACTGTAGGCGCCACTGTCAATGAAATGTTACAGTATGTTTTGAAGTATGTGGAGCTGTATGACCATTTGACTCCTAGTACTTTATAGAAAGATAATATTAGGCGCCACTGTCAATGAAATGTTACAGGATGGTTTAGGCGCCACTGTCAATGGAATGTTACAGTATGTTTTGAAGTATGTCGAGCTGTATGAAAATTTGACGGTATATGACACCTAGTACTTTACGGCTGTATAACTATAGGCGCCATTGTCAATGGAATGTAACAGTATGTTTTGAAGTAAGTGGGGCTATAAGAAAATTTGACGGTATATGACACCTAGTACTGTACGGCTGTACAACTGTAGGCGCCACTGTCAATGAAATGTAATTTGACGGTATTCATAGAATGGTTGAGTGAATGTTTTCGCCGCTTTTGGCAATGGTATACTAAAGGAAGACCGAATTAGGAATATTGGCTTTACATATCCCTCTCAGGTGGGGACTCCAACTCTAGTTTGTGAAATCTGCATGTAAATCCACACCACCTGGTTATCACAATCATTTGTCAACCTAAACATACCTCCAAAAACATATTGAAGTCAATTTTTAAAATAAAAACTGTAGACAACAACACGAAATCACTGACATCGTTCAGCGCAATAATCCAACACAAGCCCCGCCCATTCTATTATCAGCCAATCAGGAAACAGTAGTCCGTTAGTATGCGTGGTCCTTTTTCGGTCTATGGCAACATAAACGCCAAAAGAAAGGCTTGGTTTGCCAATGAAATCGCAAGCAGTTGCAATTTATTTATCGCCCCAAGTTAGAATACTAATATGTAGCGCAAACTCTGCAGGTAAGAAGGATAGCAAAACAAAACCTTCAAGTGAGTGAGTGTTCTGTTCCGAGTGTTTTAAGCCATATCACGTGGGGGTCACAAAATGGGCTTCACACATTTTGTACATGTTTGTAATCGAAGCATGCCCTTCGTGTGACGAGGGGACGCATTAACCACAAGACTACCCATTCACATGTTTGTCTCTTAAGATAACACTCTAAATTGCAAAGTGGTGTCTGTGCAATACACATCATCACACCAATACGTCTCTAAAACGGTAAAGCGATTAAACAGGATCAGAAGCGCAATACAGTTGTTATTCCATTACCTAATAGTGTGGCAGTGTATACATCCACACGCATGAGCGGCAGTATTGTGTATGGAAACAAACCAAGCATTTTGAACCGAGTGTAACGAGCCGAGAGGTCAAAAAGGACAATTGATGTAGACAGTCAGGGGAATAAAATGGTATTTTGAGTACTGATGTACAAAATAATTGGCGAGGCATGATATTGCATTTGGAAAATAGGGACAATTTTTGTATAAACAACATCGCCAATCCTATCATGTTATTGAAATACCCGTGAGTTTAAATTGTTAAATAATTGCATCGTAATGTATTAATTTACCACGAGTACTTGTCAGAACAAATACAAACTGTAAAATCGATATATAACCGTGGTTACGAGGCGTGCAATTGGTAAATCATTTATCAAAATACCAAGGTTTTTTTATTTCAAACAAAACATTCGTTTGATGTCAGAATCTGGAGAATATCTGCGGGTGTTGTGACTTTTTCAGATTTGACAAATTGTATGGTTTAATCTTCTTTTATTAGCAACTTGTTATCAAGACGAAAAGTTAATTGAGGGCATATTCAGAGTTGGGATCCGACGCTAACAATTATTTGAGAGCAGTGATTGATGCTATTACGGTGGGATAAGGGCATTGAGGGGCTTGAAATCTGTCTGCTATATTGCCCCAATCTTTGATCAATTTACAGTTAGTTTTCAGTCTGGTATTATCAAAGTGGCATTGTCTGACATACATGTCAAAGGTCTTGAGAAAGACAAGTCGATCTTTGTGCTGGAAAAACGTCTTAATTGTACATTGAGTTCGGGAAAACTATATGTCATTATTATCTGTGACTTTCGAAACCGCTTGACGCTTAACTGGCATACGCGTGTGTTTGCTTCACCGTAAAGTCTCACATAAATGCCCGAATTAACTTTTTTTTTCATGTTTCTCTTGAAATCGTTGTAACCGAAGCCATGAATTGGCATGAATTGCCCTCAAAGATTTTAGGGCGGTCGGGTAGCCTAGTGGTTAAAGCGTTCGCTCGTCATGCTGAAGACCCGGGTTCGATTCCCGACATGGGTACAATGTGTGAAGCCCATTTCTGGTGTCCCCCTCCGTGATATTGCTGGAATATTGCTAAAAGCGGCGTAAAACCATACTCACTCACTCTCTTTGCTAACTTAACCACTGTTATGAATGGGTGAGTGAGTGAGTGAGTGAATGAGTGAATGAGTTCCAATTAAACGCCACATCGGCATTATTTCAGCAATGTCGGGTTAAAACTCACATTACCATTCTTGTCTGAAGTCAAATATAGAACCGGTTGTTGGCTGTTTACCTGTGTGGTCTGGCTCAAGGTGCATCATCATATCCATACGACATGGTGCATATCTTTGGTATGCCTGGCCCGCACACGACTGTTTAAATCATTGGTATATAGATACAGCAATGCTCAATGCGGCGTACAAATAGATGTACTCCTTCTACTCCCTAACTGTCAACGCCCCAGAGAGGTAGGTGAATCAATTGAGTTTAACATAGTCATCAGTATCAGAGCTGTGTCATGGCAGTGTGAGGGGAAGTGACCAGACAATCCAGTGATCGATAGTGAGTGAGTGAGTGAGTTGGTATTAACGCCGCTTTGAACGGCATTCCAGTGATATCACGGCGTCAGCTTAATTACGGCGATCGGTAAATAATCGTGTCTTGACCAGAAAATCCAGTGATTTATATCATGAACATCGATCGCAATTAGGTTACGATGACATGCATCAACAAAGCCTGACCACCCGATCCCGTTAGTCGCCTCTTACGACAAGCATAGTCGCAGTTTACGGCAAGCATGGGTTGCATGTAATGATTTTATAATAAAACTGGAACACAGTTAAGCTGTTTGTCTGAAATTTAAAATTATACAAAAAACACTGTGATCTCTTTTTGACTTGAGTCATAATATGCCAGTGATTACATGCAAAAAGATGTATACACAAGATCTTTTAATGAGGACCGAAAGTTGAAACGCAGTTTGTTATGTTTTGAATAGTATTTTAGATATATAATGACATGTCAGCTTCATTTGTGCAGACAGCACATGTCTTCCATGTTCACCACAACCAAACCAGGAAGCACGGTTTGAATCTGTGATCAGCGGATCCGGGACGGCGAATTGTGGGGCCATTCGGACCCCGATGTGCAAATGAAACATACGCCACAACATGTGTCTATAGATCCTTCCCGCCGTTGCCCAGGGAAAGGGTTCATACCTTGTAGACAAAGAATGACAATGGAAGCAAATAGAAACAAACGCATTTTGGAGAGTTCAATAACGCCAAGAATTGACTGACAGCGTGTTATCATTCCCCTAAAAAGTGTTAATCTGTGTTTTCGTCGTGACTTTGGACAGTCAACTCCCTTTCAAACTCAATAAAACATCATTAGTTTTCAATACCCCGTGTTGGATCAGGTCCATCATTGGGGTAGCCAACAGCATCAAACAGCAGGGAGACATGTGACAAGTATCGCCAAATCGCCACTTTCGTTGGACAAGACGTATCAGTGTTACTAACCCGTGCCTTACCGATCCATCACACGTGCACGACACGAAATTGCGATTTAAAGTCTAAATAGTGAGACAGATACAACAAGACCTGAGATTGATCACCAAATAAGGAGACGGAAAGGCCCTAAGGAGCGATTAAACAGGATTGCTGCGCAGTGCTGGAGATAGAATGCTGGCCCAGAGATGATATTCGGCACATTGGTAAATATCACATTTGCATGGGCTATGGCTGTGGGAGATTGTCCAGCGCTGGCATGTTCTATGGGAGTACTCGTTGGGTTCACAGTGACAATCAAGGAAAGGATGACAAAGTAATACAATAACTCACATTCACCAGAATCCATCTCTTTCAAGTCCGAGTCATCCATAAGTCGGCAATGAATGGTTAATATCTTAACATGTAATTACCGTCATTACCCATGAAGACGTTCAAGATTATATGCGATAATTCTCATTTTTTATTAAAAAATTACACACATATTGATGTTTTCTACAGTTATGGAAAAATGGATCATGAACTGCTGTTTCGTTCTCATATACAGGAAAACATCGATAATCTGGACACTACCATTCCTAATGAAAACATCCGGAATAATTATTTTCCGGATTAAAGAGTTTGGGTTAAGTTGCTGCAACTATATGCAGATGTTCCCAACAGACGTCCGAAAGGCGATGTTTCCGGACTAATGAGTATTCGTTGTACACAAACATGTACTCCTATGTCACTGGTAACCGCATCTAAACGCCATCGTCGAAGGTTCAACTGTTACCACAAAGAACAACATGAAGAGGTCTAGAGTAACTGCTAAGTAGATACAATGTACTGTATTGGCAAACCATTTGCTCAATCAAAAACTAAACAACAGACGTGAATGCTTCTCTGTAAAATTGTTCCTCTATTTCTTGCAGACAATCATAACAAATAGTCACTTTAACTGCTGCTTTCAAACGTCTAAGTACAACACATGCGACCACTTAAACCACGAAACATGATCACGAAAGAGCAGAGTTGTTTCAAATATCTTGGAAGTCAATCAAACGAACTCCTTTCTCCAATATCCGCCGTGAATTATCCAAACATCAACTTCACACCAAGATTCAAAAGGCGTTTCAGATTGCATCAAAATGCATGACAAACCTACAGCCAGTCAGACTGTAAAAGATCCTGAAAGAACTCCTTCGTGCGCTCTGTAATGATTACTTAAAGTGTAAAAAACAAAGAAGCCTGTTTGATTCTGTTGCCTTTAAGCGATGGAAGCAATGGAGAAGAACTAAATCAATACATTGCCTACTCGCCATGCCAAATTCAGGCACTTTGGTTTTCAAGAATTGTTCTTATTTTGTAAAGGGTTTTTATCGGGGTAACACGAATAGCGACAGCTGAAGGAAGGGTCTCTCCTCTTTGAAATATCTCTTTCAGGCAGAGAACGTAGTATTAGATATTTGAAGAGGAAGCCTGTTATCAAACAATGGCATTGCAACACATCAATCACCTTTGTATCAGGGCTAAACTAGTGCTTTTATCTTTGAATAATTAAAGGATGTTTTCTCAATAAATTGCATCGTAGCAAAACATACATGCCTGCAGAGAAGGTTAAACATGTGCTAGGAATTTTAACCTTTTGTGATTCTTTCCCAACAAAGGTGAACCCGTTATTGAAGATTGGGCCAAACACGACGTACCAAAGATGCACATAGTTGAACAGCCCATGCGTTTCTTTATCTGATGCTCTACTTTTTTAATACCGCAATACGTTCTTTTGATAACGGACTCTATCAATCAATACATGTACGCCTCGTCATAACACGTTATTTTTATATATCCGGGCGCCGTTCCACATAGCGATCTTAGCGCTACGACTGTCATAAGTCTAAGTGTGGGAGTTACGATTGTCTTAGCGCTAAGATTTCTTTGGATTTGTGGAGAGGATCATCTCTGTCCGTTGCCGCCCTTACCAATATCACAGCTATGTCATTGCTAACTGTAAATACGCGCTTCTGGACAAGACAAACCAGTTGTTAATATCATGACCAACATCCCCTGCCGTAAGGGTAGTATGACACGCAATCAAGAAGGTCACCGAACCTGACCACCGATCCATTCAGTCACCTCTTAAGACAAACATCGTTTTCTTTGGCCTATTCTAACAAGGAATTCTCACTGGAGTAATATATGTTGGTGAAGTATTGAAAACCGTATAGATGAACGGGAAGTCGTATAAATGATGAAGGTCAAAACATCTTCTCCGCGTATTTGTGACCCTGCTACGACTGTGCCATTGAAATTTTAATGGCGAATGAGCATGCATCACATCTCAAAATGCATTACCAGCATCGCCTCTGTGACGGAGAACAGGCACTTGAGTGTCACCGCTTAGTAACCGTTAGCGTCCTCCGAATTCCATCCTTTACGATCTTGATAGTTATTGATCCCTAATTGACACTTACTCTGACTGTTGATGCAATGATCCAAATGATGTCTCTCTCGTGTCACTCGTTAAAGTTTTATTTAAAAAATTCGAATTTGCAAAATGCAATTATGACGGTTTTGCTTCTTGGAAATTAGCGCGCCATTAGCGTAAACTGAGCGTAAAGACTGTAACAGCTCCCTTCCCAATTAACAGAGGGAGCCTGTAACGAAGGAGACAAGATAAGGACCCCGGAACTCAAATCCCCGGAGAGTTTATCCTATAAACTATTTTTACAACACAGGGTTTCAAGAAGGCCTGGGTTGAACTGACAAGGCGTCAGTCGCGGTTCACATGTCCCTTAGGACCGTGCTGTGATCACTTGTTGCCCAGAAATGCTATTGGTAAACCTTTGGAACTGTCATCTGACATTAATGACATGTATCTCTTACATTGATGATTCTGATGGCTAGTGAAACGTACATTGATTTTAGGTACATTTATCAATACAACTGATAATGTGGTCTTCGTAACTTTATTCAGTTTAAATACTTGAGAGGCAAAACTTTACCGACTGAAAACAGTTTTATTTGTGACAAAATATTTAAATGAGATATTTTCTTCTTGTTTGAGAATGAGATTGTATTCAAATGAAAGAGAGAATGTGTGTCAGTGCGCCTCGTGTAAAGCTACGTATGATAGTATAAGTATCCCTTGACATTGCTGGAATACAGTTGAAAACGTAACCGCCGAGTTACTCACTCACTCTGATCATTGCAACCCTGACTTCAGAATAGTCCCTGGCGATCTTCACCATCACATAAATTTCGAAGACGCCTAACAATTACGCACGAGTAAATTTCGAAGACGCCTACCAAAAAATAGTGAGCTCACTCACTCACACTTATCATTGCTACCCTGACTTCAGAATAGTCCCTGGCGATCTTCACCATCACAAATATGTCGAAGACGCCTAACAATTAAGCACGAGACACATTTCTTGAACTGTCGCTAAACAAAACGTATCGCGTATTTTGCCGACTCCTATGGCACCATGTTGTAAGATATGTCAAACACACACACGTGTACGGACAGCGGTGATGGTATTTATCAAAGCCCACAGCTGATACGATACCATCAGATCGGGTAATTTCGTCATCTTTGCAATAACCTGATCCAATTTGAATTCATGCCAGCAAGCAGAAGTTCCTTAACGAACCATGTCATGTACCTCGGTCGAGCTCATTTCTATCACCCGGCTGACTCAACATTCAGGTCATGTAACAAGGGTTGTATCAGACGCAGAAGAGTTTGGTAATCAAGTTAGAGCTGCCCCTCGTACTACAAGAAATTATACAGATCAGATGCACGCTCAATGTCCAACATACTAATGTATTTAGTCGGAACCAATGTCCCTACCATGTCAACAATGTCATGTGTATAACACCAGGTATAAAACATGTGGCAAGACGAGGCGGGGTCAGGTAAGGTGAGGTGTGGTTTACATTTTTACGAACGTGCATGCGTGTGTGTGTGTGTGTGTGTGTGTGTCAGTGTGTGTGTGTGTGTGTGTGTGTGTGTGTGTGTGTATGCTTGTACTAGTTCGGAATCCATCTATTATAGTGCTATCCCCAGTGGAACCGACCAGTCTTTGTTTTCCCCTTTAATGCCGAGTTCCAGGTAAGGAAACCATATTTAAGTACCATATTTTAACGTCTTGTGCTATGACGTATATTAATTAGTATCGGACAGATGCTCTATTTACAAGACCACGGAACGGTCAATGATATGGTAGTATGTATGCCGGGTCCTCACCTGTGTAAATTTGTTTTGAGTATTCTGAAATAATATTGTTATAGTTTATAGACGCTGCTAAGGTAGCACTACCAATAGAGAGGTCGACTACTGTTTGCAAAACTAAGAATCAAGTACAGGGTTGATACTAAAATGTCCTGGCATCAGCTGATCTCCTATGTCCCCGGACATAAACCAACACGATCAACGGCTACTCAAACGAAAAAAGAAACCTAATGATCACTGATAAGGGACTTTAAAAGTCACTTAAATTGAACAAAAAATCGTTTCTATGAGAAAAAATATTGTCTTTCAAACTTTTTGTCATCTCCTAATGCGCTCTGACGTTAATGTGGTCGGCCTCTATGTCAGAGAGTAGGCCAGTCTGTCTCCCGTCTCGTCCAGTGTAACTGCAGGGAAAAAGCTGAGTCTGAAAGTGCCTTCAAGGTCGGCTTCGTCACTTGTAGATTGATTGAATATATATAAACGTTGGCATCTGTATTGGTAGAAGAAAATGTCACTGTTCCCAATTGCTGATTGCAAAGAAAGGTTTTGATAGTAATCCAACACTACAATAATTACTAATTATCCCGTGAGGAACTAAGGGGTCGTTAAGTCCATCATTTTTAGCACTATTTTGTGCTGACATTTTTATAACTCGTAGTTGGCAGTTGTCTCCAAAAGCCCCGTCCTCATGATTTTAAAATGATCTATCGTTTCAGAATATTTGATTACATTGCAAACTGTTGTGACTTTGAGTAAACTTGATTAAACTACGAATAACGGTACATGCAGGACCTTAACACCCAATTATAGTTAAAACCTATCGTTGCATCGTCAATATGTCAGCCATATAGCAAACCAGAGCTACCTATTCATCCCATGCAGTTATCGGATTGAAATTTAAAATTAATAATACCGATAGCAGCATGAAACTATAACATCCCATTAAATACATACATCCGTCGGATATTACGTATTCAAAATATTATGCGATAGTTACATGTGCTTAATCGAGTGTTCTCGTCGCAATATGGCTGATATTGATGACGCGACCTTTCACCCCAGTAGGGAGTTTTAGGTAATTCAGGGTAGATACAACATTCAGTACTTGTTTGTTTGTTATTTAACTCTGCATTCTGGAATACTCCAGCTATATGACGGCGTATGTAAATAATAGCGTCTGTTCCAGACAATCCAGTGATTGATATCATGAGCATCGGTCCATGCAACTTGGATACGATGACATGAATCAATCAGGTCAGCGATCTTGACCGCCCGATCCCGTTAGTCGCGTCTCACATGTACGACAAGCACTGGTTGCTGAAGGCCTATTCTAACCCGGATCTTCACGGATCATAACATACAGAGAGACCCACACTCACATTCTTGCATTTAGTTCACTGTTTTATACAGTTCTATTATCATAGTGAGTGGGTATGGTTTTACGCCGCTTTTAGCAATATTGGAGAAATATCACGACAGGGAACACCAGAAATCGGCTTCAAACAATGGCTATTCGGCTTGATGAGCGAACGCTCGTCCCACTGGGCTAAACCACCGATGCTACGCCGTAATGACACCGCCTCCGTGGTCTAGAATGTAGGGCGTCCGCCTGGAGAGCGGAAGGTCGGAGATTCGATTCCTGGCCGCGTCATACAAAAAAGACGTTAAGAGATGGTGTTTGCTGTTACCATACCTGGCGCTGGACTTTAAGGGTGTAAAACAAGGATTTATAGGCTTGGAGAAAAAAGTCACAATCAGACAATTTGGGTTTGTCCTCTGTGGATGTCTGGCACATTATTTATTTGCATTGATGCATTTTTGTGTTAGGGAAGTAGTATATTCTGGAAACATTCGTAAATAATAACGACACCTCCTGACTTCAGACTTTGAATCGGAGGGAGGAAGGTCAGGAGTTCGATCCCAGGCCACGTTAAACCGATAGACATTAAACGATTGGAGTTACTGACACCCTGCCTGACGTTTGGCATTAAGGGGCTAAAACAAGGACAGGTCAGCTCACAGTCAGTATACTATGTCTGAGTATTTATTGTTAAACTGAGGCATGGTATCTCAGTGGGCTAGTACTATAAAATCGGCATTACAGAAGTGCAACGCCACGTTTAACCCCATTTCACATCACCTCACCATTGTCATAAGAACAAACTTATCATCTATCAATGCACATACACTTCTGAGTGCGGCGTTTAACCACAAACAGCATGCATTAAGCAGCTGTGTCATTCATGCACGAAATGAGCATTTAATAGGTTGTTACTTCAGATAAAACACTGCTTACAGCGTCACCTAAGGTTGTAGATTATTACCAGCATCGTAGGGCACTAGCACGTATGTACGTAATGAACTGTAACAGATCCACGCGTTAGAACATGTGAGGACATTAATGTACCCCATCAAAAACAACACGCACCTCGTAAATACACCAACCAACCCTTCCAACTCGTAGAGCACACACACAAATGAAAAGCGCGTTTCAGTAACCAAAACGACTGAAGGCAATTCTGGTAGCAAAAATGTCAACACAGCAAGTGATGTCCATTCAACTTACAGTTTCAATAACATGACTGTCGTTGTTGCACAATACCTAACTCGATCAGATCGGTATTACTATTCTACCAGCGTCTTGCAACATAATGCAGTTTCTCACTCTAGCCTGAAAAAAGGCCATAATGAATAGACGCTTTCTAATAAGCAATATTGCTCTAAGGCAAAGGAAAACAACATCAAAGGAGTCACTTGAAGCAGGAGCGACGTCCCCCATCGCAAGTATCAACTATAACCCAAATGAAAGAAACCATTGAAATCCCAATCCTCTGATCAATACAGATGACGTAGAACAGATTATTCCATTGGATGATATGAGAAGTTAGTATGTTTCTATGATCAATAAACTTTAATCTGATTGGACAAGCAAACATCACAAGGGAGAGGACATCATCGACGCCATAGTTAGGTGAATCCCATGATGCACTTGGAAAGAATACGGCAGACAGGTCTCGAGACTAGGGACCATTCTTGTATTTCCAAAAATACTTAGGTGATGAATTGTTCCAATACCTCTCCTGTTGGTCCGACGTTTTCACTCCCAGGCGTAAAGGGTTTGAATATTTGTTGTCTGAAGGTCGTTGCTTTGACAGGTATTGAATGTTAAGTATGTTTGTAACGTGTTTGGACCAAATAATGCTTCACATATTAAACAAGTACAAGATTTACGACATAGTTTACACCAGTTACAGTTTTCTTAAGGACCTAACCTGACTATACATCATCCCCAAATAAGTGCCCATTTCCATACAATTTCACTTATTACAATACATAAATATCCAAAGTATGTGTTAGTCCCATTTGCTGTGTACAAATTACCATATCATTGTATCATATATAAAATATGTCTTCATTTCCATGAAACCTTTTTACTTACTGCGATATATACTCACCCAAATAGAAAGGTGCACTTGGTAACAGTATTTCATATTTTCAAACGTACATGTCGCGGATGGAAAGTTTTCCATGATGCACTTCTGTATGAAAATAAAGTCAACCTGTTCTTTGTGACCGATAAAGAGTTACAAAATGGTCTTGTTGTCTTCGACAGGGTTAATATCGATGAACTGTGAAATATGTAGGATTTCTAGGAAACTGAAAAGCAGCTTTACGAGCAAGTCGCGGAAATTGTCACAAGTTTCCTGGGCTAGTTTTTGTCGATTTCACAAATCATTCAGTTAGCAAATTGATTTTGGTAAATAGTAATGCCACGAATCAATGTTAATGCGTGAAAAAAACGCTATAGGTAGACTTGAAGTTGGTTAATGACAGGAATACATGACAAGGCCATTCAGCGTTACACAGAACACTTTGGCCACGACATTGGCAACATGGCACCACGAAAGTTCTACTAACTTAAAGGCGGCCCCGCTTCATCACAGCAGGCCAGGATCGCAACATTCGGGACCTTCACCTTCGAAAAATGACACTCCCTGTAACGTGTACTCACAACTTTCTTGTTCACGTCCAGATAGGCACAGGTTGTACGCAACCGTTTCGAGCTTCCGGATTATGATTATGTTGGCGTTATTGTACGTTTACGTAAATCGACTTAACCGGCTTACATTATACTGTAAATACGAGTTGGGGTGACGACATATAGTGTTTAACGTCCAAGATTATTGCACTTATATAGCGGACTAATGACAAGTTTATAGTGCTAGCCCACTGAGATACCATGCCGCAGTTCATCATGAATACCCCACTCAGACACAGTATACTGACATAGAGCCGACAATCCTTGTTTTAACCCCTTACTGCCGAGCGCCAGAGAGGGTGACCTCTTTGGACGTCTTTTGGTATGACGCGGCCGGGTATAGAACCCCTGACCTTCCGCTCTCCGGGTGGAAACTCTACCACTAGACCACGGAGGCGGTCGTCTTATCATGAACAGTGTAGCCATTACTGTGCATCACGCATCTAACAGTTTTCTTGAACCTCTTGGGCTGACGAGCCAACATCAGACAAAAATCAATATCATACACAATTCATCGGAAATATGAATAAAGAAACAAAAGAGCATCACATATGATATTATTTGTAATAGTGGGGCTGCTATTTTAACATTCAGTTTGGCGTTTCGTTATAAAGTCACTTATAATGGATTCCTATGCCTTTCTTAAACAGTTGGTACCCGCAAGGGTGGCTTAAAAAATCGTCTCTCTTCCCTATGCCAAAATAGGTAAAATAAAATCCAAAAGATTGCGTTGCTATCGTAGAAATCATATGCACATTTTTCATAACTGATATACGTTCATCATGAGTATCATTATTATTCCTAATCATCATGGTTGTGGGGATGAGCTCATATTAACGACCACCTCCGTGGTCTAGTGGAAGAGCGAGAGCGGAAGGTCCGGTGTTTGATCCCTGTTGGTTTTCGTCATATGCGAAACAAGAACCTGCGCGGTCGACGAAGACCACCT
Source organism: Haliotis rufescens (assembly GCF_023055435.1). Classification (NCBI taxonomy): domain Eukaryota; kingdom Metazoa; phylum Mollusca; class Gastropoda; order Lepetellida; family Haliotidae; genus Haliotis; species Haliotis rufescens. The sequence continues at coordinate 8,960,294 of NW_025964383.1, forward strand.
GATTCATATAGTCGACAAGCATATGCTAGTTGGGACCAAATCTACACTGAACTTCTCACGGCTCCAAACACACTGGATTATGTTTTGTTTGTTTATTGTTTAACGCGGCACTCAGCAATATTACAGCTGTATGACAGTGGTCTGAAAATACACCGCGTCTGGACCAGACAATCAAGTGAATGAAATGAGCATCGATCCACGCAATTCCGATACGATGACATGCATCAACCAAGTCAGCGAGCCTGACCACCTGATTCCGTTAGTTGCCTCTAACGTAGGTTGCTGAAGACCTATTATGATATCATATGTAAATGATATATGACGCAAGGGAATACACTTGTACGCCCGTTCGTGACTGACCTACACACATTTATTGACCTATATCTCTGTGGGTCATTAATTAAATCTTGTAAACACCAACCTGGATCCACGACTAAACACCGCCACCACGAAACGATGCCAGCTAATTTTGGCAAGAGTATAAAGGAAATCTAAAATATATGAATATATTCGGCAGATAATTATATATAAATGAGTGGTTTTTTCTGCAATTTTATGAAGAATTGATTTATTAACACACAGCCATGTGTACAATCGTTCTATTTATGGCGCGCGGGTTGACTAATAAATCAACCAAGCTGACCATATTCTGGTCTCAGTGCCCAAAGCAGACTGACCAGCAGCACTGGAATAACGGTTCCTGACATGCGTCTGCATTATTCAGAAAGTGTAGCACCAGCTATTCCAGCCGCGTCGGTTTCCACCATCAACGTCTGTTGGGCCTCAATGCCTTGAATAGAAATACTAGGGTGTGAATGAATATCAGACGTTGAGGAAACTGACTTCTCGATCACCTGTCTCGACTTTGATGGATGGCGAAGCCGATTTCAAACTGTATGTATCTCACTTCTTCCTACGAAGGGGCGATTGTGATTCAAGTTATAACAGATTCTACCCCTGGAGATCGAATAAGTCATTATAGATAAGGACTTTTTCAGACAGACATGTGTTGCTCTAGATCTCTCTACTAGCCGATACACCTCTTAACGCTCTTGTGATGAAATCCGACTGCGCTTATTGCATCCTGTCGAGAAGGATCTTAAGTGCACACTACCGGAATTACAAGTACAAAATGTCACCTTTTTCGAAATGAGACCCAAAAAAATTGTCTAGACCGAAAGCCATTACATGGATGTGATGATTGTATTTTGTGTTAAAAGCATTGCTTTTTAAATGATTGCTATTGAAATAAATCTATATAAGAATAAAACAGCACAACACTGTACAGCTGTATTACCAGAACGCGATTGTTTAGGAACGGCTGTATATACCGAATGTCTCAATTACACAGTGCATTTAGGAACCATACTGTGATGGCAGTAACGATTAGTGGGCGAGCTTTGAACAGCATATCTCGGCGTGTCAGCGTGTGGGAGGAAAGCCCGAAGTGATGTAGGTCTTAGAAGATTACACTTTGGAGGAACATGATGCTGACAAATCTTCAACATAACCAGGGCGAACATGTATTTGAACCTAAATCACAGGTTTCTAGCACGCTTAAGGAACGCAACTCTGCACAATAAATTGCGTGTCTGGGACGAGTTGGCCACCACGTTACTGTATGAAGGATTTAAACAATAAATCGAAATATTCAGTGGCTTAACATTTTATCGAATAATCGCTGTTTCAATATCATTGAAAGAAATATAAAAAAAATACAAACGCATTTCAATCAATCAAAACTGCCATCCTTACCACTACACGTTATTTTATCACGGATCATAATAATAAATGCCACTGTCAGAAGTAGAAAGATGGATTACATATTTCGTAAAGAAGTGTAGAGAACTTATTCCTTTACATATAATAATTCACAGTTAGGAGCATTATACAAACATTACATATGACCGGGAAGGAATTATCAGCACCACATGGCCAAGGCGCCGCCATGACTAATGACTTAACTATGTTATATGGTTAAAGTAATACATGTATAAACGCCTTCAAACGCCTATTGGTGATACGTGAGGACTCCAGTACTTCAGTTACTCAGCTTTGAATGATTGCTGACGTTGGATCTACCTTGTCAGCAGCACTGGTGATTAATGAACGTTGAAACGGATTACAAGATGGACGTGATCATATCTGTCTTCGCTGTTCACACATTGCCAATTTTCACACATTCATACATATAGGACACACGAGGACATACACATATTTCGTGTTATCCGAGGTTCGACACAACCGAAAATGGTGAATAAAGAACGAACGTCATGTTTTACCTCGAGACAACCTTAAGTTCGACACATAAAAGTTCGAGACAACGGTGATTGACTGTATATCGTACAGACAATAATAAGGTTTGATCACACATGCCATATATTCCAGTGTGGTTGCCGAGGTGCACTTTCTCTGCACCAATGCTAGAGGTTCAGTATGTGCAATATCAATTTGTCAGCTTGAGAATTGCCCCAGCTGGCTCGTTATGCTTCCCATGGTGGCATTTATAGAAGCGCAATTTAACAGCATGGATGTATTAAATCCCTGCACAATATCCCCTCCAGTGAGAACAAAGTGTTTATTGATCGATAGCTCAAAGATCTCACAATATTGTATCCATTAAGAAAGTTTCATTTCGTACTTAAGTTCTGAAATATTGATACACGGTGAAGTTAACAGTAACATTACTTTCCTTGCATGTATCTGTTCCCTGTGTCCGTCTTGCCAATCTTAGATAACCGAGGTAAGCACACTCCCGTTATTGAGTGAATAATGTTTTATGCAAATCGGTGTTTCAAATTTGCGAGCAGCGATGCATGGCGTCGAGAATGATAACACAAATCAACAGACATTTTAACCATCAGATACCCAATTCGCATGACGAGTACGAAGTACTGTGGGACTACTTGTCCTTGGATTCTCCATGAGGGTGCCTGGTCAAAATATAAAATGCCCACATGCCTACTAAGTTCGCTCCTTGTTCGATTATTTTTCGATACAATCAAAATTGTATTGTATTGTATTCCAGCTCTTCACTACAGCGCATACTGCCAGCTTTAGATAGGTCATGGTGACCCGGGGTCTTCCTCTGGCTATTCCACAGTTGGTTACTCATTGAAAGGACAGTGAGTACACCATCAAAGTCAGATCGATCGCGAATGGAAAACTCCAAAATCAGGTTACGTATTTATCGACGTTTGAACCATCCTGGATTATCCAGGGTATTATATCGCCCTTCTATTACAATAACTATCCTGGTCCCATACGCTTCGAGGATTTCGTTTCAAGTCGGATTCAAATGACATGACGCCGAGAAGCGAGATAAATATACAATCTGTACTCAGTTAGGGGCCGACCAAATGATATTCTGGGGGGCTGGGATTTTATAACGAAATGTTTTTCATATTTGTTCAAGCCAGACATATTTTTTTTTATTTAAAGCTATGAGTCTGATATTTCAATAAAAGCACCTTGCAACAATGTATTTTTTGTGGCGGGCAATTTCATTTTTTTCAAAGGTCTGAAGCATAAATATTTTTAACAAGAATTTTCAGACAATTGTTTTTCTTTGATAAAATTCCAGCGGCCCCCATCCCCTCAACACACACACCATCCAATAAATATATATGAAACTGTTGGTCCCTTAGCTGTACGAGATTGAAATAGTGACGTGACTTCCAAAACGGAATTTAGGCGCTTTCGGTCCAGGGTATTTATCCTAATGGTACGGAAACATACCCTGGACGATCGGGGATGTCTGTTTTACCGTGTTAGGTTGACCTAAGCGTTCCACTAATGAACCATCATCATCTTGCATTGGCAAATATATTTCTTATCAAGTGTCATTGACCAACATTTCAATAATATAGAAATGAACAATATATGTTTGTATCTGTTTGATATGTGACAAACACTGAACCTGTTACACTGAATAGAGGTTCAAGAAAGGGACATAAACACTGGCGTCAATCAGTTTGAAACATCCTCGACTAATCGATAGTGTATTTTATGAATAGACTGCAAAACACATATCGACCGGGACCACCATCAATCCACCCCCAACAACCTTTCATATACGTTAAAGAGAAAATAAGTAATTATGTGTTGATAATACGTGAAAACTAATTCTACGAGATAATCATATGCCAGTTACATATTTCATCACCGCAGTGCGGGAGTGAAACAGGATCGAGTTGGCGGTCCCAAATACAGTTACCGTGTGGCGAATTGGAGTAAAGGCAACAGTCCTGTCGTAAGCCACGGGAGTAATTATGGGCAAATCTAATTAAGCAACAGCCCAGCTTCGGAACCACAGACGTGCTTCACAAACATGTTTCACGCATGGGATGAAAACGCCATTGATTGCTGGCGATTGTTGCATTATTTGAGCAAATATCACTTTTGATAAGATCATCAAGCTAAACCTATTGATCGGGAGCTGCGTCCATTCCCCACTTCAAGTAGTCACGAGAATTAACATGACTTCCAGTTATCACTAACGAGCTGTCGATGAAATTGTCAGCTGAATTCGCTAGCTGTGCAGAGGAAAGGCATTGCCTTTGTAACGGTAATTCCCTGTTTGAGTGTCACCGGTAGTAGCTGATGCGGACACAGACGTTCCTGTTTTGTTACCTGGGGAAGAAATTAGCTGCATGCACCGTGTCCTTTTTCAAAGGAAGCCTTACGGATACAGGGTATAACTGCTTCGGGTAAAGACGGATGTTTCGAGAAAGGCATTCTTTTTTCTTAATTTGAGGAGTGATTCGGTTATCGAGTTGTGGGTATTTTAACATGGTAAGCCTGATTTGTTTTCGCCGTGTCTAATGTCAGCATCCGTTTGTTTTCGAATGTGCATTTTCATTAATTTCTGTTAAGATGTTTCCTAAGCCAACTTTATAATTCTCCCGATGCCATGATTTTTTTTTCTGAAGTACGCAGTTTGTATTTAATTGGAATTGCGAAAAAAGACACTAATCACTACAAATGCATTTACCCAAGGGCATTTCTCGTGTATTAAAGCAAAACCCAATAATAGTCATAAAAAACCTCGTTTGAGCAGCAATGGTTAAGAAAATAAATCCCCGCCGATAACACATCCATATAAAACGCCCAAGGTCAGTGGGGAATTCGGCGCACATCTACCAAAGACAGTCGAGCATTAGGGAAGCACTCACTGCTTGAATGATTTGCAAAGATATGTATAGGATCTGTCTGTATACAGCCGATGTTTTTACCATACTGTTCGTTCTTTAATCAATTCGTACCCAGACCAGAAAGATGCGCTAAGAAACACTTCGAAACACTAAGATTTAATTTATCGACGTTTTACGACAACCACAAAGCAATTTCTGCTTTGGTTGCCACCAATGGCGGCGTGAATGTCTCTCGTAGTGACTAGAAGCCTACGGGATGGCAGGCGGACTGAGATAAACACACATTTTCAGCTGTTTGTGTCATTAAGACAGAAAACAATTCCTGCTGACATTTCTAGCATCTGTCAGTGTATTATGCCCTGTACTTGCGTATATCGTCAGCACAAATTCCTGTCCAAAGTACTGTAGCTCGGTCCCAATGTTTGTAAGGCGAAATTTAGGAATATCCGAAAAATGAACACGTAGACATTATCTTTAGAACCCCCAACTGTTACCTTTCGATTTCGTTTGTTATTTCCTGTCATATTAACTGAATAAAATTAAGGAACAGAAAAGAATATTTCTTTGAACCATATTTTTGTAACTTCACCCGGAATAGCAATGGGCACAATGGTTGCAGTATAAGTATCAGTATAATTATTTGATAAAAAAAATAATGTTTGAGATGAAAACATAACGATATACATGTCAGTTATCCATTCAACTTCTTACAAGGCTTTTTGAGGCAATGTATCCTTTTAAACAGGCATACAACGGTGTTTAAGTCAAAGTTGGATAAATCGATACATCTATAAGTGAGGTTTTCATAATATTCCCTCAAAATACGTTGTTCAATCAAAAATCAATTGCATTTTGAGTATTAGACCCTCCTTGCCTTGAACTAAACATAACCCGATTGTTTTAATCTTCGAGAGTCCCATTGACTTCGAGATGAGTGGAAAATATGTGTTGATAAATACCAAAGCATTGTGCCTTAGACTATCAGGTACTGAAAGCATTGCCGAGCCTCTACGGACGAAAGCGTAGCAGTAGAACGAGATAAGTATAGCGCTAATAGCATACACAGACTCTCACCAGGTTACCTGCGAGCGATTCTCAGATAAACCGTTTTTGTATGTTTTGTCTGTATTTTTGGGTGCTTGTACGCAGTTCTTTGACTCACGAGACTACGCTTGTAAATATTTACTCCTTAAAGGCGTCTGGAAGTTTAATGTTCAGACCTACAAAATCAACACTGTTATTATGTTCAGGAAGACAATTGGATGGTTAGCATCGTATCATGGACTGGTAATTGATTCTGTCATACTACTTTAGTGCCATGTTGAGTAGAAATGGGATAACCCGTGATGATCCGGGGTAGAATAGGTCTTAGCAAACCATGCTTGCCGTAAAAGGCGACTATGGATCGGGTGGTCAGGCTCGCCGACTTGGTTGATGCATGTCATCGTATCCAAGTTGCGCAGACTGACGCTCATGATGTCAATCACCGGATTAGTCCACACTCGACCGCCGTCATATAGCTGGAATGTTGACGAGTGCGGCGTTAAACAACAAACAAACAAAGAAACAAAAGTGGTGAGAAAGTCTTGTAATCAATACCTTTCCACTCTAATTATTGTAAAGTTATTCTTGGCGAGTTTGGTGATGGAAAAACAAGATCAATGATTTTAATTCCCCGTGCAGTTGGGAAAAATCTCACGAATTAATTAGGCCAGGGTTCCAAAGCAGAGTAGGCCACAAGAAACCCATGGTTGTCGATAAAGCCAGATCATCGGTAGGTCTCAATATGTGTCACCGACCTACACCGACGTGCTGCGTCGCTGCTCATGCTATCAACCACAGGTTTGCCTGGTTTTAACTCGTTTTCTTACATGCTGCGGCATTGCTTGAAATTGCATAAAACAACTCACGTTGAGAAGAATCCAATCTGCTTGCTGCAATATGAAGTGTGGTATGGAGGAATTGACGAGCCACCACAGGTAGGAACTGATTTGAAAGGACTCATACCTGTCCAGAACGAACATTTGAGTGACGTTAAACTTCATCTCCAAAGTATGACCGCATCTGGCGTCTCTCAGTGGCTATCACAAGAGCACATCTGCCGTAAACAAGGCATTAACGCCTGGTAAATATCATTTCATTAAGAAGACAGCTACATCGGTAGATGCTGACAGATGACTGACATGTCTCGGCAAATTGCTAATACCACTCTGACGTACATAACTAGCCCTCCAATAAACCACTGCATGGATATGATGCTTATTGAATTTTGTCAGATTCAGAATATTCCATTGCACCGGTAATTGACGGGCTTTATTCGGACAAGGGACTGCACAGTCATATATTCCGTATATGGAATTGTTCATTTCCAACGAACCAATTAGCTTAGATAGCATGATGTGAAAAGAACATGCACCAAGAAACCAGTTAAAGAGAAGGTGAAATGTTGTGTACATGTTAATTTCAGATGAAACGAAAAAAGAACCGCAATACAATTCCAACGCGAGACCAATGGGCGGTGTTCGTTAATGATATTCATACCTCAGTCGTGGTCTTCCAAGCAATGGCGTTTTACAGAGTCAGTTCCGACAGGAGTGTTTTACAGTTACTTTGTAATAGAAAGCGTTAAGATGACATTTCCCACCACTGCGATGGATCGAAATATCCATGACACGATCCTCGTAATAAGAACTCCAGAACGACTGACGCCAAATGTATGCATTCTTTGGGTGACATGCAAAACAAGGCCCCCTTAACAAGACGGTTGTAGCACCTCCTTTAGAGGACACGTGTTGAAACCCTGTCTGAAACCAAACTGACAAGCAGCGGTAAGTATGCCACAAAGTCTGTTAATCAACTACTTCTGTGGAAATGGCAGTTTTGAAAAGGGCAATTGCGACTCTCGTCTCTGAAGAGACTTCAGTATATCTAGTAAGTATTATTACCGCTTCTCGTTGTTATCCTTGGGAAACAACACACAGTATTTAAGCTGCAGCTGTAGATGCTAGCTACAGATGCTAGCAAGAGGAGAAACACAGTTCATCTGTTCTATAAAACATTCACATCAAAGAATTATCTGACAAGTCTATAGGCATCAGGCATATCCAAAATGTTTTATGGTCAGAAGATGTTCAAATTGTCTTTCGTTTACATGTATGAATAGAAATAGTGCATTATTACTACATTATAAGGGCATTTCAGTGTGGAGAAGAGATACTTCATACCATTTCTTGCTTCTATTAATAACAGCAACCCGTGAAAATAGAAACTATTTTTGACAAATGGCATCATAAGCGTTCTGAGATTGCCAACCGAGCCACATTTGGCTATATGTGAATGGTTGTCCGCCCAGGGCCCTTATCTGGAGGCATTTGGTTCTATAGGGAATCCCAACCAGCGGCCACGTTTCTACTTACTTAATAAACGTCTGAATAATAGCGGAATCCCATTTGATCTTGAAGGTTGACTGAACACAAAGCTCGCGCTAGGGCTTTTGTTAGAAGCGTCTCTCCTAAATAGTATAATCCATACGCTGTTTCGTTTCAGACAGATAACTTTTTTTCTGATTGGGCACTATTCGGCAATGAATTAGGAGATGGGTTTTGAAATGTGTCTCTCATTTAGTTCCGCCGGCGTCCATTTATGAAATAACTTGTTGGTGAGTGGTAGCGAGAAGAAAGGTCACGGTCAAAGGCAGTAAATAAACGCGTAATCGCGACTGAATTATATTGTAAACCCTCATTGTGTTTTATGTTCAAACGTGAGCTTAGAAGTGGTGATTTAATACTTAACCTTCAAATCACATCCAACCAGAAAGAAGTATGGTCTAAAGTAGACGCACACATGAAAAGACAGTTAACGTTTATCAGAATATTCGTCTGGTGCTGAATAACATGTTTTTGAAATTGCTCATATTTAGAACTGCATCTTATTTCATGCCGTTTTCTAAGCATTGGGTGAGGTGAGGTGTTGAAATTGGGTTTAACGTCGCGTCAGAGATTATTGCACTTATATAGCGACGTGCATGCACGTGTGTGTGTGTGTGTGGCTGTTTGTACTAGAACGGACTGATGCCGATTTATAGTGCTAGCCCACTGAGATACCATGCCGCAGTTTAACATGAATACCCCACTCAGACACAGTATACTGACTCCGAGCCGACCAGTCCTTGCTTTAGCCCCTTAATGCCGAGCGCCAGACAGGGTAACAACAAGTACCATCTTTTAACGTCTTTTGGTATGACGCGGCCGGGGATCGAACCCCGGACCTTCCGCTCTCCGGGCGGACGCTCTACCACTAGACCACGGAGGCGGTCTCTAAGCATTGGGAAACAATATTATATCTGTTCTTCGGACATTGTTTGCCTTAAGCGACAGGTAGGATTGTGGTAAAAGTGTTTGCTCGTTACGACTTTGGCATGGGTATAATTCTCCATATTTGGTTTATGATCTGCAAGATTGTCCCGGATAGGTATCGAACCTGGCATAAACTATAAACATCATGAGTTTGTTTGTTGTTTAATGCCGCACTCAGCAATATTACAGCTATATGACGTCGGTCTGTATATAAACAAGTTTGGACCAGGCAATCCAGTGCTTGAAATCATGAGCATCGATCTACGCAATTTGGAATAGATGACATGCATCAACCTAGTCAGCGAGCCAGACCACCCGATCCCGATAGTCACCTCGCACGACAAGAATACTCGCCTCTTCTAACCTAATCCAACCCGGATCTTCACGGGGCGCTAATGAGTTTGTATTGGTTCTCTGACTCCTGTTTGTTTGTTGTTTAACGCCTCACTCAGCAATATTCCAGCTATACGACGGTGGTCTGTAAAATAATCGTGTCTTGACCAGAAAATCCAGTGACTTATATCATGAACATCGATCGCAATTAGGATACGATGACATGCATCAACAAAGCCTGACCACCCGATCCCGTTTGTCGCCTATTACGACAAGCATAGTCGCCTTTTACGGCAAACATGGATTGCTGAAGACCTATTCTACCCCGGATCTTCACGGGTCCTCTGACCACTGATGCAGCGTGTTAGAAAATAGACCACTGATGAGAACAATATTTTTCTCTTTTTTCGTAGCCTTACTTTGTTCAAGGCAAAACCTCCGCCACAACAATATCAGCGTTTACTTCGTTGCCTTTAAATTTCAACATTCCACTGACAACAATGTTTGTTGCATCGCCACAAGTCATGGAAAGGAACATGATTAGCTTCATCACCATCACATATGATTAACAAGATGCAAGATGGAGTGTTCTTGGAACCTTTTATTCTGCGGTCAAACGTGATTGTTTTCTGATTGCCCTTCCAATTACGGTTTTTGTGATCATGTAATACGATATACTAAACATCGCTCGGCATTGGTCGAGAACTTAAACTCACGTACGTTGACACGTAAGACATACCACGTCACACTGTCGTGTCATCACATATAACAAGGCTCGTGGTTTGTTTGTTTGTTTGTTGTTCAACGCCGCAGTAAGCTATATTCCAGCTATATGACGGCGGTCTGTACATAATCGAGTCATCCTGCATATCGATCTTCGCCCTTTGGTTACGATGACATGCATCAACCAAGTCAGCGAGCCTACCAACCGATCCGTTAGTCGCCTCTTACGACAAGCATAGTCTCCTTTTACGACAAGCATGGGTTGCTGAATATCAATTCTAACCCGGATCTCGGGGCCTATGTAATATGACAGACTGGACAACTGTAATGCCGAATTTGGCTCGTTAAGTAAAACCATCAGGTAATATTATTCTTTTCTTCCATTAAATTGACATCCGTGTCTTTGATGGAGGATGATAACAATATGTTGAAGATTACATCGTATTACATAATCTACTCGAATAACGAAATAACTGCTTTCCTCACTCGCCGTGACGATATTGATGAAATAATGCCGATGTGACGTATAATTTGAACTCACTCACTCATTCATAACAGTGGTTAAGTTCGAAAAGAGAGTGAGTGAGTATGGTTTTACGCCGCTTTTAGCAATATTCCAGCAATATCACGGCCGGGGACACCAGAAATGGGCATCACACATTGTACCCATGTCGGGAATCGAACCCGGGTCTTCGGCCTGACGAGCGAACGCTTTAACCACTAGGCTACCGCCCCCTCGAAAAGAGAAAGAGGATGTGGTCGAATAGAGTTGTTTACAGAATATATCTACCCGAGGATGACAAGAATGAGCAACTACTCGTGCCAACAGGGTACGGCGACACAACCAGCGACACCGCCCTTGTAACTACCCCACCCATTGATAGTCGGACCTTACATCATTGTGTCAGCTGGTCTTGCCTCATCTTCCCGAGGCAAGTGAGTTAACTGACTATAAAAGTCCAGTTTCCACCCTTGCCGAACTAGGCTGTTATTATGGAGTTACAGTTTCGCTGGACTAACAAGTCTATGCATAGTCCAATCAAAATCGCGCACCGAAATCGAAATCCGGTTCGTAAACTGTCATGCAGATTTCGGTCGATTGCAGGATTTGAAAAGCATGTGCACCGCCAACTCGTTGTCAGCAGATATTTTCCAAATCTGTTCATGTTTTTAATCAAGGTGCTCACGTGAATTGATGCATTTCGCGATGTAAGATCACAATATAGATCTTGATTATCGATCAGATCGTCCCGACTGGGCGCCACCATTTTGTGTGAAGCAAACGCAAGTGATACTAGAGGTGGAATCTCATTGGTCCATGGGAGAGTGAGTGAGTGAGTGAGTTGGGTTTAACGCCGCTTTTAACAATATTCCAGTTATATCGCGGCGTGTCAGCTTAGTGTGGGAGGAAAGCCCGAAGTGATGCAGGTCTCAGACGTTTACCACTTCGGTGAAACCCATGAGCACGGGTATGGTGCTGACAAACCTAGAAACATAATCGGGGCGAACCGGGATTCGAACCCACAATCATAGGTTTCTGGCGTGCCCAAGGGACGCAACTCTGCACAGCGAATCGCGGCGCCTTAGACGACTGGGCCACCCGTGCCCCCGGTCCATGGGAGAGGCTTAGAGGAGACATAACTGGTAGTAGCCACTGGTGGCGCTACGATCGAGCCCAGTAATTCCAGCCTAGTTCGGCAAGGGTGGAAACTGGACTTTTAAAGTCAGTCAACTCTCTTGCCTCGGGAAGATGGTCTTGCCCGAGATCCAAATTGTTAGTTGAGAATACGCATATATATATGTATATGAACCAACGTGGAGATGTTGAGACAAAATGTATTCATCTTCAAATGCTTGCTATCATGAGCCGACTTTAAAGAGGATGGAACAATCATAACACATGTACCCGACGGTGCTGATCGTTGTCCACGCCATCAAGCACCGATTCATCCGTCCCAAACTCGATTGTTTACAGGAGGGTGATTGCCTACTTCGTCGTTAAACAACAATCAAACAAAGAACCAAAAGAAGTGGGAGGGTATATCTTGTAATCAACACATTTCAGCTAAATTATCGTAATGTTATTTTCGGAGAGTTTGGTGATGTCAAAACATTTCAAGATCAATGATTTTAATCCCCGTGCAATTCGAAAAAAACACGAAATAAGGCCAAAACACATACTCTCTTAAGATTGAAACATACAAGCGGATCCTGATCCGTTAGTCCACCCGCGCGACCAAAATACCTCGATATGAATTTTTTAAAATCCTAACACGTCTGGCAGTGTAGGCCAATTGATCATTTCAAAATTGCATTGGGGCGTTCGTTCGTTACCCCGAAGGCCTGGATTCGATTCCCCACACGGGTAAATGTGTGAAGACCAAGTCAGTTATCCTCGCAGTCATATTGCGGGAGTACTGCTTAAAGCGGCGTAAAACTATATTCACCCGCTCAACATTGCATCAGCAATTCTTTCAGCACTGCATCGACACATATCTCGTTGACAAGTCAAACATATAAACATTCTTCTGGCATCAGTTCAGACATTTCAAACAAATAATCAATACAGTCATGTCCGGAAACACGACATAGTTCGTGCTTGTCTTGTGAACAAACCTTAGAAAAAACCCTAAAAAAAGTCCTCAGAAATATCCAACAAACAATCCCGAGAGGTCATACCTACAGATTGGAGCACGTGAACGGTCACAAATGTGTTATTTAGAAAACATTACGAAAACAATCCGACTTTTTTTCAAAATTAGTAGCGACTATAACTAGATTTTACTCTTTGTGCTGATCGTGCAGTGTCTCAGTATTGCCTTGGTGCTTCCGTCTAATGTGGTGTCGGTGGCGCACTGTCAAGTGCACAGCAAATGAATTGATCCCACAGACTTAGCACACCAAGCAGGGTAATGATCTTGGTTTCTTGTGGCCATTGTGGTTGGAAGCATTTCTAGGTCAAATGTGTTCAAACAACCATAAACAACGATAACATGGTGTCAGTAAATCACGACTAGGGCACAGAGAAAGGTCATCCTGATGATAAAACATCGTTGATCCTATTTTACCCATCTGATTGAGTGCAGGCATTTGGACGTATGTCCGAGTCCTCTGTAAACACAGGGCACGAGTTCACATATGTCCATTGTATAGGAAGTCCACATACCTGAATTAAGTGCACACCGTTCATTCTGTACTAAATAACAGAAAAGGAATTCGGTTTACAGATGAGTACGGAGAATCTTAGGTGCATAAACCGGCTTTATTAATTCTCCGAAGATGGTTTTATTATTCTTTTGGAAGAAATAGAACTTTTTTTTCAAACCAATATGATAATTTCCTATCGCCAATTTCCTTTTGATTTTGATAAATATTCTCTTCGCTGTGTAATCGATTTCCATAAAGAAACTATCAATATAATAATCATAGCAAACCAATGATCTTTGGCGTCACCTTTCGGTAGGGGGTCTTAGGCCTAGGTCTCTGCAGCTGCACTGTTGTCACGCACAAACCGATCAATTGTGTGATTTTGAATTGCGAAAATCAGCCAGGCAACTGGGGTTGAACACTCAGAGGGATTCATTCAGATCTCTTAAAAAACACAAACTGAAATTATACAGACTGATTCTCTATACGAGTAGAAAACACTTTTGCCACTCTCACAAATCTATAACTTACACAGAAACCGTTATGTGTGTGTCTGTGGAGCTGGAAGCAATCTCATCCTGCGTATACCTCTTCGCAACATTTAAAGGGTTAATCGACTTTGGAAAACGTGGTTGATGGATTGCAGAGGGCAATCATTACCAACAACCTACGTCCATTAGTAAAGGGTCTGCTAATAAAAAAAATGTCGAGGGAAAATAGGAAACGAAAGGTCGCCGAAACGTAGGAACCACAGGGTAATTTATAAAAAATAAAATCGATTATTTGTACAAACCGATTATCGGTATGGAGAAGCATTGGTCTACGGACCAGTCGATGTGTATGGAGTTTTGTTCAGATCGTAATCTGTGCTGCCCAGTTAGATGGTACGAACAGATACGTAAATGAAAAGCTAATGGGTTTTCGCCAGAAATTTGCCAGCGCTGAGCAGATGGAATTTCGATAGCTCGGTGCTAGGGGAAACTAGGTGTCGCTGTGAGGATGCCGCTTGGAAACAACATGCGGAGGGCGAATGTAACACATGATGGCGTATTCCTGGAAACGAGTCTTGGAGTGCCAGAATAGTACGTAAACTTGGCAGGAGCGAGTGAAAACCGTGCTCCTGAACACGGCAAGAGAATACTGATATGTTCTTTGAATGTTCATGTACATGTGCAGGTTTTTTAATGAGTTCAATACATCTGAACCTTATGTTTAGTGTATGACCTCTGACAAAGTGTAAAGCTCTAGAAAGTCTCTAATAGAAAAAATATAAACAACATTTTTGTTCACGAAACTAACCAGGGACTGGGACATACATAGTTTGAACATTTCGATTAACTAGGCGTCATGGCGAGTTTAAACACATTGTATAGTCCAAACGGCAATGGGAGTGGCCACTGGTGCTCCCTTATGACATACAGTAAATCACGTTTATTACGAACACCCTTATAACGAACTGTCGGATATAACGAACTTGGGTCCATTCCACTTGCTTGACGTGTTTATATATGCTTAAAATGAACGACGGTTATAACGAATTAAAATTAGTGATCTCTAGTTCGTTATAACCGTAGTTGACTGTATGTCAAGCAGTTGGGATCCAACAGAAATAGCATCGGTACATTATGGTCCATTAGCGCAGCCTGCATGTATCGAACTATTGGGAAAATCCATAGTTGGTACTGAAACATCGAGCTAAAGAGCTTCTGTAGAAACACTGTGCTTAGTTGTGTCCCTTTGTGGAACCAGAATCCGATAAC
Organism: Haliotis rufescens; assembly: GCF_023055435.1. Lineage (NCBI taxonomy): Eukaryota > Metazoa > Mollusca > Gastropoda > Lepetellida > Haliotidae > Haliotis > Haliotis rufescens. Next base: position 8,975,765 of record NW_025964383.1, read on the forward strand.
TGTGAGTTCCCAGATTCAGTCTCAGTATAACATGTGCCGCTACTCTGTTATTCGCCTGATAAAGAGGCAAGAAGAGTGAGTGAGTGAGTTGGGTTTAACGTCGCTTTTAACAGTATTCCAGTTATATCGAGGCGTGTCAGCTTTATGTGGGAGGAAAACCCGAAGTGATGCAGGTCTCAAGACGTTTACCACTTCGGTGAAACCCACGAGCACGGGTATGGTGCTGACAAACCTAGAAACATAATCGGGGCGAACCGGGATTCGAACCCACAATCATAGGTTTCTGGCATGTCCAAGGGACGCAACTCTGCACAGCGAATCGCGGCGCCTTAGACGACTGGGCCACCCGTGCCCCCAGAGGCAAGAAGAAGCCCTGAAACGTTGTGTATACGTAACAAAAATGTTGCTATCGATAATTATCCTTTGTGTTTCCCTCCCACACATGGTTGTCACGCAGTGATATAATTGGCTTTACAGCTCTCTCAATCACGCATCTAGAGAAGCAAGGTCGCGGTGAAGGCTCTTACAGACCTGATATTAACAGCATGGCAGACACTTGGTGCTTTACAGAACATTTCATTTCCGTCTTGTTTAAAGTACATATACCGCAACTAGATTTTCGGGACACAACAAAACGTCCAATTTTTAATGTATTCGGGACAGACGGACTCATGGCCATGTATAAGCCGTTCACACTGACTCGAGTTGAACCCGTTGGTAATGCAATGACCACACGAAATCCAGTAACATAGATTGACCCTCAAATTTTGTTTCACAACCAAGCCCTCATAGGATTGTGCCCTAAGCCTCGCTTCATACTTATGCTTATAATGAAGGCTTTGTGGAAAATGCTGACCCAGGGGTATCAATTTCCGCTAAATGACATCTGAGTTATCCAAATATGAAATAATATTTGAAAACGCCACGAGGCTATTGTATTAGTTATGGAGACGGGCACAAATCCCACACGGAGGGTTCCCTGACGTTCATCTGTCCGCTCTCATCAGCTCCATCGCCAACACCGTCACAATCAGGACAACACGTCTCGATCGATTGCAATAATTGACCTTTAATTTGACCCGTTTAATGACAACAGCGTGCCCAGAATCAACCTGGAGCCTTACTGAAAGATGCTTCTGGTTCACCCGGTGGGATGAGGTTAGAGCTGTCTGATGGATGTCGGGGTTAGTCCTGATTATATTTCTATGTCTTGGATATTTTCTTTTGCTTTGTTTTTGAACGCCACATTAGCAATATTCCAGCTGTATGACGACGCGCTCGAGACCAACTGGTGGTATTCCGGGAGAATCCGAATAGCGACCGGTCCGAATGGTGCCCGTCTCATGGCTGTTTTTGCGACTGGTAGCTAAACGTATTGTCAAGTTGTTGTGTAATGATTCACGTATATTTCCCCCATATATGATACATATACTACATGCTAATAAAGCGTTTTGAAATTTTAACTTGGTACCTTGAAATTTGAACATAACATCTTGATATTTCAAGAAAAGAAGAAACAAACAATTGGCCTTATAAGGCATCCGTAGAATGATGACGACTGCCTGTCAATAATCGACTCATGAACACTGATTATTATTACCTTCTTTCTATATATAAATGCAAGGGACCAACTATTTGATATGCCGCATAAAATATGTGGTTTTTTTAAAAATCAGTGTCGGACCCTAATAGCTAACTGCATCAGGCAAATAATAAAAAAAATTAACTAGGGAAACATTGTTGTTCAGTAAACGACCATGCATTCCTTTAGGAAAGAAATATACAGCAAGCACATGCACAGCAAGACGTACAACTAGCACATGTACATCAATATGTGACCGCCTCCGTGGTCTAGTGGTAGAGCGTCCGCCCGGAGAGCGGAAGGTCCGAGGTTCGATCCCCGGCCGCGTCATACCAAAAGACGTTAAAAGATGGTACTTGTTGTTACCCTGTCTGGCGCTCGGCATTAAGGGGCTAAAAACAAGGACTGGTCGGCTCGGAGTCAGTATACTGTGTCTGAGTGGGGTATTCATGTTAAACTGCGGCATGGTATCTCAGTGAGCTAGCACTATAAATCGGCATCAGTCCGGACTAGTACAAGCAGCCACCCAAACACACACACGTACATGCACGTCGCTATAAAAGTGCAATAATCTTGGACGCGACGTTAAACCCAATTTCACCTCACCTCACATCAATATGTACAAGCACCTGTACAAGAAGCCCATGTACAACAATACGTACAAGAACATTTACAAGATGTACATCAAGCACATGTACAAGATATACAACAACCACACGTACAAGATGTACAGCAAGCACATGTACAAGATATACAGCAAGTACATGTACAAGATGTACAGCAAGCACATGTACAAGATGTACAACAAGCACATGCACAAGATATACAGCAAACACATGTACAAGAAGCACATGTACAACAATATGTACAAGAATATTTACAAGATGTACATGTACAATATGTACATCAAGCACATGTACAACATTAATATTATGTACAAGCACATGTGCAACAAGATGTACAACGGCAAGCTGCGTATTTACAAGGGAACACTTTAACTCCGAGTTCTGATACTCCACGCAGGCAAAGTTCCGTAAAAGTTGCCAGAACATTGTTAACTTCTTCCATACTTTTTCCTGCAACATGTTGGTTCTCCCTTTGTCTGTACCTAATTTCAGCCAATGATGTTAGGACCACGCGAGAAAGAAACAATTCATTTCAGTTGGCTCCATCAAACTGTGGAACATATGACCTTTTTGTTCTAGTGAAGGACAGATAATTATCCAGGTGATATAACACATGGATGGCTAACTACGTTTCCCAGTCACCGAAAGGCATATCTCCGTGGAAATAATGTCACTGAATTCTCACGAAAGCGTTTTTCGTCCACCGTTGTGAGTGTTCGGGCAAAACGTTGTCTTCATTACAGAGACACCTGACGTTGATGTGACACGCTGGTCTTGTTTTTGAAGCATCGTTTGAAAGGAGGTTTGCATATATTTAAATGTAAGGCTCATAAAAGCGATTGCATGGGGAAAAGAGGTTACACAGCCCAGCGTAATATCTGTGTGGTTGACTGTGCGAGATAGGTTTAACAACGTTTGGAACTGTGACAGTTATATCGTGAAGTTTGACGCCGCGCTCAGCAATATTCCAGCTATAGGAAGGCGGTCTGTTAGTGATCGAGTCTGGACCAGACAATCCAGCCATTCACACCATGAGCATCGATCAAAACAATTGGGATGCGAGGACATGTATCAACACAGTCAGTTCGCCTGACCACCCGATCTCATTAGTCGCTCGTATGACCAGCATGGGTTGCTGGCCTATTCTAACCCGGACCTTTACGGGTCGTCATCATCAGAGCTGATCCTGCATTCGCACAAAGACCTGTGGAACGAAGGGACTATTCAATTGTCAACTTAAAACAAGAGGAAAACCAAAATGATGCAGATCGTAGACGATCCACATCAATGAAACCCACGGGTAGGGTGCTGACAATGAGGACAAGCCAGGTCATCGAACGCACGATTGGCGGATCCTTGCACAACAAGGGGATGCAATGCTGCGCAACGCATCACCACCGCGCCCGAGATCATTATCAAATAAAGGTTTAAGGCCATTTCAGGATGGAAAAAGGTTAATATTGAATTACAAGTATACTAACACAAACAATCATAATTTGATGTCTAGGCTTTTCTGTGATGAAGATAAATAAGTTTGAAGCATCTTGAGTTTATAATGATACCAGGAGAGCTTACATCTAATATCAAACAGTAATTAATTCAAACCGGATACTGTTTAAGACCTGATTAAACATATCTGATTCTCTGATTCGCAGGAAAATCAAACATAATCTACACAGGATGGAATTACATTGAGCTAAAAAAGGAATTTCACCAATTGAAAGAAAGATGAAAGGGCCTCGTTTATAAACATTCGGAACCGAGGCCATTGTGCTCAGAGGACTCGGTCAAGTCGAGACGAAGCGTAGGTCGCCATTGTCATGCGGTTGGTGTTGCCATTTGTTTTCAAAGACACTCCAGAGATTTAGAAGAGGCTGCCTTGTCGGGAAGCCTCATACATTCTTGATAACTATTTATCGGCTCATCCGAATTCATTGAATTTCCATTCGGCAATGGCCATAAAACATCTCCCAAGACTTTACATCGATGAGCGATTTGGGTGTCTTTGCAAAACAATGCGTGTTATTTCCATGTCAGTTTGATAAATGAGGACAGGAAAAGAACAAATAATATCAATTAATATGCGAAAATACAAAAACCAATGATGGATATGTGATATTTATTTCAAATATTTGAATGTCCTCTGATTCTAACCAATTCCTTTTAAAACTCATTCATTACGTCGGGTTTCTACAAAAGGATGAGTTAATCATTGCCAATGTGGTTTCTGGGTCTATCACAGCGAAACATCATCCTCAGTAGGGATGCTTATGTGCAGTAACATATAGCTTGGTTTATGATTGTGGCATATTCTCGAGAAGATATCATCGACTGCTAGGACCTCTGGCGCCCGTGCAATGTTTCCCAGGGGGTTGGGTCTCAATATCAGAGGTTGTACAACAGAACTGTAGGCGATGGAAGGACCGCGCCATTCACCCGTGCCGTTTACACTGCTTTCAATCACGTCCCATCTATAGTTCAAATTGATTTGAAGTTCTGTAAGCCTCGAAACACGGGTTTCAATCGGAACCTACCAAAAGCAAGATTCCAAATCGGACAGAGAAATCCGCAACGTTAAAGGAGACCAGACGGAATCATCTCAATGGATTACCGGAGCCGGCAAGAGGGCTACATGGAATACGAGCAAATTCAATTACATGAAGGGAAGGCCTCTCTGGTTCTGCTTGTGGAATTCGTGACCAAACATACCATAAACTACTGACGGTGAACGTGAGAGAGAGGTCACCTCATCCCATTTCCTTGTGGAGGATGTAGTTTTCCTAAACAATCTGGATACTATCATCAACTGATGTCTTTTTTCCCCGCATAACAACGCAACGTGGAAACGACATGGGGTTAAAAATCTTAAGGCCGAAATTATTTCTTTTCAATCGTTAACTCTTTTTTAAAAAAACATCTCCCGGAGATGACTGCGTTTAAGTTGGCTTGCAAATTTCTGGGATATTGATTGGCCTAACTGTCGGTTTGACCCGACGTGATCTTCCTTGAAGTTCCCCACCAACATGTGAATACGCTAGACGCAGAGTCGGACAATAGGCACGGAGAGTTATAGGTTATACGATGAAACAATACTCTACTTTCGCCCCACAGCAATCATTTGGCTTACGTATGTTTGGGTAACGTTGTGTTTATCGCACTATATTGCAATGGCAGTGCAATAGATTTCTCAAACGTGATTTTCAAACTGTGTCAAAGAAGTTGGCATTCCAGCTGTTGAATTGAGGTATTCTTATCACTCTGAATCTAAACAGAACATTTCAGATGCAAGTAAGTTCACATATGCAAAAAGTTAAAAAAAGACACATGCACGTACATAGCTCACTGATGACGTTGCTTTAATGAAAGCATCTACACATGCATAACATATCGTTTGACAATGTGCATACTTCTGAGATGGGTTTTATGTGACGCATTGATTCAGTTCTGTCACGAACCCGTGAAGATCCGGGGTAAAATAGGTCTTCAGCAACCCACGCTTGCTCTAAAAGGCGACTATGCTGGTCGTATGAGGCGACTAACGGGATGGGGTGGTTAGACTCACTGACTTGGTTGATGCAAGTCATCGTATCCCAATTACGCGCGTGGATTGACGCTTATGACATCAATCACCGGATTGTCTGGTCCAGACTCGATTTTTCATATAGTTTGACTATTGCTGAGTTCGGCGTTTAACAACAAACAGATTAAGTTATATCACGGCTTGTTAACTTGATGGAGAGGAGCACACGAAGTATTGCAGGTTTTAGACGTAGACAGTTAATAAGCACATAGCTTATGTTTTCACCTTTTGGGATCAAGTAACACAAATTTGCTGCTGTGGCTGAATACCTATTGGATGTAGTTAAACCACATTATCTCGAAGTTCCGTGGGACATCGGCAGTTGATCCAGTTACCCGATGCTCCAGACAAATGTTCGAGATCTTAATGTCGTGGCGATAAGGCCGTGTTTGAAAATTATTCGTTTTAAATGAAATTGAGTTAACGAAGTCAGTGTAAGGTTTCCCCAAAAATCGAGAGAAAACAAAAGTATTCAAACTTCATGACTGACACCCGAAGTTAGTTTCATTGCATGTTAAGAGGGGCGGTCGGGTAGCCTAGTGGTTAAAGCGTTCGCTCGTCACGCCGTACACCAAGGTTCGATTCCCGACACGGGTATAATGTGTAAAGCCTTTTTCTGGAGTCCCCCGCCGTGATATTGCTGGAATATTGCAAAAAGCGGCATAAAACCATACTCAGTCACTCACATGTTAAGATTAACCATCCAAGTAACTTTTCAGGTAATTAGTTGTTCCAAAGTCTTCTTATGCCACGACCTTTGATTACAGTCAACAGTGGACATATATTCCGAACTCGGCGTTTAATGCAGTTGACAGGTGTGTAAATTGCACTCAATAGCAGGTACATATACACCAGCTAGAAAAAGACGTTAATGGTGTCGGACGTGGTGGTTACAGGCAGTATGGTGGCATTGTCTATATGACAAACAATAATTGATTCCTCCTGTCCCCAAGGCACGGGGTGCATGGAAGGTGACTCGACACTAAGAATGAACAATTATCGATTAAGGCGAACATTGATGGACTACACAATGCTCGTTTTTTCAGATTATGTAACTGTTCCCTTGAGGTTGCGTACTTGGGGAAAATTGGAGAGAGAGAGAGAGAGAGAGAGAGAGGGGGGAGACCAAATGGGAAGTTAGAAAAGAAGGAGGAGCAGCGACACAACAATGAGAAAGAAAGGAAAGACAGTAGGAGACTAAGTATAAAAAACGAAGATGATTGACTGAACGAAAGCGAGAGAATATTGATAGAAAGACGAAAAATAAGTAAAACGACAAAGTGAGTTTTTACATCGCACCGGCAATACTGCAGCCATATAGCGATGAGAGCAAGGTATGCATAATAAAACATCTGTCCATAAAGGACAGTAAAACAGTAAGATATATTACAGTCCTAGAATAAAACAAAGCAGATGAAACCGAGAAAGAATAAAGGAAAAACGAGAGAGAGTGAGTGAGTTGGGTTTTACGCCGCTTTTAACAGTATTCCAGTTATATCACGGCGTGTCAGCTTAATGTGGGAGGAAAGCCCGAAGTGATGCAGGCCTCAGACGTTTACCACTTCGGTGAAACCCACGAGCACGGGTATGGTGCTGACAAACCTAGAAACATAATCGGGGCGAAAGGGGATTCGAACAATCATAGGTTTCTGGCGTGCTCAAGGGACGCAACTCTGCACATCGAATCGCGGCGCCTTAGACGACTAGGCCACCCGTGCCCCCTAGAGAGAGACGGGGAGAGAGAGATAGAGAGAGAGAGAGAGAGGGGGAGTTGGTGGAGAAAGACGCTGAATGAGTGAGTCAGTTTGTAATGTGAGTGAGATATGACGACAGTTTGAACAGTGAGTAGATGAGCTGATGAAGTAAGACGGTGAGTGAGTGAGTGAGTGAGTGAGTGAGTGATGCATGGAGCGAGGCGGCGACAGTTTGCATAGTGAGTGGGCGAGTTGATGGTGGGGAGTAAAGGAGCTAGGCGGTGAATGAGTGAGTGCTTCTTATTACACCACAGTCAGAAAGATTCCAGATGTATCTCAGCAGCCTGGAAATGATCGAGCCGCGACCGGACAAACCGGTGATTGATATTAAGCGAAACGTCCCAACTGGGTGGGCGACTAACGGGATCGGGTGGTTAAGCTCGCTGACTTGATTGATATAGGTCATCGTAACACAATTGTGTGGATCGATGCTCATGATATCAATCACTGGATTGTCTGTTGCAGACCGCCGTCATATACCTCGAATAATACTGAGTGTGGCGTTAAACAAGAATCAAACAAAACACACAAACCATGACACACAGTCAATCGAGTCACCGTGTCTGATAATTAACACGATATAACTTTTGTGCCTCTTATCACACCAGATTGAATGAGTGAGTGAGTGAGAGAGCGAGTGCATGAAAGCCAGTCCTTCATGGTGAGTTGGCGATTAGTTGACCGAGCGATATAGTGCGTGAAAGAGTCGGCATGAAAACTATTCATGCTAAAAGTAGCTTAAAACCACACTCACTCACACTTTGTACTTTGTACTTTGTAATTAAAGGGATAGTTCCTTGCTCTTCAAATTCAAAGAATCAAATAACTTCATAAAAAAACTTCAATAAAAGTACGACGGCATAGAACTTTCACAAGAACATAGTCCCGTAAACTTCCATTACTACAAACAAGGTTGCGGTAATAGCGGAAGATTGTCTGTAGACAACACATACATGTCATAACGGTGCATCCCCGATCAAAGAATGACCGTTACCGTTACAGCTGTGATCAACACACGACGCCTTAGTCATGCTGTATATCTACCAAGCACAATGTCTTCAGATCACGTCAAGGTCTCGTGTTTAATGGACGACCGTGCTTTACGATACATCATAAAACAAAATGAACAAGACTCAATAGATCTGAACGCGTCTGTTCCTCGTGGGATGTCATGGGGTCAGAACAAGACTTTATTTCAAGTCGCAGACAGCAACATGTCCACAGCGCTCGTTTCCATCCTCGTTTGAAGCCTCATCACGGGCAACAGAAGCCGACCATGTTTCTTGTATCTCTCGGGCTATCAACACTATAACCTTTTTAGCCTGTCCACTGACAGATGAACGGGAAGGGGACCAGACAGACAGATCAGAAGACTAGGAGACAAAAACACAATGGGTGATTATCTTGAAAGAACAGGATGGAGAATCCTGATGGACAACCCGTAACATCCTAGGTCTGAGCATGTATCGTGTTTAAGTTCGGTGCATCACTCGCTGAGACTGGAGTAAAAAAGTCAATAATGAGTTAGCGAATGTAAGTCGTTTCAACCTCTTACGCATTGGTCAGCAAGGTTTGAGCTTACTCGCGTCGACATGTGGTAGGCGAGTCTGAGCCAGCCATACAAGTGGTTGACAGGGGGAGGAGACACTCACGTCGTCAGGGTACGATGATACATCATTGGCAAAGTAAAAAAGCCTGACCTCCCCATCTCAATTCTTGTCTGATAACCTAATGACTGAGCTAATGTTGGGTTGAGCCTCCGTTGGTGCTCAAAGGGTGGCTGTCAGTGACCTCAGAGAAGGGTATAGTTTCTCATATTGTGACAGTCAGTGACCTCAGAGAAGGGTATAGTTCCTCATATTGTGACAGTCAGTGACCTCAGAGAAGGGTATAGTTTCTCATATTGTGACAGTCAGTGACCTCAGAGAAGGGTATAGTTTCTCATATTGTGACAGTCATGGACCTCAGAGAAGGGTCTTGGTGCTTATTTGAGAGGCACGCAATGACATCAGAGATGGACTAGGTGCTTGTATTGTGGCAGTCAGTGACCACAGAGAAGGGCCGTGGTGCTGATAGAGAGGCAGTCAATGAGAAAGGCGTTTTCTGCATTTGCACATTTTTATATTGTTTTAGAAGAATTCAAAAAGTAACTACAAGTTGGTTTATATGCGTCAGTGAACTGACTCCGATCCAAAATACCTATAGACTTTTACATATATGCTGATGTTCTGCTAACGTTGTAAACGTCCTTTAATGTCTGAGGGGGTGGATATTTTATGCAGTAGACGGCAATACCTTTATCACAGCAGTCTACATAAAATCATCGATTGGAAGTCCGAGTCAGACAAACGAGTAGTCGATGGTGTGAGGAAACGACCCGTGTCATAGGGTAAGGATGACTTAGAACAGGTCACAACAGTGGGTCGGACCTATTGATTGTCCAAGTTTTATAAATCCTAAAGGCCAAGCGATCTCTGGCGATGTCAGTCAACAGATTGGGAGGTACCAACCTAAGGCACCGAGAACAATTGGGAGTCGGACAACTTGGTACTTGGGATGCAAGCGTGACATTTCGAAAGCGGGGTCCACATATTTGCCATTTTCATCCTGAATCTTTTTAATCACTTTTGTATCAAAAGGGAACGAAAATTCAATGATATAAAACATTTATGAAAAAGGACAAGATCACGTTTGTTAGCCTTGATAGATTTGAGGCTACACGGGCCTATTCCAAAGAATTTTGCATTTATCATTTTCCATGATGTATTCTACATATTCTGGATGGAACCCTGGATGGATCTCTGTGTCAAAACAAACTCCCTCTTCTACCTTGCCACGTTAAAGAATGCTGCATTTGTCGAGTCCAAATGAGTGGGTTAGGGGTGTTTGGGATTTGTGCTGAGGTCCAGGATGATAACCGTCCTCTTTGCTAAGCAAAAACTTGAAGTATTTAGTGACAAACAGATGAGCATTGTTATTTTTATTATTATTATTATTATTTCAACTATTTAACAGCCTACACTACTACTTCGATGTGTTAGCCGAATTCGGTTGTTCAGTCATTATTATTATCTAAGTTATTATTATTATTATTATTATATATTTTTTAATTATTAATATTATTATTACTATTATCCCATATATAACATTTGGCACATCTGACCACTTTCTAATTGGCATTGTGTTCCTAGGTTTCGGCCATGGGAGCCGTGCCAATTTACACTTGTCAGAGGGGTGCACAAAATACGTGATCTAGATCTACCAGTTGTCGGACTTTCATTTTGTGGAAGCCTCGGTGACTGAGTGCGTTAGATCGCTGACTTTGTGTGCTGGCGACTAGGTGCCTCCAATCTCGGATGAGACTCAATCCAAAAACGTCCTTGAATCTGTACTTCACTAAGAAAGTGTGATCCCAAACATATATTTGTTACATTTGATTAATTTCTAAATGGCATTATTATTATTATTATTATTATTATTATTATTCACATGTGTATGGCGCCAGTTGCTAAAACCGCGTACACTTATTACCGCGGTAAACGGACATTCAATTTGCATTCTCAGCTCTGGGGAGTGTTCAACCCATACGAACAATGTGTTTATGTATATTATCAAGGAACCCCCACGGAATCGGCCGGAGAATGACATCTAAAGTCGGTAAGGAAATGTGCACATACACACAAAAAAACCCAAAAAAAACAAATAAAATACAAACATAAGGATAGCCAAACTGAATCACAGGATGCCTGCCTCTGACAATATATTTACCTTGCCATACTTCCTCCATGAAAAGCCGGCCGACATGGGTTCGAGGCAAAAAAACACAATACTGTGGTCGGCTTTCCAACGCCTCTTTATGATCGGCGAGGTTCAATCAGTACAGGTTGAACAAGAGCTTAAGCTAGAATCCATAACATAATCCTATCTAATACCCATAAACATAGTGTTTCGAAAACAAATGGACAATGTTTGTGTTCATTATTGGAAAAATGCGTATCAGTCCCATATAATATTATTACTCGCTGTCAAGGCCGGTCTTATTGTTTTGGTACTGCCACTCGGAATCTCCAAGGGGTTGGAAAGGCTGAGGCACCATACCGAATCTTGTAAACTAGTCTTCATAGTTCCCCTGACGCATCTTGCAATATCGCCACTAGACGCATTAGTGAATAACATTGATTGAGTTGCGGTAATAGCAGGTCTGATCAAACTAATCGACGCGGTCTTTGATAAACCCTTTCTCTGTAAGAAGCTCAAATCTAGGCATTACGAGAACAAAGGCCTTAGTAACCTGAATGTAATGCAGTGTTGATTTAGCCGACTGTTGTTTCAATTACCACATCGGTTATAAAGACCCGCCCGAGTTACACGGTAGCTGTCTCGTCCGTTGAAAGACTAGTGTGCATAATTGCTTCCAACCGCTGCAGCATCTAATACCTGGATTTGAGGCGGTGTTCATTACACCACTTGCAACAAGTGGTTTACAAACATTGTGTCAATGAACCTTTAAACTGCAGAAAATGCAAATCAAATATACAGATCGGACTGTGTGAGGTAGAACTGGATTGGCGCTCGTCCGGTGGTGATGCGACGGTGCCCAGAGCGACCACAAACATCCCCTGGCCTTGGTAAGGCAAAATGGGGGGATTACAGCTTGGGCTAACGATATCACTTTGTCTCCAAGACAATGGAATCAAATCCAATAGCGCTGATCGAAATCCATGGCTTGGCGCTCTGGCTTCTCGCAGAACACTGTAACACTGTTTGCTTAATTCTATCTCGTCTATACACGAGGCCGTGTTCTACTTTCTGGAAGCGTGTGTCAGTTTCGTACCCTAGAGGAGCGGCCAACACGGGAAAGATGTAATTCTATCGAAAGTATATTAGACGGAGAATAATACTGAATACCGCCCAAGGCGCCAAGGTTTCAAATTGCAACCTTGTGATGCCGTTTTCAGAACGCTGTTCAATCTCTACTCACGAAAGAAATCAGCCTTAAAATCATAAAATGATCTTCGTATCCATTTTCAGTGTATTCCAAAAATAGAAAATGTAAACACCATTTGTATGTTTACAAAATTAGTTTTTATGAACATCTGGGATATTGAATAAAATGAACGGGGGAACATGTATGTCAGAATAAAAACGATCTTAAAAATTTGTACCTATCTCTGTCGACCAAAGCGAAAACGGCCTTGTAAATAGCTGTCTACAATCTCGTCAAAATATAGCTCTCTTCCTTGAAACCACGGTTATCGGATAATGAACCTCCAAAACTTTTCCCAGAAAGCTAGCGAGTAGCCAGTTCTTTCCACAACAAGCCACTTACAAAATCCAGATGTTTGTTATGAGTGAAAACAATCACAGCTTCCTGCTACCGTTGACCTCGGCGAAAGCTCGGGCAGAGCTCGTGCTTCTCGTGGAGCACGTGCCCGCATAGTAATCATGCTACTTCAGACCGCACATGTTTTTCGTTCCTGTCTCCAGCGACAAGCGCGAACTGGCTTATAATTCTCGGTGTACTTATCGTGACCTTGTTATCGTGTATCTGTCAAGAGCCCCGAGGAAAAGAAACTGGATAGATTATTCGTGAAATTGAACACGTAAAGTTTCTATTTCCTTGCCTTGTGTGCGATAAGTACTTTGTTACGTGTTTTCAACGTTGCCTCTGATAACATCGCATGTAAAGAATACATGTTTAATCGATCATGTATCAGGCAAAAATCAAATTGGTCGTACATCAGTTCTTAAAGAAAGCCACACTTGTTTAACGGGAGTTCAGACTGTGAAGTTACCAGAGAGTGGAGAGTTAATTGAAATAAACAATGATTTCAAAGAATTGAAACTTTTGACACAATTCCGTGTCTTTCGGAAGTACGTGTGGCTCACCACCTGAAGCTGCCTTTGCAAAGTTAACCCTGGCGAATCCGAAATTTAGGATGAGTGAGTGAGTGAATGAATGTTGTTCTTGTCCACTGTCAGCATTCACGGTAGTCTGTAAGGGATCGTCCAACTGATATTCTGTTTTTGTTTTTGTTTTTTTGTTTGTTTTTGTTTTGTTGTTGTTGTTGTTGTTTTTTGGGTTTGTTTTGTTTGTTTGTTGTTGTTTGTTTTGTTTTGTTTTTTGTTGTTTTTTGGGGGGGTGAAAACTGTTTTGAATAAAACGCAATTAATTATGCTTCAGACCGTTGATGAAAAGGATATTAAAATACATTGATGAAAGGTATTAAATATTTTGACTAATTGTTCAAAAGTACAAAAAATGTCTTGTTTTGCAGTTGCAGCTGAAAACATGTCACGTCACGTGTCCCAGGCCCCCTACCCCCTCCGCCTTACCCCCTTCCCCTAACCCCCTTCCCCTAACCCCCTCCCTATCAGGGTATCAAATGGCCGGCCCCTAAATACCCTTAATCAGACAGACGGGGGGTTAGTATCGCGAGCAACGAGTTAGCTACGGTGTTAAACACCCAATGACACTATATAAACACACAATCTTCATTCGTTGGAAACCCTGACAATCTCGGTTAAAAATGATCTGCTACAACCCATGCTTGTCGCGAGAGGTGACTAACGGACCTGGTTAATGCATGTCATCGTATCCTAATTGCGTAGAGAAATGCTCACGATGTCACTCATTGGATTGTCGGATCCAGACTCGATTAAGTGCGGCCCGCCGTCATATAGCTAAGTGCGGCTAAAACAAACAAAACAACAAATCATTCATTTGATACTGTTCGTTTCTGCGCTACATCAACCGAAAAAGCATCCATACGTCCAATTATAAAATACAATGAAATTTATCAAGGATTTGAAAAAATGTCAAGTGAACAAACAAAGGATAGGACTGACACAGATAAACACGTAAGGCGACGGCAAGTGGGGGTGGTGGTTCCACCGATGTGTGCATATGCTATATTAAATTTCCAGTGCTGGGCGTCTCTCGCTGTGTCGCACAGATGCGTCCAAGGCGAGACATATCTCACGGGGACGTTTCATTAAAGGCTCTGCCTTGCAAACATACGCGCATCTGGATTTGACAGAAGAATCTAATCATCAGACTATGTCAGAAAAATGTGCGTCTCAGAGTTTCCAGAAAAATCGAACCTATCCCACAACAGAATAAGTGTGAAGCATTATTATGAAACTGTATTCACATATTTCAGTTGTATAACTCACACAGCTGTGATTTATGATTTTAGTTAGTTTGTTTGTTGTTTAACGCCGCACTCAGCAATATTCCAGCTATATAACGCCGGTCTGTAAGGACAAGACAATCCAGTGATTGAGGTCATGAGCATCGATCTACGCAATTTGGGACACGATGACATGCATCAACCAAGTCAGCGAGCATGTCCACCCGATCCCGTTAGTCGCCTCTTACGACAAGGATAGTCGCCTTTTACGGCAAGCATGGGTTGCTGAAGACCTATTCTTCCCCGGATCTTCACGGGTCCACACAAATGAATTATGCAAGATTTCAATGTCATCTGCAATGATCTGGTTGCCTTCGGCACGACATCCGCTCATCATGCATGTCACTTTCATCAGTCCAGTGAAGATTGGAATGTGTCTCCAGCAACCCCTGCTCGTCATGTGAGAGGCGACAGACGGGGTCGGGTGGTCAGGCTCGCTGATTTGGTTGAGACATGTGATCGTATCCCAATTGCGTAGATGGATGCTCATGATGTCAATCCCTGGTCCGACGAACCATAGCTGGAATGTTGCTGAGTGCGGCGTTAAACAACAAATATATAAACAAAATAAAGAAACAAACACCTTCCTTAGGTTCACTGAAGTTGAGTGAGTGAGTGAATGAGTATGGTTTTACGCCGCTTTTAGCAATACTCCAGCAATATCACGGCGGGGAAGACCAGAAATGGGCTTCACACATTGTACCCATGTCGGGAATTCACTGAGGTTGAGATTTTACACTGTATCCTACATGTTTAAATTCACAGGCAAATCTGAATTTATTTAAAGTAATCTGCATGTTCATACTTAAAATGGACCTGTAGTAGCAGCACGGGCGTGGATGTTCTCTTCAATCAAGCATTCGTGACAATAAGCGAAAAGTTCATTTCATCCACGACATCAATGACACTCGCAGCATCCAAGCAATCTTCCAACCAAAGTTCGTCTTAATTCCGACCACCGAAGACCGAGGTTGTCAATTCTAGTACTGCCGTGATTAGATACCCCGACCAACACGGAAAACAAGTTGTGATTAGTGTGTTCTCCCAACACCACAGCAGAAGCAGAAAGCAATTGAAGACTTTCTAATCATAACAACAGTGCAAAAGCAAATAGGTGAAGATGGCCCCGTTCCAGAGACCCTCTGTGGGATTTCCCTCATTCTGTGCAGCAATCGATTCCCCATATCGCCCCATATCTTATTGAGCCGATGCCAAGTGTATGGTTTAGCTGTTGCGAGGAGAGCTATCGACCAACAGAGGATCGTAACTAAATACTTTATCAATACTCAAAGCGGAGATGTCTTTGTCAGTTTACACTTACTGGAATTATAAAGTTTGTAACGGTATATGTGGAGTTCGACCAAGGTGAAGATGCACGTTAAGGGTTATATGCGGACTTATTGATTTGTTTTCGACTAATTTTCAAAAGTTTGGTTAAGCTTTCAAACCATCTCCGTTTCCTTCTAATGGTAAAATTTATTTGTGCAAGCTTATTTGGTCTTGTAATAGAATGGCTGAATACATGGGTTCGAAGGGTGGAGAGCGAAAACAAACTGATTTGAATTTCATCGTGAAATCTATAGTGAGAAGCTGTTAAAGAAATATCATCAATATGATTAATATGTTACGATCCTGAAAAAGCCCAAGGTCAGGTACATTAGGAGAAGGTCATGCCGGTGACGTTAATGCGAGGGGATATTCTTAGAGTATTGGTTCCAAGTTTTGATGATCTTTCACGTATAGAGCGAACGTCTCAGATAGTCCCTTGAAGAGACCTTTCAAGGAAGGCTGGCTAACGTACATTCCTTTCAAACGTGAGCGAGTCAGCCGCAATATAAATCTCTTATACAAATGGGATCCCAGTTGGAATAATGAAATTATTTCGATAAAATAAACTCTTGGAATATTGGTCAAAATCAATAAAGGCAATTTGAATGTATTAATCATATGCAGTCAGTAAAATTATCATACGTTTATGAATCTGATATGATTGCTGTGACACAACAGTTAAACAAGTTAATACAATCTATGCCATGGGTAGGTGTTGACTTTAGAGATCGGACATAACATCAGATCTGACCTAGCTGACTAAGAATCATTATACACTGGAAGCATGAGTTTCTGTTCATTCTATCAACCACTAGTCAGATTTGTCGGTGTTCGATTATTTAAAGACAGGTGTCATTTAGTGATATGTAGTATTTGGGGTTACACTTTCGAGTACTCTTTAGGGTGGAGTCCCATCCGGGATTCGAACCCACATTCTCAGAGTGAGGTCGCCAGCACACAAAGTCAGCGATCTAACCAACATCGCCACCGAGGCTTCCACAAAAACAGAAGTCCGACAATGGTATGCTTGATCAGATAATTTGTGTAACCTTTGAAAAATGTTAATCGGCAAGGCTACCGTCGCTGAAAGTTGTTGGGAGTAATTCAATATTAGCTATGTTTCCTTAACACAAAACATGAACCCTTCTCAACGATCCTTAATTTATGGCTAATCACAGTTTTGCCAGTTAGATGAGTGAACTTTTACGCCACATGTCGCCATATTACTGTTACACGTCGACGTGGGACACCAGAAATGCGCTGCACCCTTTGTTCGTGGCATTACCTTCACTTACAAATCGGGGGGTCCCGGGGACCCCGATACCTAACATCAAGGTAAATATGAGGGTCCCGTAAAGTAATGAAATGGTGCAACGTACTGTACAGAAATATTTGATAATTATTTTATGACCTTCATATTTCTTGGCAAGAATTACGTACAATGAATATCATTTTGCGTCACTTGGGACGAACTATTTATTTTATCTGCGTGCATTCATCACATATTTATATATACCTTTTTCTTTATAAACATTTCATCAGGTGTGTAAGTATTAAATATAAAAAAACAGGGTCCAGATATTCTTGCCTCCTTTATCCACACCATATATATGCGCTCTCTGACGCACATTTCTGCTTCATGTGAAACCCTTAATTGTTCTCTAAGATACTACTGCCCTAACGGAGCAACAGTGCATGCAAGTTCAACAACAGCTACCTCACGTCATGGCATATCTTTAGTATAAAGTAACGTGTTACAGGTAAGTAATTACACTGCCTCGATAGCCTAAGTGATGATAGATGATGGTCTGGCAGCGGATGCCAAGTGCAGGCAGAAAATGGTAACATCGCGCAGCACCAGTAAACACATTTACCACAGGACTATAGTATCATGTGGTGTCGAGTTCATGTAACTCACGGTAAGGTCGTCTCCGACACAGGCTTCTGCAACTCTGAGACCTCATCCAACAATTACCTGGCGACATTGGCACCCATCAGACTTGATTGGTTTGGGAAGGAAACTGGTAATTAGGGTAATGATACAGATGACGGGATGATTTGATTTAGATGCTATTACTCCGTGGGTACCTTACGTTGAAGTAAATGCTTAGAGAGGCGTGGAGTGTACAGTGTATCTGGAATGCTGAATATCTCCGTCTTATTTAGTTGATCTGTTAAATAGGTTTAGGAAGTGTCGGACATGTAATATCAATAATGTGACTTTTTCATGGTATTCAGGTTATGTGTGGTCCATGCACGAGATCTGTATTTATTCTGTATTACTCATGAACGTTTTAATAAGGTACCAAACACAGCGGAGTATTTCTTTTCCTGTATGCCATTTGTTCGCTTTGGGATTTTTGCATAATGGCCCTAGCAACAGCCCTTAGCAACGTGACGCCAATCGTAAATAATGACGTCATACATTGATGTCATATATGGCTTCTGTAGCTGACCCGGAAACAAACGTTTCTTCCACATGTTGCATGACAAGAATATGGGTCACACATCGCAAAATGTAATCTCACAGTGTCATGATTACCCCTTTCTCTTAAACGGTAATTACTTTCTTGATGTGATGTGGAGATACCGGGGTAGATTATTACCCGCTACCCTTTCTGGTCGCGGGGACGGACGAAAGAACGATCACATTTTTAGAAAGTGTTTGATTATGACATCGTATGCCAGAGAGACAGATGATTCCTGTGTTCATCCAATCCTATGGTGGAAACTCCATTCCTTCCGCACCGCCGTGATATGGCCGCTGTTCATTATCGCAATGTTTTTATAACATCATTTGCTCGGGAGCGACGCGTTTTCTTTGTTTGTTTGTTGTTTAACGCCGCGCTCAGCAATATTCCAGCTATCTGACGGTGGTCTGTAAATAATGGTCTGGACCAGACAATCCAGTGATTGATATCATGAGCATCGATCCGCGCAGTTGGGATACGATGACATTCATCAACCAAGTCAGCGAGCCTGACCACACGATCCCGTTAGTCGCATCTTACGACAAGCAGCGTCGCCTTCTACGGCAAGCGTGGGTTTCTGAGCCCGATTCTAACCCGGACCTTTAAGAGACGTGGTGTACGCACGTCATCGACTGATGTTTATACGTTATGTCCTTTTTAGAGGAACATATAACGTATGGTGTGTCGACTATCACTGGTGTTGTGAGTGTCTGCAGTGTGTATGCAGATGGATCTGTTTGACCTAGTTATTCACGTACAACAGGGTGTTGTTTATGGGAGTCTAGTTTCACGGAACCCTCGCTTCTGCGTTTCTTAACCTGCGCGATAAGCCTGTTGCAATACTGCCCCGATCAAGACTATCGATAACAGACTACGTAAACACTCTGTAATCACTGCTTTGTAATCATCAGTAAACAAAGGGTAGTTTACTCTCGATGCGGCAAATAAATGACACAACTTACACCATAATGTTGTGACACCAACAACAGCTGCCCGGATCGCACAACATCCGGTTCGCTTCATCGCAGTGGCGCGTATTGTTGTTCTACACAAAGGTATTGATGCATTATTACAGCTTTGTTTCTTATAATCTATTCACCCACTCCAATAATAATAATAATCATAATATCAGTCACATGCCGGTTCGCTACATCACAGTGATGCGCTCATCGTTCTGACCAATAATAATTCCGTATTACAACATTGTTTCTATATAATCTACCCACCCACTCCAATAATAATAATAATAATAATAATAATAATGATAATAATACAACCACAGGCACACTAACGTGTATGTTTACCTTCAGCTTCATTGAAATGTAACGCGACAAACAATGTAACAAACTATACAGAATAACAACTCGGTAACCGACGTGTTTTTACAAAGGCTGCCACACACATTCCAGGATATAGTGGTCCTATACTGTGCATTCCCCTGGTATTTCTACAGGAAGCTACGTCCTAACTTTGGTACGTAGTGCGATTGCCAAGTAAGTAAGAGAAACCTAGCTTGACTATCATGGGCAATCGGGGGGACTGCCTTCCCCCAACTCATCGATTATCAACACTTGCCACGAAAATACTATCCCAAATGATTGGTACGTTTCATCGCTCTGTTGTCTTGGTACATAAACACAAACGAGGGAGCACAGTTGATGGTGGTAGCATGGTCATAAAGGCATACATTTCATCGTGGTCAGTACTAAACTCATAGAAAAATCGACAATTTGCACACAGAGCTTAGGTTGAAGAACGCGATGGCAGTCAGTTATAAGCAAGGATGGAATGGAACGGTTGGGACAAACCTATCTGGAGCATCGGTTTCAAGCCTAAAGTCATTACAAGAAAGGTCATCTACTTTGATAGGATCTTTACAATCTATATTAAGGAAACGGTGGCGGGGACCATGCAGGTTAGGTAAACACTCGGGGAGACTTTGTTCTGAGGAAGAATCGTCAGCGTTCAAGTAGAATTCATGTATTAAAATCATGTCAACAGACTTCATTGAACTGACAATACATTTTGCAGAAACAACGACGTCAATAGTCGGGCATACTCGGAACTATGCCAATAATGAGCTTCATCATTGAAATGATGTAGCCATTTAGTTGACAACGAGATGGCCATGATGGAATAAATGATCGATCGTCGCTGATTCCTACCTTTAAATGTCCACATGACTGGAATAAACAGGGAGAGGGGGGGGGGGGGGGGGGGGGGGGGTAATCATTTGTAAATGGGTTTTCCTAACGATAGTCACCTTTAAAATATATCTAACTACAGACGATATTACGTTATAACGACAGATTACTTTTGGTCAATTAGATAGGGAAGCATCCTTGGCGTGTATATATATATTGTAAGCTAGTGGTAGACATCTCATGCTGAGAAGCCAGGGCTCAATTGGTCCCCAGTAGCTCATGTTTGTGCTAAGAGACAAATAAATGGGCACTGGATGGTCAACATGGCACTCGAACTGTTTCTTCAATGCTTGGCCACCTGGAAAGACTACCTGACTGGTTGTGCTATCGTATGCAGACATGTGATCAAATGGTTGGCTGTATGTTAAAGGTTCCAAGTGATGTCGCAATATGCGAGTTTGGGTTATCACAACCAGAGATAATCGTGAGAAGATTTAAATGGGCAACACTAGAAACGACATACTCTCAGTTTAACCTACACACTATATATAATTGAGTTTATTTACAAAGTTGTCCCTTTTTCTTGTCATGGCTGTTGAAAGTTCCATGTTCAATCACAGGCACATTTTGTGAATTATCTTGGGCAGTTAGGGTTTTAAGTTGTCATGTGTTTGTCCAGCTTACCTGTTCAAAAGTACATTTATCACTGGAATCGTTAACCAGAATATTGTGTAAAACAGATATGTCGGAGTATGCACTTCAGATACATGGACCACCTTTAACGGTGCCACTATATCTATGTAAATGGTATTATAATACAAGGAGTTGTGAACAACTGATGTGTAAACTCATATGGGTTAAAATGATACCTGGTCCCGAATGTACAACGGAGTCTCAATGCTGCAACTGTTTTCTATGTTTAAAGAATATGAGTTACACTGTGTATTATGCTAATCTTATTCTGTGCATGCGTGATCAGGTTGAGGCGCCTGGGATGAGATGCGTTCAGGATTAAATGACATGTCTGCTACAATTGACATGTTGTTATATTATTGAACTGACGCACATATGATATATTTGATTATGGTGCTTGCGGACAATAACGTTAGAGTATAGGATGGACATTCTATGCTGGTTGTCATCTTTCATGACATCAGTTGCCAGGATAAAACCCTCCGTGGACAATTGCAATTGGATCCCATTGGTCTGTTGTCACATCATGGATTGTCATACAGTAGATTGTTGTCTACCTTCTTGAATTGACCACTGGGTCGTGGCAATTGTCAGACGCCGAGCCAGCGACAGATGCTGCTATAGTGTGGTGCTGTGAATTAGCTTGGAGGAGCAGGCACGAGGAGGGAGTTTTAAGGACACCGCCATGATGCAAATTATCTCCTGCATCAACAGGAGTAACAGTTGTAGAGTGATTGGATAAGCACTATAAAAGCTGAATAAGGGATTATAATCACATAAATGGGGCTCCCACGGGGACACAGGTTAGGATAGGTCCCAAGCACTCTACTGCTTGTCGTACGGGCAGACTAAATTGGATTTTGGGGTTATGCTCTGCCAAATACGTGTCCTCGTATTAGATGGCATTGGACGTTGCTCCTAACCACAAACGATTTGTCCTGGCCAGATTCAATTATTCAGAGGCCACACGGATAGAGGGGGATGTTGCTGACTGGTGTAAAACAAAGCAAACATATGTAATAGTGAGTGAGTGAGTGAGTTGGGTTTAACGCCGCTTTTAACAGCATTCCAGTTATATCATGGCCTGTCAGCTTAATATGGGAGAAAAGTTTGAAGTGATTAAGGTCTTAGATGTTAACCACTTCGGTGAAACCCATGAGCACGGGTATGGTGCTGACAAACCTAGAAACATAATCGGGGCGAACCGGGATTCGAACACACAATCATAGGTTTCTGAATCGCGGCGCCTTAGACGACTGGGCCACTCGTGCCTCCCACATGCGTAGCAACACTGGTAATGCCAAATGCGGTCGTTGCGAAACGATCATGGTTTCCCCCTGCTTTTAGTAGTACTCCAGAAATACTTCGGGGGCAGCACCACCATTGAGCCTCACTTATTGAGCCCACATAGAGGCTCGAACCTGGACCTTTGGCATGAAGAGCTAACGCTTTAACCCGCACTCACACTTAAAGACAAGTGATGATCTCAGCGCTTATTACGATAATCGTCGTACCGAGGTCGCTTTGTGAGATTTCATATCACAGTTAGTGGTGTATTCTTTTGGCACAGTGCTCAGTGTCACCGGGGGCGGTGGGATAACATAGTAGTTAAAGCGTTGGCTATTCAAGCCGAAAACCTGGGTTCGATTCCAAAGGGGTACAATGTGTGAACCCCATTCTCCGATGTCCTCCTCCGTGATATTGCTTGAATATTGCTAAAAGCGGCATAAAACGATACTCACTCGGTGTGACCACCCACCAAAAGCAGCTCAATAAGAGGATGATATGAAGGTTAAAGTGTTTGGAAATAGAAGGGCCGCACGCAGTTAGACTCATTACCATGAATCACCGATTTCTACATGTTTGAAACCATCAATAATATTGTCAATTTCGATTTGTCAAATTCAACTTGGAGTCTGTCATAAACGTGTGGAATTATGGCACAATGCAGCTATATATGGAACATCTATGTACATAACAAATTAAAAAAGCACAATTCAGTAACCATGTACACTATTCGTTCAAGAAAGAACATATTATTGATCCTATCTGTGTCAGGTGTATAACTTACCAAGAAAATATGTGTATATCGGTTTCATCTGAGCGAAGATTCTCCAGATTCTATGCTGGTTTTGAAGAACAGCTTGGCACACAGTGACAGGAATGTCACGCCACAAGAACCTGATACTATCACAGCTGCTTCCTCTTGCCAGGTATGGTATTGTCGGCGCTTAATTCAATTACAACATGCGTGTGATATTCCTTATATTTCTGTTTGAATAACACACCATCCACTGCATCCTTTAAATATATCCTTCAAAGACTGAATGTGTTCGAGTTACGGACCATAGCGTAATGAATAACAGTTCCCTTCTTTGTTCAGCAAACTAGGATGTGTTTTGTTAAAGAATTTCTTCCAGAAAATTAAAGAAAAGAAATTTGCCTCAGGTTTAAAAAAAGAAAAATAATTGTTTGCGAGACATGGTGTATATCCTGACAAGTTTGTTTTGTGAAAAACAACAATATCGTCTTAACAAGGGCCGAAAATATGTTGGATCTCTAGCAACTGCTAATATTATTAAAGACCACAGCCAAGGAGATCATTTTCAAAACATTCACACTCTGCATTTGACTCGAGTCCCTGTGGTAATTCCGGGTCAGATGCAACTTCAAGTGCCCTGTGAGAGCCAACTAAATGGGAGCTGGTTAAGCTCTACGACGTATCTGATTACTTGCCACAATGGTATGAATTGTTGCTCATGCTATCATGCACTTGTTTTCCTGGACGAGACTCCATGATATAAGACCGCCGTGAAATTTGACTGTCTCATTCATTCACTGACTCCTTACACGTCAGATCGATTTCGAAAAGAACGTCACGACCTTGCTGCATGACCCCGTCGTTTTGTAATTGACCCTTCCGAGCCATTGCCAAGTCCGATTATTAGGTCTCTGCAGTTGAGTACACGAGATACAAACGTTGACTATAAAAGCTAATCAAGAACTAAATTACAATCAACTCGGTCGTGATGGGCGCTAAAGGCCATATTGGCATATACTGGTCAAGAGACCTAGTGAAAATGCGGACAAAATAGGAGTCATATAAAGTACTGAGGCAGTCGGTTTCTTTGGACTTCATAAGAAAGTTCGACCATCTTGTAATAACTGAGACGTCAAAACACAAAAACAAAAAATGGTTACAGATCAGTATCAGATTACTAAAATGCACGTGTGTGTTAAGTCAAAATACCACATTGCTAACAATCCATTAAGGACTTGTCGAATACTAAAATCCTGTAAATGATGAACATGTAACGAAGTTTACTATGTAGTGAATAATACTTGCCTTTCGTTGGGACGTATATGTTAAGAGTAAGACAGTCCTCTACTTGGTTGTGCAAGAAAGGTGAAATGTTTCTCAGACGCGCCGCTCTCTCCTCAGGTACTCCTAAATCCCTGTCCAATGGCTTTGGTTGAGGACAAGCTGTCTGGTTCCCCACTGCCGAGGCAGTGCCTGACCAACGTTCCATCGGACTTTTCGGTGGCATGAACCTCATACTACCCTGGTCGAGATCTGCATAGCGAAGCCCGAGATAAGCAATGGTGGGGCGAAGGTCGTTGGGAAACTCAACAAGCATTCCCCGAACTTTTCCGTACCTTGTGTTAATTACACTGGAGCTCAGCTGCTTCTTATAAACGACTCCGCTACTGTGGTCAAGAAGACCCATCAGAAACAACAGGACGTGGATTAAACACTCTAACATCACGGCACCCATGGTGATGGAAACGTAGGTTGTTCCTTGTCAACGTGTTTCATGTCATGAGCTGTAGAGATCCTAGCCACATCTGACACAAGGCAAATATCCCTGCATCCCCCGTGCTTGCTACCCACTTTATAAAGAGATCGCAATTTTCAGCCTCAGCGAGAAGAACAGCGAACATTCCCAGGTAGCGGCGTTGGCAAACGTTGGCTTGTTACGTAACTAGCTGCTCCGTTCCCCTGCTTGCAAGAAACACGTATTTGAGGCATCACCTCCTCTAACAAGGAATACTTTAATGTTTCAACTATGTTGTGTAGATATGCTCGCGCCTCTGCTGCTCCTCACTGAATGGGAACACATGTGTTGGTGGGATAGGAGTGAGCTGGTGCCGGGGTCAAAGGTGAAATGGGAACATAAGGGATTTCCATAACGCATTTGGGTGAATCGGAGCCTGAGATACCATTCTTCCCTCGGGATGAGAGGTGCGTGTGTCGGTAGTTAGGTGAGGGATGATTCGACAGACTGAATGTCAAAAGCTAATTTTTGGGGTTAGCAACATCTGACTCGTCATGCAACGGATTGATTGATTGATATTAACATCAAAGAGGCTGAGTGTATTCAGGATGTACGTTTTCATCAACGACGATTATGTGAGGAATTTTACTGGAAGAACTACAGGACTCCCCGTGTACTCGCCCGTGAAGAGAATAAAGAACGCGCGTTTGAAACTTTTTTAGATGCTATTTTCGTAAGAAAATTCTCTGTGGTTTCATTTTTTAAAGGATTGAAAAAATATGAATCGATAATTATCTTTCTCTACTTTGATAACGAACCAGTAAATGATAAATGTATCTGTTTGTTGGAATTTCATAATCATATTTACAAATTTTCATTCATGGCGTCTTCATATATTTCTGAAACACATTCGGCAGTGATGTGTTGTTTCGGTGGCATCAAAGTATATATTTCTAATACCTTTGCGAAAAGTCCATCGTTGCCTAAGTGAATGTATGCATTTGGTTAAAAGACCTGCGTACCCGAGGAAAGCGTGCATCCGGCTTACATGGTCACGTGTCACAAAGTTCGGTCTTCTCAGGTGTCTCACAGCAAGCACAGCATGCGCTTTCCAGGGTTTTCGGTCAGAGTTTCAAAACATCACTTCTTCATTTGTTTTCTAAATGCAACGTAGACCTTGACGTTGACTGGATGTCTTCCATCAACGTTTGCTTGTTAAAAGTATTAATGGTTGTATGTGTAATGACAGCAATAATACGCCGTGTTGTTTGTTTGTTGTTTAACGCCTCACTCAGCAACATTCCAGCTGTATGACGGGTGTCTGTAAATTATCAAGTCTTGACCAGACAAACCAGTAATTTACATCATGAGCACAAATCTGCACAATTGGGATACGATTACATGCATCAATCAAGTCAGCGAGCCTGGGTACCCGATCCCGTTAATCGCTTCGACAAGCATAGTCGCCTGTTAGGGGAAGCATGGGTTGCTGAAGACCTATTCCAACCCGGATCTTCAGGGGTTTAATATACGGTCATACCATGACCTGTTCTAATGATGGCACGGGTCAGTCGTGATGATGTGCCGAAACAGATCATTGGGCGTTAAATTATATGAAAATGAAAATGATATGAATTGATCACTGCAAATCAGTGATGATACCAGGTGTTCGAGAAAAAGTAATTATGAGCAGGCCTAACTTTACCGGAAGCAGGCGCCACTCATACCGTTCGCATAAAAAAAGAAGCGTTTGTTTGTTGCCTCGCTTCGCAACAGCAGTACTCCTGCCATAGTGATTTGTAAGTTGTGTTTAATCCCTGACGTGTTCTCGCTGCTAGGTGGCTGAAAAATTGATTCTTTATTTCACCCACTCATCTACTAATGCATCTATAACCCCGTCAATTACAGTAACAAATTATACACGAAAATGTTGTCAATATCCTGTCATGTGCAAGGAAACACACTTTGTACTTAAGGACGTCACACGTCGGCCGCTGAGGTAGCCTAGTGGTTAAAACGTTTGCTCGTCACGTTGGGTTTGATTTCCCACATGGGAACAATGCCACAAACCCATGCCTGGTGCAACTCGCTGTAATCGTACAAAAAGCGGCGCAAAACTATACTCAATTTCAAATGACGTCACGCTTGTGTCATTAACGAAGACAAGATGACATCATCATCTCGCACCTTTTCTTGAAGGCAAAACCTTCTCACAAACAACGTCAAAAATGTTGCAGTAACTTTATTTGGTTGTACGAACAGCAGTACAGCGTGACAACGCGACAACGCTCTATGCCAGCAAGATATGATCGTATCCCGTCAAACACATTCGTTGTTTGGACGAGACAAAAAGGTGCTTACGTGTAGAATTACAACGCTCAAACACAAAATCCTTTAACTCCTTGAGTGATTTACGTTGATGACAGGTTGAAAGCAGCTATCCGTCCAAGCGGGCAATTTGCATTTCAAACAAGCAAAACAGTTAAATGCATTCCCTGTGTTTGCGGAGACAACTGAATTGAATCTGTCTCTCATCAAACAAGGTATTTGACACCCCCTTAATTAATATCCACCAGCAAATGGGTCTTGACACGTCCTATGATTACATACGATTAATTCGCAGTCGTCGTGAGTCAATACGCTTTTCCGTAGGTAATTGTTAAGGGATTGAGTTTAAAAAAAGGGAACTGTATAGAGTTACGCCAGCGACATTGACGAGAAGATATTACATATTAATCAACTACGTGTCTGTATCAATGTAGAAATCATTACACTTAGAGAGGCGTGTTTGTTATTACGTTAATCAGATATCCTCAACCACACGACCACATCCAAAGAACCTATCAGCGAGTGGGGAAGTTTGGATTTACCGCTTTCCAAAGTATTTTAGTTATATTACGGAGTGTCAGCTTGAGCTTGGAGTGAGCGAGTATGGTTTTACGCCGCTTCCAGCAATATTCTAGCAATATCACCATGGCGCGTCAGCTTAAGTGAAGCATGCCACAGACGTGTACCACTTGTTTTGAAACTTACGGGACTGGCACTGAAAACCCAAGGATCACAATCAGCTGCGATTCGCGCCTACGATCCGCGGATCCTGACACAACTAAAAAACGCTGCCAACGTCCAGTGCGAGGTGACTGTTGTGTGGACCTGACTTTGGAAGGTGTTATTTCAATACATCTACCTCACAGCGACTTTAACGTGATCATATGGATATACATGCTTCTAATCACCATTTCACCATGGCAACGGTCGAAAAACAACGCTTGTACAAGTACGCATGATAAAAAGTAAACTGGTCTTATGTGAACCCTGTTGAGAAAGTAGAACTGCACATACGACCTCGTAGATCATAGTTAGGGCAAGTTGGACCTAACATGCTAGCACGTAATCAAATATGACTGGTAGCATCTGGACTTGAAGTTTGCAACACATTTAACTTTTAAAATAACAAAGACCAGTGCGCCGTAGCCAGCCGGGGGTAGGGGGGTTGCAGTCCCCCCCACCCCCCCCCCCCACCCCCCCCCCCCCCCCCCCCCCCATTTTTTGTTATAGAAAACAGCTTTATTTGAGCTTTACTTGAATCGTGAAAATACAAGTTGGGACAAGTGAGACTTGTACAAACATATGTGCCCCACCCCTGTCAATAAAAATTAACTACGGCCTTGAAGACAATAGTATCCCTTTATATATACATCCTTAATTTCATAAATTATCCCATCACTCTGTGCAGAGTTGGGTCCCTTGGTTCGAACGCGGTTCGCCCCGATTATGTTTCTAGTTTTGACAGCACAGTAACGGTGCATGTGGGTTTCACGGAGGTGATAAACGTCTGAGACCTGCCTCATTTCGGGATTTCCTCCCACATTAAGCTGACACGCCGTGACATGACTGGAAACCCAACTCACTCACTCACTATCCCATCATTTTCGAGATGAAATAATGGTAACTCAGATATTTATGTGTATCATTCGACCTCTGCAACTTGGAAACAAGTGACTACTTGCCGACTTTCATTCGAACCATGAAGCACGGTATAAAGAAGGGTGTTATAAAAAGATGCCAATGGCACTGACTTCGGGCAGAAAAGGAAAAAACTCTAGCTATCTCACTTTTCATTACATCATATCTACCAAACTGCGGCTGTAACAAGTGTGTCTTATAATTCTATCAAGTTAAGAAACATCTCATATTACTTTCTGTTCAACAATCTCGCGATTGTCAGATATACATAAATGTATGACATGTATTACACAGTACATAGATAAACCATGTACATATACTTCTTAAAAGTACATTTTGCACAAAAAAACATTGCCCACGGTTAGGTGGTGCAAGCTTTCGTCCTAAGTACCTCTTTTGGATATAATCAGTTACGTTCATGGGTCTCTGTGAAGTTTAGTCATATGTTATCAATGAATCATTGACACGACTAAAGTCACATGGAATATTTGACCTATGTAATTGACACGTACATTAAACAGGATAAATTTGTATATGTTTTGGTTTATTTGTTGTTTAACGCCGCACTCAGCAATGTTCCAGCTATATGACGGCGGTCTGTAAATAATCGAGTCTGGACCAGACAATCCAGTGATTGATATCATGAGCATCGATCCACGCAAGTTGGATCGATGACATGCATCAACCAAGTCAAGCGAACCTGACCACCCGATCCCGTTAGTCGCCTTTTACGACAAGCATAGTCACCTTTTACGGCAAGCATGGGTTGCTGTTCAAAAGACCAATTCTACCCTGGAATCTTCACGGGTCATGTGTATATTTAGACATACGGGAATATGCAATGTACATCCAATACACACGATGTCAAAGAAAGCAATGAAATGCTATGAATATGAAATATACAAGATGTGAAAGCAAGCGTTGTTATGTCACTCGTGGACTCATTACCCCATCAGGAGACTGACAAGATGAAATCAGACTAATGCACATGAAATGTACAACATACAAACACAATTCATCAGTGCCATTGATGTTGGAAATCTACTGGTATTATAGTCAGACAAGAATACCTCATTTACCCGCAGATCGTTTCATTGGGACTTCGACCCAAACTTTGAAATCGACACGGATTCATGTCGCAAGGCATACCGTCGATAAGCATGTCCGATCAGGGCTAGTTGATCTCTTTCATAGTTTTGTTAGCATACAGATCTAAGAGCGTGAATTCCTACCCAGATCAATAGAGAACTTGCTCTGTATAATACTAGGAATCCCAATTGTATTCGACGATGAAATATTAACAGGTGAGTATCAGTTTGCATCATGTCCTGCTAAAACTGACACCCTGATGAAACATATACCCAGACATTTGCTTGATGCGATCACAAAAAAGATGTTTGAAGTACACAATCAAGTGTCTGTATTCGCGGGAATTACTGTGCAATGTAACAGGGATAAAAAAGCAACTCGTTGCTTTGTACAAATTAATCACTTTATGGAGTATTACTTTCAAGGACCAACACGTACTCAAATGCAACATACGATGTCGAAAAAATGCATATCGATTTGTTTAGATAAAGCACCTCGCAATGTGAACAGCCATTAACATCAGGCCATAATTAAATAATGTAGTTCAATTTCTATGGAATGCGCTACTCTGGTTCTGGTGTAATTTACTGCTGTTTGTAACAGTTAATCAGCTGTATATGATTGGCACGGGTGATACGTATACATGGCGTGTGTAAACAAGAAATATACATCTGCAATGTATCAGCTTGGTATGTGCACGTGCTTCATGTCATGGGCTGTCACCGCCGTGGAAATAACTTGTTATGTTTTCTACTGAAAACAATCTTCGAAAACACGGGGGACCGTCAGCTTGTCAATAGTGTTTACCAACGAACTTTTATTATCACATCTGACGAGCAGAAATGCAAGCTCAATCAACTTCGTATTACTAACACGAGCTTGTAAAATGGAATGCCAGGACGTGGTAAAATCTGGTAGCATCATTTGTAGCAACCTGCAGAAGCACACTAAATCGGGTGTCAGTGTGTCAAAATATGTCATTAAAAGAAACATACCCAGCAATCTTTGACTTTAATCAGAAAATAGTAAATTTCCGTAAAAGGATATGATCGTCACTGAAAAAGCCATGATTCAAACCCTCTGTGAATACCGAAAATGGGAAAATTCACGAGGCTAAACAAAAAGTCGGCAAATTCTATTGATTCCGTTCTCGATGGAATAAATTCCCGCTTATTTTTCTCGAGAACTTGCTCTTTCCTATCGTGTGATTGCATACAGCTAACGGGAGAGACATACTTGGCGATCCCCGTGCTGCGACACTGGCGGTCATGCTGCAGTAACTATCAGACATGGTATCGCACTCAGTCTTACTAACCCGACACTCACAGTGGAAGCATCTAGCTTTAAACGACACACAATCTTGATAGATTAAGCCCAGTTGCTGCTGTGTGTCTCTCTCGATCGGGAGACAACGAGTCCAAAGTTTCAATATTCCCTAACGTTGGATCTAATTAATTACTTGCATACCGTTAACTACCGATATTGTCATTACTACTGCCTTATACTTGCTGTTTGTAGGAAGGGTGTATATCGTTCACTATTCAGAGGTGGAACTCTATGTTAAAAAAAGGTTCGCACTAATCAAGGCACGAAGTGTACACGTGATTGAAACTGGAATGACACGTAGGTGTCTGAAGAAGTGTGATGCGTCTTCGCATTCCCCATCCCATCTCCCAAACATCACTAACTCCCACAGCCAGTGAATATCCATTTTCATAAATGGACATAATATTCCATGGTGTTTGCCGTAAAAAGAAAACATGCACATATATATACATGTCATTTGTGTAAAAATATGGAATTGCAAAATGGATTGATATATGGCAAAAGAAAATATCACTTACCCTTGGTGGGAACGTATAGATTCAACGTAAGACAATCCTCCCCCTGTTCGCTTAAGAACGGGGTGATGTTTCTTAGGTGGGCCACCCGTCCCTCGGGCAAGCTCAGACTTAAATCCCGTTCGTGGTGTGTGACTTGTGGACAGACGGGTTGGTTTTTAACAGCAACTCGTATTCCAGTCCACTTTTCAACAGGGTTTTTTGGAGGCATAAATCGCATATTTCCTTGGTCAAGATCAGCATAACGGAGGCCCAAATATGCCTCGACCGGCCGAAGATACCGGTTAGGAAACTCGACAAGAATTCCTCGAACTTTTCCATACCTGGTGTTAATTACACGTGAACTCAGCTGTTTCATAATCACTCGGCCCCCGCTCTGCTCAAGGTGCAAACTGAACACAAACACGAGGACCAGGATGGCGATGCACTCTACCCCCAAGACGCCCATAGTAACGAAAACTTAGATAACACACTGACAACTTTATCAATGCTTTTCATGACACGAACTGTTGGAGCCGCCCGCGCTACTGCCACCAGACAATGTATCCATGTGTATAGCTGTATCGATGCTCAGCTTCGTCGCTACCCACTTTATAAAGAGATCGCAATTTTCAGCCTCAGCGCGAGGAACAGCGAAGCATAGTCGGATTCGAGCGGCTGGCGATTCTGGCTTGTTTGAAAACATCACTTCGGATCTTCCGCGGGTGTCAAATTTAACTGGTGAGTTCGTGTGCCGTGGAGGCAGACGTGTGCCCCAATAAAGAGCGCATGCGCAGAAGTGGGAGTCCGTCTCACGGCTGAATGAGACCGGGGAAGTACTGTGTTTCAGTGTGGAAGATGATGAATTAGAGCTGGTTTAGAAGTGTAAAGCCGTGAATATTCCCACACCTCGACACCGGCGGGCAAACGTACAAACCTACTGCACAGGGAGATATCTCAAGGTTGTATTCACGTGGGAAGAAGGCGTCGATTGCATAGGAAATATCGCCTCTGCTTTTCAACTCCCAAGATTAGGAACGTATTTATTTGACCGTTGGACTCAATGAATTTTATTTCCACTCGATCGAAGATGCCTTATGCTCTTTTCGTCACACTTTCAACGGGTCGTTCCATGGGTAATGAGGGGAGTCTGATTTCTGATTGTCTTTTACTTTATCGGAACATCGGGTTTGCGCGGCATTTGAAGGCAAGGCTCGATATCTAGTCATTTCTTCTGCTTGGTTAGGAGGGCTCAAGGCGAATCTCCCGCTCGGGAATGTCCCATTTGGATAAAAAAGTTTTTATTAAAACTGCTAAATCTGCAGGTTTCGGTTGGCAATAAACCTTTGTGCTATCTCAGGGGACGAGATGAGATAACTGTGTAATGACATGACGAATCCCCACTCGTCGACTCTAGGTCCTTTGCGGTTTTTGTGAGTGACATGGAAATGACAAATATGCATTGGGACTCGTCAGTTGTAATTAGTTTTAAAGTCGGAAAAAAGTACGCCCGAACGTTAATATGTAGCGACATACATGCACTTGCTGAAAAAAGATGTACATCTATCACGTGTTTGTTTATCTATCACCGCGAGAGACATCTCTCTCTCTCTCTCTCTCTCTCTCTCTCTCTCTCTCTCTCTCCATCTCCACTTGTAACTTTATAACTGTACTTCTCTCTCCAGACTTTCTATCTCTTTTCTTACCTGTTTTTTCTCCTTTATCTGCAGAACGTTTGTCTGTCCCTTCTCTTCTATCGTCTTTCCGTTCTTTCTCTATTTATCTCTGCTCCCCTTTCCCTTCTCGCGTCATACCAAAAGACGTTAAAAGATGGTACTTGTTGTTACCCTGTCTGGCGCTCGGCATTAAGGGGCTAAAAAAGGACTGGTCAGAGTCAGTATAATGTGTCTGAGTGGGGTATTCATGTTAAACTGCGGCATGGTATCACAGTGAGCTAGCATTATAAATCGGCATCAGTCCTGACTAGTACAAGCAGCCACACAAACACACACACGTACATGCACGTCGCTATATAAGTGCAATAATCTTGGACGCGACGTTAAACCCCATTTCACCCCACCTCTCTCTAGGGGGCACTGGTGGCCCAGTCGTCTAAGGCGCCACGATTCGCTGTGCGTCCCTTGGGCAGGCCAGAAACCTATGGTTGTGGGTTCGAAGCCCGGTTCGCCCCGATTATGTTTCTAGGTTTGTCAGCACCATTCCCGTGCTCGTGGGTTTCACCGAAGTGGTAAACGCCTTAGACCTCCATCACTTCGGGCTTCCCTCCGACATTAAGCTGACACGCCGTGATATAACTGGAATACTGTTAAAAGCGGCGTTAAACCCAACTCACTCACTCCTTTCTCTTACTTCCTAATTGATGTTACTTTTCGTCTTCATTGTATTCTTGATATACTTCTCCGCCTTCCACCATTCTGTTTTTCTTTGTTCTATTGCATAATTCTTTCTTTCTCGCTAAATACGCGTTTTCACTTCATTTCCTTCTTCTCCTGTAAATTCTCTTCTCTCTCACTCTCATCACTTTCCCATCGGGTCAGTGGTCAAGATCATTATCAAAACTGTTTTCATTATCGGGACCCCAAATGCCTTTTAATATACCACTAACGACATTCCCATACGTGTACGTACTCATTAACCCATTACCGATTTCACTGAATCAATATTTGCATTGCTCTCCCAGACAAAACGTTGGCCACTAGTTTATTTGCACTATCATACTTCCGGGATGCGACACGGTATTTGCATACACAAAACAGTCACGTCCTAACTGCACGGCTAGGTATGTGTGACACTGCACAATACTTGTACATTGGTAAGTAAATTTACTTATTAACTGCTGTGTCAATCACAAAGATAGGGGTGAAAGAGCAAGCGATTCCCGGTTCAAGGGAGGTAACTCAGTGCGGTGGCGCGCCGCTCTCTATCGAATGATGCAGCGAGCAAAGGGATGTCTGGAAGCGTGTCGTCTTCAGGGGCCGATTTCTATAGCAACTGCGAACCGCTTGTGCACTCTATGACACCATGTCAGGTGTGACACGTTACTTGACGTGTTAATAATTTTATTTCATATATTGTGAACTTTCACCGAATCTCCAAAGATTGGAAAGACGGGCTCACAACAGAAAATTATGTTTCAATGTTGAAGTGTAAATGGCTTGGGTTTTCTGTTAATCTCATTACTGACGACTCTTTCAATTAACAACCTTGTTTATTAACCATGTTCTTTGTCAGCTGTCAAAGGTAGAATGACACCTGTCAAATATTTTATGTCACAGGCGCTCAGTAAGGGCTGTCGTGTTCAATCAGGGAGCCCTGATTGAGCATGGATATCTCATTGTAGTCTCATTACCGGGATATGTATGGGTAATGCTTAATCTACAGCAATGATGTTTTGATTTCATAAAGTCCGCAGTAAATCCAACTGAGTGAGTGAGTGAGTTTTTACGCCACTCGTAGCTGCTAGACTGTCTCACAGTCCCTGAACCATATTATTGTCACTTCTGCCCAGCCCCTTCTGTATGCAAAAGCCCTGAATGAAGCAAGTCTGCATTTTCCTCCGAATGTCCCTTCTCAACGGGACTCCTTTTCAATTTAAATGGAACTATTTGTTTCTATCAAACTTAACATTTTTAGAGACTAAGCGTTTGTCAAAATGTTCCCCTACGCTCAGTCCTTCTTAAATCCTATAACTCTACATTAAGCAAGTCTAGATTTTCTGCAGGTTCTGAAACTCCCATATCACTGGGGCTCCTTTTTAATTCGAATGTAGTTGCTTGTTTCCATCAAAATAATGTACTTTCAGCGTTAGTCTGGACGACGCATATACAAAGTCTAGCCTGGACCAGGCGGTTCAGGGTGAATGTTAGTCCTGCACCATGACTGTGGAATATATTTATTTTATGAAAAGAAAATAATCTAGAAACACATACAAAAGCAAGTCAAGCTAGCTATGAAATCGGCATATGGAATTATTTTTTTTATTGATCGAGTCAAGAAGGGTATTGTGTAATACAAGATTTCATAGACTAAATGTTAGTCTAGGTGAATGTGTGTATACACGTTGAGAGGATTGTGAGACAAGTAGGCGGGCAACACTGTAAGAAATATGAGTGTCCAGGTTTTCATGATGACACGCTAACATGCAACAGAGATAGTGAAGATGTTTAGGTGGAGTCTAAAAAATCTGAAAAGATTGTGTCTTTCAATTTATGTCCCTATTCATGCTCGATGAACCCACACCTCACCCGTTTCATACTAAAGTAATCTACGTTTATAACGAACACGCTTATAACGAATTGACCGATATAACAAACTTATTTTTTTGTCCCGGTCATTTGTTGTATATATGCTGTATATATGCTTATAACGAATTCGGTTATAACAAACTAAATTTAGTGATCCCTTTGAGTTCGTTATAACCGTAGTTTACTGTATTACTTAATATATAGTAATGAAAAGTTCAGATTGTGTGTGAAGTCATCAACGTTTAAATTAGTAGAATGGCACACACACAAAGCCTTACGGGGAAGATGAAGGATGCGTATGTTTCCAAGGCACACGACAAATAGTTTCGTGTCCGTGAAGGCGGTGGGCAATGTGGTTGTTTCCCTGTTGCTCGCAGCTCGTCCCTGGAATACTTTGTAAAGGTGGAATATTACTGAGTTCGGCTTTAAAAAAAATGACAAACTCAGAGTGAAGTGTCTTAGTGGCTAATTATTGCACTTAAACTACAACACGCATGCACATGAGTGTGTGTGTGGCGGCTTGTACATTGTAAAAAAAACAGGACTAATTATTATCAATTGTATAGTGCTAACCCACTCAGACACATTATACTGACTCCGAGCCCGCCAGTCCTTGTTTTATCCCCTTAATATCGAGCGTCAGGCAAGGCAACAGCAAGTACCATAGTATAGCGTCTTTAAGTAAAACGCGAGTGGGTATCAAACCACTGAACGTCCTCTCTTCGGGCAAACAGATAGTCATTGAAGTAACCACGTTAGATGACGATTCTAAAAAGCTGGCCGTCTTAGTGTAGCATCGTACCGAAATTACTGGTGTAGATCAATAGTTAGAAACGTACCTCTAGCCGAACTGGGGCTGATTTATCACAGTGTATAAAACTATTCAAAAGGTAGAAAAATACCCTGTACGTGAAAAATTAACTGTGATATGTTTTCTTATAAAATGCGTTCGAAAATTAGCTTCCTTTTCACATTATTTATTTGCATGTTTTTTTTATAAACAGAATGCCCCATGAATAGTTTACAGCGTTCGCGGACTCGTGTGTTATTATTGAAAGAATCTAAGCGTTAAACCGTGTTACAATGCATGACAGGACACAAACTCTATACCCTTAGCCCGTCAAATATGTAAGAAGTATTTCCATACACTTGTCATGTAAGCGACCAGGTAATGCCCACCGGGGCCATATATTATTACGCTGCGTTTCCTAACTGTAAGAAAAATAAAACATTCAGCACACTTGGTAATTGAAAATTTATGTTTGCATGATCCGTTCCAGGACAAACAAGCTGCATTATACGCGCATGATGGATGAATCGTTTGTTGAATGCCAGACTGCGAACGCATGGGTATTGATAGGTCCTCTAAGTCTATAGGGTACTTCTTTAAACATGAACCATTGTTACGGAACAGTATTGATAATTAGAAGAATAAATAGTGTTTGTTTTTCAGCAATGGTCAAGCTGTGCACTACTGTTGGTAGTCGTCCATCCGGTACTCCGTAATTCTATAATTATGTAAATACCATGTACATTTTGTCGACCCCTTGAAGGCTTTTGACTCTGTTAACAGGAACAAATAATGGTATCTTTTCAAATCGCATGGTCTTAGTAGTAAAATTGGTAAGTTGCTGTGCAATCTGTATCAAGATATAAACGTTTGTGTACGAACTAACAGTACTATATCTGATACGTTCGAAAGTAATGGCGTGAAACAAGGATGCATATTGAGTCCTTTTCTATTTTCATTCTTTATTACTGAATAAGCACAACACATACAAATACATTGTAATAATGGCACCCAGCTTCACCCCGAAACAGTAAAGATATATTACTCCTTCTATTTGCCGATGATACAGTAATATTTTCAAGCAGAATACTTGGTCTACAAAAACAAATTAATGGACTGGAAAATTATTGTCAAAAATGGGGTTTGTCGGTAAACCGCAATAAAACCAAACTAGAGTTTTCAAGAAAGGTGGCACTTTATCTAAGAGAGAAAAATCGTATAACCAAGGCTGTGGAATGTGTAATATCATCATATGAGTATCTTGGTGACTGTGTATTTTACAAACAGGCTGTCTTGGACTTTGCATGCAAATCCTGCTGCAACGCACGCAAAAACGATTCTAACTGGAATTTTTCAAAATATTAAAACACTTGGGGATGTTTCGTACACCTGATCTTTTTAAATATTCGATACAAAAATAAGAACAATTTTGCTATAAGGAGCCGAAATTTAGGGTATGGAATTATATGATTCAGTGGATAAACTACATCTCTATGCATGTAAGCGATTCCTTGGTGTCAAACCTACCGCCCCATGTTTAAAGGTGTATGGAGAAAGTGGACAATATCCCTGACATATTTTTGCAAAGATTAGTGTAATTAAGTGTTGGCGAAAATTAATACATATGCCATTTGAATGTTACCCTAAGAATTGTTATTTGATGCTACTTTGTGACACCCAGGGTTGTTATAATTGGGTAACTAACGTTAGAAACCGTCTTAACTATTGTGGCTTTGGAAACATATGGTTAAATCAGCATAATTGCATATCACTAAACTTTATTTATTGTTCTTCGCAAACTTTGAAGGACATGTACATTCAGAATTGCCATGCGTCTCTTTCATTGTCTGGTAAATGAAGGTGCTATTCTTTGTTTAAGACGCGTTTTGTTACTGTAAATGATTTATTAAATGTAAACGTTAGTAAATTCAGAGTACAACTTGAGGGATTGCGTTGAAGCTCACATTATTTATTGAAACTGGAAGATATACAGGTATTCCACATGAAAACAGAATTTATCAGTGTTGCTAAACAAAGTAGAAGACGAATACCATATGGTTTTTGTTTGACCTGCATATTCGGGGCTACGACGTACGTACAGTAAACTACGGTTATAACGAACTCAAAGGGACTACTTATTTTAGTTCGTTATATCCGTGAGTTTGTTATAAGCGTGTTCGTTATAACCGTAGTTTACTGTATATCAATAAGTTTAGCAATTCTACTTCTCTATTAAACTTTACTCAAAGTGTACTCACGTCAACAGAAAATATTATACTAAACTTATGAATGTATGTATTTCCGCTATGGTTGTTATAAAATCGGTTGGATAAATGTGTGTTTGTAATGCAAGACACTCACAATTGGACAATATGTAATGTACTATAGGCCTGTGACCTTTAAGAATGTGAAATGAAGATTTATTGACACCGCAATTAGCGGTGAAGAATTGTGCCCCTTAGTTTCAAGAGGCAGTGATCCTGGAAGCGAATCCCACTGCTTCTCGGCCTCTACGCTATGTGTTTTCTAAGTCACCACCAGCGGGGATTTTCGTCACTTTGGATGTGACGATATGCAACGTGATACAGTGTCTAAAATGAGTTACAACCGAGTCACTCTGTGTCCTTGGAACACGCTGCATCAGTGGCGTAAGGTCGTGCAATTTATTATACAGAGTTACGGCCCTTAGCGGTGTCAGGATCCAGTGATTATGGTTCGAATTCTGGATTAGCCCGAATTATATTCCCACTATAATACGTCTGTGACACGTACTTTCCTTTAACATTGAGATGATGTTAATAGCTAGGCTATAAGATGAGGTTTACAACCGAGTCACTCTGTGTCCTAGGAACACGCTGCATCAGCGGCGTAAGGTCGTGCAATTTATTATACAGAGTTACGGCCCTCAGCGGTGTCAGGATCAAGTGATTATGGTTCGAATTCTGGATTAGCCCGAATTATATTCCTACTATAATACGTCTGTGACACGTACTTTCCTTTAACATTGAGCTGACAGCTCTGATTGAGCTGATGTTAATAGCTAGGCTATAAGATAAGGCTGATACGAGTCACTTGGACCGACTGTGTAATACGATACTCGATGTTCTTACTGCTTCCGTAATACATGTAGATCGTGGAACAAAGCATGGAGTGTTGAATTTTGTTTGCTTGTATGTTGTTTAAAGCCGCACTCAGCAATATTCCAGCTATTTGACGGCGGTCTGTAGATAATCGAGTCTGGACCAGATAATCCAGTGGTTGACATCATAAGCATCGATCTATTCATTTGGGATTTAATTGATATGCATCAACCCAGTCAGCGAGCCTGACCACACGATCCCGTTAGTCGCCTCTAACGACAAGCATAGCTGCCTCTTACGGCACGCATAGGTGCTGAAGACCTATTGTAAACCGAATCTTAACGGGGATTAGATTCTGTTGCTGTCTTGTGGGGACAACCTAATTTTTTTTCTTTCTGAATATACAATATTACTTATTTATATTTCAAATGTCAGTTTGAAATTTGCACATTTGATTAAAAACAAGTTTTGGAATTATTATAGTACTGTTTACTGGCCTGCCATTACTACACTCTTCATACATACACTCTTCAAAAAAGAAACACATAGTTAAAAAATAAGGATATTTATTAAGCGGATGTAAAAGAATCTGCACAGAATGTTCGTGAACAGTGTCGTCATTGTCCACATTCAGTTCAGTCATTGCACATGTGTAGCCGCAAGGGGGCGTCATGGTCAGTACCTGGTCACACCACCTCTTGCAGCCGTCACTGCTCGACACCTCCTTGGCACAGATTGCACAAGTCGTCGGATATTTTCGTGGGGAATTCTTCGCCATTCCTCCTGTAAGACGTTGGCGAGTTGTGCCAGTGTGTGGGGACGTCGGTGACGTTGACGGACGCGTCGATCAAGTTCGTCCCACAAATGTTCAATCGGGTTGAGATCAGGCGATTTTGACGGCCATAGAAGGACATTGATTTTCTCATTAACAAGGAAATTAACTGTTGCACGTGCTGTGTGGGGCCGAGCGTCGTCATGTTGGAACAGCTCCCTCTGGCGGTCCAAAAGTGGGAGGAGGTGAGGACGCAGAATTTGGTCTATGTATCGGTTTGCTGTAAGATTGCCCTGGACATCCATTAATTGTGATGTACCCGTGTAGTATATGGCTCCCCACACCATGACACTCCCTCCACCAAATCGGTCCACCTGTCGAACGCAGTTCGGCGCAAAACGTTCATGTCGACGTCGGTATACACGTTGTCTTCCATCCCGTCGTTGAAGAAGAAAACGTGACTCATCGTTGAACCAAACGCGTCGCCAGTTCCTGAGATCCCATGTCTGTACTCTGTTGCACCACCGGACACGTCGTTGACGGTGTAGACGTCGCAAGACAGGTCCAACTTTTGGTCGTCTCGCTCGAATTCCCACTTCCCTCAGACGATTTCCGATGGTTTGGTCGGAAATTCTTCGCTTCCAGGCACTTGTCCTGCAGTGTCCGTTGCTGTAACAAATGGATTTCGAAGGTGATGCAACCGGATGTACCGATCCTGAGCAGGGGTGGTCACTCTTGGTCTTCCACTTCTGGGATGATCTTGATTCGAATTAGTGCGGGTATATCGATCCCATAGTCGAGATTGATGCTTTGGTGAACGTTGAAGTGTCTTGCAACGGCAAACTGGGATTCCCCTGCTTCCAAACGTCCAATGGCGATATTTCGGTCAGCTGCAGTTAATCTTGGCATTTTTCGATCTCCGTTCACGTCAGAATGAATTTTCTACGGTCTTTTATACTCATTGTCTCTACTCTTGTTTCCAACATTTTGCTCGTGAATTTTGCTGAAAACTTTTTCTGAAAGCAATTTCCGTGC
Source organism: Haliotis rufescens (assembly GCF_023055435.1). Taxonomy (NCBI): domain Eukaryota; kingdom Metazoa; phylum Mollusca; class Gastropoda; order Lepetellida; family Haliotidae; genus Haliotis; species Haliotis rufescens. The sequence continues at coordinate 9,017,730 of NW_025964383.1, forward strand.
ATCCTTTGCAGTTTTGCTGTTAAACGTTTACAAAAAACATTTTGAGATGTGTTTGCGCGCAATGCACAACAAACATGACATGATTAACGGGAATCAAACTTAAGAATTGTCTTTATGACGATTGGAATTCTCAAAACACCTTTGCGTTTCTTTTTTTGAAGAGTGTACATGAAGCTGGGAAACACTTGAACATATCTTCTTGATTCGGACTTGTAACGTATTATACACACATGCGTGAGTCTCTGGGAATGCGAGTAGATGTTGTTTAGCCTCGTAGGCAGTCACATTCCAGCTCTATCAAGGCGGCCTGAAAGTATTCGAGTCTTGATCTGGCAAACCAGTGACTGAAAACATGAGTAACGCTCCACACAACCAGGATACGATGAGGTTAAGTAACATAGTCAGACTTCCTGAACCCAGGTACGTTGACGATAAGTAGGATCTACTGGGTACCCAGTCTCACCCCCAATCTGAACATAAGTACACGAGTTAAACGCGATGGAGGTGCTGATTTGCATACTAACAATATAAATATAACAAAGTACATTTACTTCTTGTGGGCAGACAGACCAGTGACTGAAAATATGGGCAACTTTCAACGCCATCAGGGTACGACACTCAGTTAGCCTTGGCACATACAATAACCACTCGACCCTCATTAGTAGGCACCTCCGACAGGTAGTGGGGACCTACTCAGACCAGGAATCCCCACGGATATGTCACAAATACTTGGCTTGCACAACACATTTGTACATGACGTTCATGGCATTTGAGCCCTCAGTTTTTTTGTGGCATCAGGCGACATACGTAATGACTTAAGTAATCAGCTTACTGTCCAGAGCCTCGTGAAGGTTGTCAATGAGTGTACACGTAGAAACCAATTTGTGGTCATCCTTTTGCTTGTAGGACGCTACTGGATACGTTTGTCCAGAACTTGTCTTAAATCTTTCACGGTTTTTTAATGAATTTCACCACCCCTTTAATGTCACGGCTTGGCAGGAATATGAACCTCGCCATCCCTTCAATGTCACGGCTTGGCAAGATTATGAACTTCGCCATCCCTTCAATATCACAGCTTGGCAGGATTATGAATTTCACCACCCCTTTAATGTCACGATTTGGCAGGATTTATTATGAACTAACCACCCCTTTAATGTCACGTCTTGGCAGGATTATGAATTTCACCACCCCTTTAACGCCTCTACTTAGCAAGATTATGAACTTCACCACCCCTTTAATGTCTCGGCTTGGCAGGATTATGAACTTCACCACCCCTTTAATATCTCGACTTGGCAAGATTGTGAATTTCACCACCCCTTTAATGTCACGGCTTGGCAGGATTATGAACTTCACCACCCCTTTAATGTCACGGCTTGGCAGGATTATAAACTTCATCACCCCTTTAATGTCACGTCTTGGCAGGATTGTGAATTTCACAACCCCTTTAATGTCACGGCTTGGCAAGATTATGAACTTCACCACCCCTTTAATGTCTCGACTTGGCAGGATTATGAACTTACCACCCCTTTAATATCTCGACTTGGCAGGGTTATGAACTTCACCCACCCTTTAATGTCTCGACTTGGCAGGATTATGAACTTCACCACCCCTTTAATGTCTCGGCTTGGCAGGATTATGAACTTACCACCCCTTTAATGTCACGTCTTGACAGGATTATGAACTTCACCACCCCTTTAATGTCTCGGCTTGACAGGATTATGAACTTCACCACCCCTTTAACTTCTCGACTTGGCAAGATTATGAACTTCGCCATCCCTTCAATATCACAGCTTGGCAGGATTATGAATTTCACCACCTCTTTAATGTCACGATTTGGCAGGATTTATTATGAACTAACCACCCCTTTTGTCACGTTTTGGCAGGATTATGAATTTCACCACCCCTTTAACGCCTCTACTTAGCAAGATTATGAACTTCACCACCCCTTTAATGTCTCGGCTTGGCAGGATTATGAACTTTACCACCCCTTTAATATCTCGACCTGGCAAGATTATGAATTTCGCCACCCCTTTAACGCTTCGACTTGGCAGGATTATGAATTTCATCACCCCTTTAATGTCACGATTTGGCAGGATTATGAACTTACCACCCCTGTTATGTCACGGCTTTGCGGGATTATGAACTTCGCCATACCTTCAATGTCACAGCTTGGCAGGATTATGAACTTCGCCTCCCCTGTAATGTCTCGTCTTGGCAGGATTATGAACTTCATCACCCCTTTAATGTCACGTCTTGGCAGGATTGTGAATTTCACCACCCCTTTAATGTCTCGACTTGGCAGGATTATGAACTTACCACCCCTTTAATATCTCGACTTGGCAGGGTTATGAACTTCACCACCCCTTTAATGTCTCGGCTTGGCAGGATTATGAACTTACCACCCCTTTAATGTCACGTCTTGGCAGGATTATGAACTTCACCACCCCTTTAATGTCTCGGCTTGGCAGGATTATGAACTTACCACCCCTTTAATGTCTCGGCTTGACAGGATTATGAACTTCACCACCCCTTTAATATCTCGACTTGGCAGGATTATGAACTTACCACCCCTTTTATGTCACGTCTTGGCAGGATTATGAACTTCACCACCTCTTTAATGTCTCGGCTTGCCGGGATTGTGTTGAAGGAAAGCTTGATGCGAAGCAAGTCTCAAACGTTTATCACTTTGTGGAAACCCACGAGGACAGGTTAGTTTTAGAAAAAGAAACAATCAGTTCGAATCCTGGATTCGACCCCACGGCCATATTTTTCAGGGAACTACCAAGGGACGCAACTATGCATAGAGAACTGCGGCGCCTTAGACGACGTGTCCTCTCCCTTTACTGTAGTGGCAGTTTGACACATAAATGTAATGGACCAAGGTGCTCAAATATTCTACGTCGCCACATTATACAGTGGAACCTCTTTAATGCGGACCCCGTGAGTCCAGAAACCCGGCCTTCCGCAGAATCCCGTTAGCACAGGATTATTGTTCCAGATCAGAGATTAGAATTCGTTCCTCCTGAAATATGTTTCACAAAGTACGATATCGTCCGGATTATTGTGCACTGTGTCATGTGGAAATTTCATAGCAATATGTATCTAAGATTTCTCGGGAGATTTGGGTTAGAAACGGTCCTCGGCACCCCACTGCCTGACGACTAAAGACGACTAAAATTCATCGTGTGTGCATGGACAAGGCATTGTTATTATAAAATAGATAAATGCAGCAAAGGGGGTCTGGGTGATCCTGGCACAGTCGGGCTGGTTAGGCTCATCATCAGCTCAGGGCCCTTGCCCCCTCTACACGCAGTCCAGACAGCAAATGGGACTTCTCTCATGTCGACTATGATTTAAAATAACGCGGGAAGAAATGAGAAAACAAGATACTATTAATCGTAACGTCACAATATTCATGACTGTCCTCATCACAAGAAGGGTTGTGTAAATCACAAACCAGGAGAGTATTTTATACACAAGTCATACTTAAAGTCTGTTCTCGTCCTAACTTTTACCATAAAACACCTTCAGAAATCTTTGACAAATTCTTCGAATTTGAAATGTTCGTTCATTTTTGCAAAGTTTTTTTTTACGCATATAAACTATCATCTTGAAGTGCGTGGATATAACAGCAACAAGGCCAATTGTACATTTTAGTTCGTGATGTTTCAGAAAGAAAGTACATGTTACAATACGAAGTGTAAATTATTCATGGCTTGGCAGCTGAAACTTTATAATGAAGGCCTCACCGTCTGTTATCCATGCGCAAACTCATTGTAAAGGCAGGCATTTTCAACACAAAGATAAATGTAAAAAAAATAGGTTAGTGAATATGGTTGTGTTGTTTCATTTTGATATATATTCACCCGAAAGAGTGAGTGAGTTTGGTTTTACGCCGCTTTTAGCAATATTCCAGCAATATCACGGCGGGGGACACCAGAAATGGGCTTCACACATAGTACCCAAGAGCTTACAAGTTTCATTGTTGATATATGTTGGCAGTAAACTGCTACCAAATTTGTGAGTTAACTGAGAATATAATATTAGAAGTAACTACAGACTAAATCGGGAAAGTAAAGCACAAGGTTAAGTTAATAAACTTCAGTAAGCTGAGGCTTTAACATGTGAGAAAATAGGTGGGGCGACCTTTAAGGTGACTGGTCTTGAACTGAAGCTGACCACGTTTTCATTCACGACGTCTCCGACGGTGATAGACTACTCATCACCGATAGGAACCTTGAGCTGCTGTGCGAATCTACTGTATGCGGATGATACATTCTATACATATCCTGTCCTCTTTGATCAGATTTATACCATCCATGGCGATCTGCAAGGTCCAATCTTTCCTCTCGTCTACTTTCAACAACCGAACAGATACATACAGAATTGTTTGAATATATCATATTAGCTGCACAAAACCTTGGAGGTTACGTCAACCCTGCTGTGTTGCAGTTGGACTTCGTACTTGCAGCCCATAATGCAATGGGTGAAGCGTTCCCAAACACCAACACACAATTCGTTTAGCTACACACTCCTTGGCCCAGAATGGACGTTCTGTCATCTTCGACATGAATCATCTCAAGCGAGTACACAGACCATGTTTCCGAGATGACCCATCTTCAGTCAATGAACTGAAACGTGTGCTGCTATTGACAAAAGAGATCAAAATGAGACCAAATATTGTATACTTTTAGGTATTGACACGTAATTCAATTTTCCTAAGCGCGGTACAGATATGCGATGCACCGGGCAATGACCTGTATTTATATACTTATCTATTTATTAATTGATTTCTCCATACATACATTCAATTTCTCCAACTTCGATACATCTTTTGTGGATACCGACAAAGGTAATGTGATAAAAACATAATATCATATGGCGATAGAAATATCTAAATAAAAGTAAAATAAAACATGGAAGCTTTCGGAACTATTTTAATTCATTACCGTGTCAACTGCAGATAGCCAAACAAGTGACCAGGAATGGCAATGCGCACTTATATTATATATTAATGTTAGTATCGATTAATCATGGTAATATTTATCCATTTTGAAACAACAAATTTACAAGCGTGACACATCATGTACTTTCAGCGTTATGAAGTGTATACAGCCCTCCTGTATATAGACCCACTACTCGTAAGTGGCAAAAACTGTTTTCATAATCAATGCAAGCTATGCCCACTGCGCTGTAATATTGACCAATCATCAGCCTGCAATTTCTAGTGTCCACAAACCCGGATGTTGTCGCGCTCAACGCAAATACTTTCTGGAACGACAATGGCAATTTTTGTTTGAGTTAAACGATGCAGAGAATCTTTTAGGCATGTGCGGGAGAATATGAGGAAGGTGTCACATTGCCTAATGAATCGGAAAACATGAACTTTCTGCTTTTGTTGATATACCCCATTGTACAAATATGTACTATTCACGCGAATCGTCAACAAATAAATATATTTAAGGTAATAGAAAGAAGATCTTGGTAACTAACATTATATAAATATTTATATTTGGAGGTTATTTATTAGTCGATTCTGTGCACGCATGTCGTACAACCCAGTCCCATGGGAGCGCAATAATGTCGTCAAACGTCCCTAGACCTACTATAAATGTCAAACACTTTCAAATGTAAAAGCCTTTCTGGTTATTACTAGCGATGGCCTTTGTTCTAAGTAGATGTCGTGCCATCAAGATGTCAATGCAAAGTTGAAGAGTCCGACGAAAAACAGCACTGTCCTAGTGTAGCATGGTTAGAAAACTAATTAACGTATGGTGTTCACGCAAACGTCATCAGTGCACATAGGAAAAGTTGCTGAAATGTGACGCGGGTCTCATTGGGATCTGGGATCTTACAGAGCTTGTAACCAGACAGAGCCTGTTACCAGATACTCTTTTACGTGCTAACAGCGTTCGTGTAGGGTACTGGGGTACATGTAACAGAGACAGTATCGGGTACTGGGGATATGTACCAGGGACAGTAAAACAGGGTTACACGCTCTATGAGATCCCCGATTGAAGCATGGTAACACGCTCTATGAGATCCCCGATTGAAGCATGGTAACACGCTCTATGAGATCCCCGATTGAAGCATGGCAACCCGCTCTATGAGATCCCCGATTGAAGCTTGGCAACACGCTCTATGAGATCCCAGATTGAAGCATTGCAACACGCTCTGTAAGATCCCAGATTGAAGCATGGTAACAAGCTTCTGAAAGGTCCCAGATTGAAGCGTGGTAACAAAGCTATGCAAGATCGCAGATTTAAGCATGGTAACACGCTCTGTAAGATCCCAGCTTGAAGCATGGTATCATGCTCTGTAAGACCCGAGATCGAACCATGGTAACAAAGCTCTGCAAGATCCCAGATTGAAGCATGTTAGCACGCTCTGTAAGATCGCAGATTGAAGCATGGTAACAAAGCAATGCAAGATCCCAGATTGATCCATGGTAACATAGCTATGGAAGACCCCAGATTGAAGCATTGTAACAAAGCTCTGCAAGATCACAGATTGAACCATGGTAACAAGGCTCGGCAAGATCCCAGATTGAAGCATGGTAACATAGCTATGCAAGATCCCAGATTAAAGCATGGTAACAAAGCTCTTGAAGATATCAGATTGAACCATGGTAACAAAGCTTTGTAAGACGCCAGATTGAAGCATGGTAACAAAGCTCTGTAAGGTGACAGATTTAAGCATGGTAACACGCTCTGTAAGATCCCAGCTTGAAGCATGGTATCATGCTCTGTAAGACCCGAGATCGAACCATGGTAACAAAGCTCTGCAAGATCCCAGATTGAAGCATGGTAGCACGCTCTGCAAGATCGCAGATTGAAGCATGGTAACAAAGCAATGCAAGATCCCAGATTGATCCATGGTAACATAGCTATGGAAGACCCCAGATTGAAGCATTGTAACAAAGCTCTGCAAGATCACAGATTGAACCATGGTAACAAGGCTCGGCAAGATCCCAGATTGAAGCATGGTAACATAGCTATGCAAGATCCCAGATTAAAGCATGGTAACAAAGCTCTTGAAGATATCAGATTGAACCATGGTAACAAAGCTTTGTAAGACGCCAGATTGAAGCATGGTAACAAAGCTCTGTAAGATGACAGATTGAAGCATCGTAACACGCTCTGTAAGACCCCAGATCGAACCATGGTAACAAAGCTCTTCACGACCCCAGATTTAAGCATGGTAACACGCTCTGTAAGATGACAGATTGAAGCATGGTAACAAAGCTCTGTAAGATGACAGATTGAAGCATCGTAACACGCTCTGTAAGACCCCAGATCGAACCATGGTAACAAAGCTCTTCACGACCCTAGATTTAAGCATGGTAACACGCTCTGTAAGATGCCAGATTGAAGCATGGTAACACGCTCTGTAAGATCCCAGATTGAAGCATGGTAACAAACTTCTGAAAGATTCCAGATTGAACCATGGTAACAAAGCTATGTAAGACCCCACATTGAAGCATGGTAATAGGCCCTGTAAGGTCCAACATTGAACCATGGGATAAGCTTTGTAAGATGTCAGAATAATGTACGGGAACGCGCTCTGTAAGATTCAAGGCTGATAAAGAGCACAATGACATTGAAGGTCACTTTGCTGTAGGCTTCCGTGTGACAGGATGACAGGGGGATATGTTATCTTACTTTATTTTTAACGTTTCGGTTATTTATTGAATTCCAACTAACACTCCTTATCTTGGGAATCGTGTCTGTAATGTCTGAGAATTAGTTTGAATTATCTCGGATGGTTTAGACCTTTGTTGCAAGACATTAAAATAAGTGGACAAGTCGACATATACATCAAAGTCCCTTTGACAACGTAACAGGCACCAAGACGTAGCATTTATGTCATACAATATAACATGATTCTGCCTTCTAGTTCTTGCAGGTTTACAATTTCATCAGCGCTACTACCCACATTGTCGACCTGCTAAATATCACGCAGCGTGGCTGTAACCCCTTTGTGTGGCACATAATGGGTGCAGATCAGTCGACGGCAAGAGTCGTTTTTGCTGGTGTGTTCTTTGTGTGGAGGTTTAAGTGAGATAAATCTTAATAAACGTCACTTTCAATAGCAAAACAGATAGTTGGCATGTCACAAAGCCGCGTGATGTTCGTACATCTTGAGTGAGTGAGGCAGTCGATGTTGTGTACCACAGTCAGTATCATTACAGCTTTATATAAACGATCGAATAAATCGGATCTAGTCAGACAGTGGTTACCTCCCAATTATCAGACAGCCCAATTGTCAACGGCTTATATCGAGATAAGGTAGGCTTGAGTGCACTAGTAATTGTCACCTTTTCACCTTAGTCTAAAGCTTTCCTAATTCAAGTTGACTTTTGCGACAAGCACAGGTGCTATTACGGCTCGCTGTACCCAGATGTCAGCGCATCGGGTTCCTCAAGACACTGTCAGGGTTCGATTTAGCTGTATAGAAGATGGTCTAGTGCAGCCTTTTATTGAAAAATGCAACCTAATAGTTATGCCTGCATGTACTAAGTGCATGTGCAGACACACAATCAGTCTTAATACTCACACACTCAATACCTCCAAGGAGCCGACCATTTGATATTCGGGGGGTGGAAGTGGGGGATTTTGGACGGGGGTCTGGGTTTTTAGCGAAAAAAAAATTGCCTTGAAAGTTCCTATAAAAATAAGTGTGCTTCAGACCTTTGAAAAAGGACATTGCCTGCCACAAAAACGACATTGTTCCAAGTGATTATCTTAAAAAAGAATTCTGGCTCATAGTTCTGCAGAAAAACATATCTGGTTTAAAAGCTAAAGCTGAAAAAATATCTAATCTTGATACAAATTCTCAAAACCTCTTCCCCACCTACACATACGCATAGCAATTTGGTTTTCATATTAACTTGTAAATATAAATGTAAATAACTAAAATCTACAACTCTGGGAACAATAAAAACGTTTAAAAAAAAACAAAAAAAAAACTTGTGAAAGTTAAATCATATTCCTTCAATCGAGCCCTGACCCTGAACTATGTATGCAGGGTATGGCTCACTGTTTTATCCTTGAAACGTGTCCGCACTGAATTAAAGAGACTCCCTACTGTAAACCCCCAGTGACCGGTAGGTCAGGCCGTGCCAACCCTTTTCGCGAATATCTGGTGTCATCACTGACTTTCCGTCATCCATACTTTTCACCGCTAGTTTGCCTTTTACGCCCAATGAAATCGGTTTCGTCGGATAATCGAGGCTGGTTATTTGTCGTCCGAGTTGTATAGTTCGTAAGTGGTGCTATGCTTGGACATGTATTCTAACCCAACGCGAATATTTGAAACTACTGGAATGATATCACGCCCAGCTCTTTGCCACATACACGTCTTAAATCGATTGAATGACTTTCCCTGAAATAGTGAACAATATGTTCGTGACTACAACTGCGTTGTCGATGCGCTATCATCTAGATCATTTATTCACGGTCACTGAGTTGCAATTTCCCAACAAATATTCACGTGCTTACAGTGGCTACCCGCTATGCCACAACAATGCTTTGAGGGCCGCACGCCATTAGATAAATCGGATAAAACTCCTCACCTGAAAACTTAATTTACCTCCTAGCCTAGCGAGCAATTGCTTCACGCGTGCGCAGTACGCGCTCAGTGGTTTCGCAAATCTCCCATGATGCTTTCGCTGATTTGGACAACGGGACAAAAAAAAATCCCCGTAGTTTGATTTGTCCGATATTCTCCTCAAATCTTCTGCTCTAAAATCAGTATCGAATTGCGGGCAAAGTTCTACCACCAGCGGGTGATTTAACGAAGAATTAATTGAACATGAGAAGTACTCGATTGCGGCTGTTTTTGTAGATTATTAACAAAACAAGATGGATGGTGGTACGGCAAATGGCACGTTATTGATATTTGTAACGGATTAAATACAAATGTGCGAACATATTGTGTTAGACACCGGGTTTATGCTTTTAACAGTATGAAGCGACCCTGGTATTGAACGCTGGACGTTTCAAGTGGTAGAGTAACAAAACGTGTATTCTCCGTTAAGGAGACCGACCGGCCTACTCTCTCTGTGAGTCCTGCTGTGTCTGCAAATATTGCGCAGTGGGATGGTGGGATTGGATGCAGAGGCCATTGCACAGTCGTGAATATTTTGTTGGAGCGTCATCACACGGTCCATGCAGGCAATGAACTGATGGTAGTTGATGTCAACATGGATTAGTTATTTGATCAAAGGAGTGGCTGTCAGAAACTGTTGTGTATTTCATCAGTCATTACATTAGACATTAAACCTACACGTTAAAAATAACCCATCTTGATTGTCTCTAGAACCCCGCTGTTCCTTTGATGTGATTTAGAGGGAGTATTGATAACAATTAAACTGCTTGGGTTTTCCCAAATGGGTAAATATTTCATGACAATGCTGAAGGATATGTTGTCGACTGGGTTATGATGGGAGTGGAACTGGGTTGCAGAGGTTGGAGGTTCATCTTGAGCATTCATGATCAACGCCATCAACAGCACAGGCCTTCAGGGTTAAGATGGGGTTCTTTGTCAGTTCTATTCACGCTTTTGGTTCATATCACCGAACATCATCTGATCTCGACAGAATCTTGTTTACGCTTGAGTAGGAGATATTAATAGTAAGAGAACAGTTAGATGAATTTCCGACATAAATCCGGTCAAAAACGCAAAATTGGTCTGGCGCCAGCTTAAAGCGGAAATGAAATTGGACATCAGTCCTTGAGAATTCAAGGGAGATAATTCAAATATGAACGGAGGCAAACAAAAAAAAACCGTATCTTACCAAACTCTCTTCACCTCATTTTTAAAATGTTAAAGGACATATCTTTCCCTCGGGCTGAGTAGCAACTAGAATTATGTGTATTATGTGAACAGATTAAATGCGTTCGACAACACGTAACCATATATTATTGCAAGTCTGTGGTTTAGACGCTTAGTATTAACTAATACTGGCGCCCGAGGCAATGTCAGAAGGGATTCCTGAACTCAAAGGGTGACATTCGGGATTCAGGAAAAAATAGCAGCGTGGAATTATACCTTACAACAAGATGGATATTATTAAATAAGACATCATCGTCTATAACGTGGCAAGGGCAGTGATTATCAACGGCACGATGGCACATGATGTGTATTTTTAACGCCGCAATATTCCAGATATATGGCGGCGGCCTCTGAATACTCGAGTAGGGACCTGACAACCTAGGGATTTTGTTAGTTTGTTTGTTGCTTAACGCCGGAAGCAGCAATATTCTAGCCATATGAAGGAAGTCTGTAAATAATCGAGTCTGGACCAGACAATCCAGTGATTGATATTATGAGCATCGATCTACGCCTTTGGGATACGATGACAAGCATCAACTAACTCCGCGAGCCTGACCAACCAGTCCCGTTAGTCGCCTCATACAAACATAGTCGCCTCTTTTGACAAGCATGGGTTGCTGAAGACTCATTCTAACCCAGATCTACCCAGGGATTGATATCATGAAGAACGATCCACGCCGTTGGTGCACGATGGCACGCTATTAACCACGTCGCCGAACCTGACCACCTAATCATTTTACATCGTCTCTTACGACAAGGTTGCAGTGGACCAATTCTAATCCGGAATCCCCACGGGGCGAATACAATGTCGCGACTCGACTTGGAGGAGCGTTTGTGTGCAGTGTTAGGTAAGCAGCACATTTCAATATTGGCTTGGTTTGCACAGTTGTCTACATTTCCGCAATTCGCTCCACAGTGTTGCATCCTTTGGGGGTTCCAGGATATCTGTTCATCGATCATCGAAAACGTTCATCTGTTGAATCCCATGTTCGCTCTAAATTTGTTGATCGACATGATTCCTGGCCTGCCCCTGCTATTAGAGATGTGCCCGTACGTCGTGAAGGACATCCTACGGTTCGATTCCCAGATTGGTTTGTAGAGCTATAGGTATGAACGCTTGTTCACAGGGAAAGATATTATATTCTATATCACATCATATAGTTACGGTCAGTAGCATTTGTAAGTTATGATGAGTCAGCTGGAATCAAAAATGATTCTGGACCGAGATATTAAAACTGTTCCCATGTGAATTGCAAAACGAACACATTTCTTAATGAAGCAGGAGAAGCATCAACGTTAACATCATTCGTTTTTAGTTTTTACAAAATAAGTGAAGGCGCTATCTTGTTGTTTGATGGCCGCCGTGGTGTGACAGGAGTATTGCTGGATGTGGCGTTGGGTAAAAGACGGTACTTTGTTTTGTTACGCAAGTCGTGAGAGTGGCCGGGGCTATCGGAAGAGCAAGACACGCTTACCCTTTTCGTTCACACCTGGTGTCACCATTAAGTTCTGTGATTCATTCATGTGAGTTGCATCGATATTTAGCCTTTTGCGCCCAATGGAATCTGTTTGGGCAGATGACGTCTCTGGTGTAGACGTTTTGGATCTAGTGTCAGACTGTGCCGAATTGTTGACTTTCAGAAAGGAATGAATAGATAAGTCACGGACATGTTGTTACTCAGTACACTGAAAACATGAAATAAATACACACGGTTCCATGTCAATATTTGACACAACCAATAAAGATACATTCATACATAACTGTCAATATGTCGAGAGCTTTATTCAAGTCCGAGATATTGTGATCATATTTGAACAAACTGGATTATACCTAGAATATTCAAGAACGCTCATCCCATACATGTGTACACTGTCCTGACGGGTGACACCCACCAAGCTTGACTGTACCAAAAGCAGTGTATCATACTTATCGCTCACTCCAGCAACTGCCCTAGTCGATAAAGTCCACTTGTCTGGATTTTGTATGGTATAAATCCTCAAAAGAAATGGCTTGAAATCCTCGGTTTCTTTGAGCTCGAAGTCGCATCAACGCCTACTCCAGTGTCGTTACCATACAAAAAAACTATCATGACGAACTTGTTTCATCGTAATACGGTTGCGTCGTTCAGTGCAATTGCGAAAATCAATTATTGCCTTGTAACTGAGATATGTGTTGTTGTTTTTGGCAAACGTTGATTGTATTCGCTGTCATTTATAATGAAATCTACGTCAAGATAGAGATCGTAAACAACTGTATTACCATAGTAGTATGGATGTGAATCAAACGGGCTTTTTAAACAGAGGATGATATTATTTTCCCATTGGTAAATGGGTAGCGCCAGTTAGTCTTTCTGTCCTTGTATGTAGCTGTATGTGTGAGTGAGTCGTTCTTCATTCTGTTGAATACGCGACTTAAGCTAAACCCCACAGGACGGAGGCCTTGGATGTTACCTTTGGTAAAACCACCGAGCACAGATTCTGATAAGGGACGTTCATAGTCAGGGTTGATATGGGAACAGAATCCGGGATGCAACAAAGGGACGCAAACCTGAATAGCTAATGTTTCTGCATTTAGCCACAAACGTATGGCAATGGTCATCAATGGTCATGGTCATGAGAGAGAGAGAGAGAGAGAGAGAGAGAGAGAGCGAGAGAGAGAGAGAGAGAGAGAGAGAGAGAGAGAGAGAGAGAAACACACATACACACATTTCTAAGTGTCACTGCAGTACTTATCTCATCACATACATGTATATACAGGTCTGATAGTTCCTTTTCGAGCGCTAGAGGACGTTTTTGACACAGAAATTTCTGAATGCATCGGACTAAACCATGCAATCTTTAAATCTCTTACATTTGGGCGGTGTGTTTTAAGTCTTGTGAATTCTCGTGTCCGGACTGGACCAGGAAATGCGACTTTTCATCTCTACAATATTTCGCGTGATCAAATATTGCCACCTGTCTCATCGAATCAGGCACGCATTATTGGAGAAATCGACAACCTTCGCTCAGCTGCACTCGTGAGAAAAACGGTGTAAATTTCCACGACAAGTTTATACAGTTGTGGTGGTGTGATATTTCATAGCACGAGGCCGTATTTGTCTCATCGCTGGCAATCATCGATAGTTGTAAGCAACGCATGCAGTGGCAAATTTTTCCTTGATTTTGAAAATCAATAAAAAGGTGTTCAAACACTGATCGTTTGCCGAGGGCTTTAAGCTGCTAATGATAAAGTTTCGCAGAGAACATCAAGACGAAGAAATGGTGAACGAGAACTAATTCCTTCGAACCCGATCGCTACTGCAGGTGGAATTTAACCAAAAACATGACATTTTGTAATTATGTTTTTGAAGTTTGCAATTTGAACGATAATTGTTGCAGAATAATGAAAGAAGAATATTGCTCTCGCAGCATCGTTTTCTATTAACCCTTGATACTCTCAATATATTTCAATGGATTTCAGTGGAGATGGATACAAGGAAACTGCAGGTTTTGGCAATCAGCAAACAAACAAACTAAAAATAATTAATGATTATTGGACTGTCAGCAGCATACCCGTGTTTTGGTTTCAACAAAAGGTTAATGTTTGCAACTTGCATAACTTTCAACATTCAGTTAACACGCCGTAAAACACCTAATTATTATTTGAAGTCTTTGATAGGCATTCAGGAGTTGGAAGAACATGAATACATGGACTTTGCTATCCATAAAAAGTGGCATGTATTTAAGTAATACTTGTAGCAACGTAACCCTCACTTACTCACTTACTTACTGCAAGTTTATTGCCAGGTGAATTACATGTAACAGCGTACCCAGCAGGCATGCAACGTTGGACCAAGGTTTAGAATTGGTTGCGTTTAGGTTGTGACGTTGATCAACCAAAATGCAACGTTGTATCAACGTTAAATCTTAAACGTTGAGCCATGGTTGTGATACTGACGTCACAACAACGTTGAATTTAAGACGTACGTACATCATTTCAATTTGACGTACGCCTATTGGAAAATCGACAAATCACCCTACTTTTGTAATTTGTTTTTGAAACCATCTGAATGATCATTTAAAGTGGTATTACATATGTATGTAACACCTGTGTGATTACATCAATATTTGTGATGTTTAACACTGGAAATGATGTCGAGGAAATTCCGTCTGTGTAATATTATACATGTATGTAGAATAGTGAGAGTCCAATACATAGTCAGCGTCATTAATGGAGGGTCACCAAGGTATGGAGTCAAACATGAACATATGCAAACAAGCATCAGTAGGTTTCTGAGTATGTTGACAATGTGATTAACAGATGCAGAACTTTTGTTTATGTCACACTGAATGGATGCTTTATGAAAATGGGGGCACGGGTGGCCCAGTCGTCTAAGGCGCCGCGATTCGCTGTGCAGAGTTGCGTCCCTTGGGCACGCCAGAAACCTATGATTGTGGGTTCGAATCCCGGTTCGCCCCAATTATGTTTCTAGGTTTGTCAGCACCATACCCGTGCTCGTGGGTTTCACCGAAGTGGTAAATGTCTGAGACCTGCATCACTTCGGGCTTTCCTCCCACATTAAGCTGACACGCCGCGATATGACTGGAATACTGTTAAAAGCGGCGTTAAACCCATCTCACTCACACTTTATGAAAATGGACAACGACTTTATGAAACAATGAGAAGCGCAAGATGGATTGGGGTGGCATAAAGAAGCTACCCACAACAATCGCTACCAGTGGTTAAGCCAAGCACGAACAATGATTTTCTTCATTCCAGATGCAACTGAACTGCACTCTTGTACGTTGGAAATACGACATTTGTACTCTTTTTTTTATATGCGGGACCCCCAATAATGACGCTGAGTACGCGTGTGTGTGTATGTGTGTGTGTGTGTGTGTGTGCGTGTGTGTGTGTGTGTGTGTCTAATGTACTGCCGATAAGCGCGTGACTGTTCGTTTTAGGCGAATATCTGCTTTGATGAATATTGTAAGCTGTTTTTAAAACCCTCATTAGTCTTGTGATCATGATGCACGTAAATCTCGAATTGGAGCTAATGAAGTCATTATCCACGGAATTCAGTGAAATATAGTAAGATTTTTAGGCATATCTTCGAAATATATATGATTTAAATCTAAGGTGCATTGATGTCACTTGTGACGGACAGCTTATGCTCGGTTCAAAGAAAGGACTTAATCAGATCTAGTGTGAGTCTTCCTGTGATTTATATTGCAATGTTGGTCGGAATGCAATTGTTTCTGTTTTTTTTTAAATATTTCAGCACAACACTCCCCTACTGCGGAGTAAATGCAAAGGAGTTTGATTTTTGGGCACATCTTCAGCAAAAAATTGGCAGCATTATCGTATTACATTTACAAGTTGACAAAACGCAAAACGCAAAAAGTTGTTCAGAAAAATGAAAATAATATATGCCTCTTGTATCTTTTGTTTGTTTGCAATAACCGTTTCCATTCGATTAAATAAATCCGACAAAGTGCAGTTTTGTAACCGTGAAATGTAAAAAGAAAGGAATTAAAATGATCTCCTCGGTACGTTCACTCTTCTCTCAGATGCTCTGTCTGGCTTGATATCATAACTAACAGAAGGATTACTACTCATATGGTGTCAGGAAACTGTATCAGAGAAGAATCATTCAATTTATACAACTGTTATCATGATGTTAAGTGTTCTGAACAGACCTATTCTGTCATACGACAGTATGCGCTTGATATCATAACTAACAGAAGGATTACTACTCATATGGTGTCAGGAAACTGTATCAGAGAAGAATCATTCAATTTATACAACTGTTATCATGATGTTAAGTGTTCTGAACAGACCTATTCTGTCATACGACAGTATGCGCTTGATATCATAACTAACAGAAGGATTATTACTCATATGGTGTCAGGAAACTGTATCAGAGAAGAATCATTCAATTTATACAACTGTTATCATGATGTTAAGTGTTCTGAACAGACCTATTCTGTCATACGACAGTATGCGCTTGATATCATAACTAACAGAAGGATTACTACTCATATGGTGTCAGGAAACTGTATCAGAGAAGAATCATTCAATTTATACAACTGTTATCATGATGTTAAGTGTTCTGAACAGACCTATTCTGTCATACGACAGTATGCGCTTGATATCATAACTAACAGAAGGATTACTCCTCATATGGTGTCAGGAAACTGTATCAGAGAAGAATCATTCAATTTATACAACTGTTATCATGATGTTAAGTGTTCTGAACAGACCTATTCTGTCATACGACAGTATGCGCTTGATATCATAACTAACAGAAGGATTACTACTCATATGGTGTCAGGAAACTGTATCAGAGAAGAATCATTCAATTTATACAACTGTTATCATGATGTTAAGTGTTCTGAACAGACCTATTCTGTCATACGACAGTATGCGCTTGATATCATAACTAACAGAAGGATTACTACTCATATGGTGTCAGGAAACTGTATCAGAGAAGAATCATTCAATTTATACAACTGTTATCATGATGTTAAGTGTTCTGAACAGACCTATTCTGTCATACGACAGTATGCGCTTGATATCATAACTAACAGAAGGATTACTACTCATATGGTGTCAGGAAACTGTATCAGAGAAGAATCATTCAATTTATACAACTGTTATCATGATGTTAAGTGTTCTGAACAGACCTATTCTGTCATACGACAGTATGCGCTTGATATCATAACTAACAGAAGGATTACTACTCATATGGTGTCAGGAAACTGTATCAGAGAAGAATCATTCAATTTATACAACTGTTATCATGATGTTAAGTGTTCTGAACAGACCTATTCTGTCATACGACAGTATGCGCTTGATATCATAACTAACAGAAGGATTACTACTCATATGGTGTCAGGAAACTGTATCAGAGAAGAATCATTCAATTTATACAACTGTTATCATGATGTTAAGTGTTCTGAACAGACCTATTCTGTCATACGACAGTATGCGCTTGATATCATAACTAACAGAAGGATTACTACTCATATGGTGTCAGGAAACTGTATCAGAGAAGAATCATTCAATTTATACAACTGTTATCATGATGTTAAGTGTTCTGAACAGACCTATTCTGTCATACGACAGTATGCGCTTGATATCATAACTAACAGAAGGATTACTACTCATATGGTGTCAGGAAACTGTATCAGAGAAGAATCATTCAATTTATACAACTGTTATCATGATGTTAAGTGTTCTGAACAGACCTATTCTGTCATACGACAGTATGCGCTTGATATCATAACTAACAGAAGGATTACTACTCATATGGTGTCAGGAAACTGTATCAGAGAAGAATCATTCAATTTATACAACTGTTATCATGATGTTAAGTGTTCTGAACAGACCTATTCTGTCATACGACAGTATGCGCTTGATATCATAACTAACAGAAGGATTACTACTCATATGGTGTCAGGAAACTGTATCAGAGAAGAATCATTCAATTTATACAACTGTTATCATGATGTTAAGTGTTCTGAACAGACCTATTCTGTCATACGACAGTATGCGCTTGATATCATAACTAACAGAAGGATTACTACTCATATGGTGTCAGGAAACTGTATCAGAGAAGAATCATTCAATTTATACAACTGTTATCATGATGTTAAGTGTTCTGAACAGACCTATTCTGTCATACGACAGTATGCGCTTGATATCATAACTAACAGAAGGATTACTACTCATATGGTGTCAGGAAACTGTATCAGAGAAGAATCATTCAATTTATACAACTGTTATCATGATGTTAAGTGTTCTGAACAGACCTATTCTGTCATACGACAGTATGCGCTTGATATCATAACTAACAGAAGGATTACTACTCATATGGTGTCAGGAAACTGTATCAGAGAAGAATCATTCAATTTATACAACTGTTATCATGATGTTAAGTGTTCTGAACAGACCTATTCTGTCATACGACAGTATGCGCTTGATATCATAACTAACAGAAGGATTACTACTCATATGGTGTCAGGAAACTGTATCAGAGAAGAATCATTCAATTTATACAACTGTTATCATGATGTTAAGTGTTCTGAACAGACCTATTCTGTCATACGACAGTATGCGCTTGATATCATAACTAACAGAAGGATTACTACTCATATGGTGTCAGGAAACTGTATCAGAGAAGAATCATTCAATTTATACAACTGTTATCATGATGTTAAGTGTTCTGAACAGACCTATTCTGTCATACGACAGTATGCGCTTGATATCATAACTAACAGAAGGATTACTACTCATATGGTGTCAGGAAACTGTATCAGAGAAGAATCATTCAATTTATACAACTGTTATCATGATGTTAAGTGTTCTGAACAGACCTATTCTGTCATACGACAGTATGCGCTTGATATCATAACTAACAGAAGGATTACTACTCATATGGTGTCAGGAAACTGTATCAGAGAAGAATCATTCAATTTATACAACTGTTATCATGATGTTAAGTGTTCTGAACAGACCTATTCTGTCATACGACAGTATGCGCTTGATATCATAACTAACAGAAGGATTACTACTCATATGGTGTCAGGAAACTGTATCAGAGAAGAATCATTCAATTTATACAACTGTTATCATGATGTTAAGTGTTCTGAACAGACCTATTCTGTCATACGACAGTATGCGCTTGATATCATAACTAACAGAAGGATTACTACTCATATGGTGTCAGGAAACTGTATCAGAGAAGAATCATTCAATTTATACAACTGTTATCATGATGTTTAGTGTTCTGAACAGACCTATTCTGTCATACGACAGTATGCGCTTGATATCATAACTAACAGAAGGATTACAACTCATATGGTGTCAGGAAACTGTATCAGAGAAGAATCATTCAATTTATACAACTGTTATCATGATGTTAAGTGTTCTGAACAGACCTATTCTGTCATACGACAGTATGCGCTTGATATCATAACTAACAGAAGGATTACTACTCATATGGTGTCAGGAAACTGTATCAGAGAAGAATCATTCAATTTATACAACTGTTATCATGATGTTAAGTGTTCTGAACAGACCTATTCTGTCATACGACAGTATGCGCTTGATATCATAACTAACAGAAGGATTACTACTCATATGGTGTCAGGAAACTGTATCAGAGAAGAATCATTCAATTTATACAACTGTTATCATGATGTTAAGTGTTCTGAACAGACCTATTCTGTCATACGACAGTATGCGCTTGATATCATAACTAACAGAAGGATTACTACTCATATGGTGTCAGGAAACTGTATCAGAGAAGAATCATTCAATTTATACAACTGTTATCATGATGTTAAGTGTTCTGAACAGACCTATTCTGTCATACGACAGTATGCGCTTGATATCATAACTAACAGAAGGATTACTACTCATATGGTGTCAGGAAACTGTATCAGAGAAGAATCATTCAATTTATACAACTGTTATCATGATGTTAAGTGTTCTGAACAGACCTATTCTGTCATACGACAGTATGCGCTTGATATCATAACTATCAGAAGGATTACTACTCATATGGTGTCAGGAAACTGTATCAGAGAAGAATCATTCAATTTATACAACTGTTATCATGATGTTAAGTGTTCTGAACAGACCTATTCTGTCATACGACAGTATGCGCTTGATATCATAACTATCAGAAGGATTACTACTCATATGGTGTCAGGAAACTGTATCAGAGAAGAATCATTCAATTTATACAACTGTTATCATGATGTTAAGTGTTCTGAACAGACCTATTCTGTCATACGACAGTATGCGCTTGATATCATAACTAACAGAAGGATTACTACTCATATGGTGTCAGGAAACTGTATCAGAGAAGAATCATTCAATTTATACAACTGTTATCATGATGTTAAGTGTTCTGAACAGACCTATTCTGTCATACGACAGTATGCGCTTGATATCATAACTAACAGAAGGATTACTACTCATATGGTGTCAGGAAACTGTATCAGAGAAGAATCATTCAATTTATACAACTGTTATCATGATGTTAAGTGTTCTGAACAGACCTATTCTGTCATACGACAGTATGCGCTTGATATCATAACTAACAGAAGGATTACTACTCATATGGTGTCAGGAAACTGTATCAGAGAAGAATCATTCAATTTATACAACTGTTATCATGATGTTAAGTGTTCTGAACAGACCTATTCTGTCATACGACAGTATGCGCTTGATATCATAACTAACAGAAGGATTACTACTCATATGGTGTCAGGAAACTGTATCAGAGAAGAATCATTCAATTTATACAACTGTTATCATGATGTTAAGTGTTCTGAACAGACCTATTCTGTCATACGACAGTATGCGCTTGATATCATAACTAACAGAAGGATTACTACTCATATGGTGTCAGGAAACTGTATCAGAGAAGAATCATTCAATTTATACAACTGTTATCATGATGTTAAGTGTTCTGAACAGACCTATTCTGTCATACGACAGTATGCGCTTGATATCATAACTAACAGAAGGATTACTACTCATATGGTGTCAGGAAACTGTATCAGAGAAGAATCATTCAATTTATACAACTGTTATCATGATGTTAAGTGT
Source organism: Haliotis rufescens (assembly GCF_023055435.1). Lineage (NCBI taxonomy): Eukaryota > Metazoa > Mollusca > Gastropoda > Lepetellida > Haliotidae > Haliotis > Haliotis rufescens. The sequence goes on from NW_025964383.1 coordinate 9,039,169, forward strand.
TCTGAACAGACCTATTCTGTCATACGACAGTATGCGCTTGATATCATAACTAACAGAAGGATTACTACTCATATGGTGTCAGGAAACTGTATCAGAGAAGAATCATTCAATTTATACAACTGTTATCATGATGTTAAGTGTTCTGAACAGACCTATTCTGTCATACGACAGTATGCGCTTGATATCATAACTAACAGAAGGATTACTACTCATATGGTGTCAGGAAACTGTATCAGAGAAGAATCATTCAATTTATACAACTGTTATCATGATGTTAAGTGTTCTGAACAGACCTATTCTGTCATACGACAGTATGCGCTTGATATCATAACTAACAGAAGGATTACTACTCATATGGTGTCAGGAAACTGTATCAGAGAAGAATCATTCAATTTATACAACTGTTATCATGATGTTAAGTGTTCTGAACAGACCTATTCTGTCATACGACAGTATGCGCTTGATATCATAACTAACAGAAGGATTACTACTCATATGGTGTCAGGAAACTGTATCAGAGAAGAATCATTCAATTTATACAACTGTTATCATGATGTTAAGTGTTCTGAACAGACCTATTCTGTCATACGACAGTATGCGCTTGATATCATAACTAACAGAAGGATTACTACTCATATGGTGTCAGGAAACTGTATCAGAGAAGAATCATTCAATTTATACAACTGTTATCATGATGTTAAGTGTTCTGAACAGACCTATTCTGTCATACGACAGTATGCGCTTGATATCATAACTAACAGAAGGATTACTACTCATATGGTGTCAGGAAACTGTATCAGAGAAGAATCATTCAATTTATACAACTGTTATCATGATGTTAAGTGTTCTGAACAGACCTATTCTGTCATACGACAGTATGCGCTTGATATCATAACTAACAGAAGGATTACTACTCATATGGTGTCAGGAAACTGTATCAGAGAAGAATCATTCAATTTATACAACTGTTATCATGATGTTAAGTGTTCTGAACAGACCTATTCTGTCATACGACAGTATGCGCTTGATATCATAACTAACAGAAGGATTACTACTCATATGGTGTCAGGAAACTGTATCAGAGAAGAATCATTCAATTTATACAACTGTTATCATGATGTTAAGTGTTCTGAACAGACCTATTCTGTCATACGACAGTATGCGCTTGATATCATAACTAACAGAAGGATTACTACTCATATGGTGTCAGGAAACTGTATCAGAGAAGAATCATTCAATTTATACAACTGTTATCATGATGTTAAGTGTTCTGAACAGACCTATTCTGTCATACGACAGTATGCGCTTGATATCATAACTAACAGAAGGATTACTACTCATATGGTGTCAGGAAACTGTATCAGAGAAGAATCATTCAATTTATACAACTGTTATCATGATGTTAAGTGTTCTGAACAGACCTATTCTGTCATACGACAGTATGCGCTTGATATCATAACTAACAGAAGGATTACTACTCATATGGTGTCAGGAAACTGTATCAGAGAAGAATCATTCAATTTATACAACTGTTATCATGATGTTAAGTGTTCTGAACAGACCTATTCTGTCATACGACAGTATGCGCTTGATATCATAACTAACAGAAGGATTACTACTCATATGGTGTCAGGAAACTGTATCAGAGAAGAATCATTCAATTTATACAACTGTTATCATGATGTTAAGTGTTCTGAACAGACCTATTCTGTCATACGACAGTATGCGCTTGATATCATAACTAACAGAAGGATTACTACTCATATGGTGTCAGGAAACTGTATCAGAGAAGAATCATTCAATTTATACAACTGTTATCATGATGTTAAGTGTTCTGAACAGACCTATTCTGTCATACGACAGTATGCGCTTGATATCATAACTAACAGAAGGATTACTACTCATATGGTGTCAGGAAACTGTATCAGAGAAGAATCATTCAATTTATACAACTGTTATCATGATGTTAAGTGTTCTGAACAGACCTATTCTGTCATACGACAGTATGCGCTTGATATCATAACTAACAGAAGGATTACTACTCATATGGTGTCAGGAAACTGTATCAGAGAAGAATCATTCAATTTATACAACTGTTATCATGATGTTAAGTGTTCTGAACAGACCTATTCTGTCATACGACAGTATGCGCTTGATATCATAACTAACAGAAGGATTACTACTCATATGGTGTCAGGAAACTGTATCAGAGAAGAATCATTCAATTTATACAACTGTTATCATGATGTTAAGTGTTCTGAACAGACCTATTCTGTCATACGACAGTATGCACTTATATATACTTATACGTGTGTGTGTGTGTGTGTGTGTGTGTGTGTGTGTGTGTGTGTGTGTGTGTGTGTGTGTGTGTGTGTGTGTGTGTGTGTGTGTGCTTGTACTAGCCCGGCCTGATGCCGATTTATAGTGCAAGCCCACTGAGATACCATGCCGCAGTTTAACATGAATACCCCACTCAGACACAGTATACTGACTCCGAGCCGATCAGTCCTTGTTTTAGCACCTGCTCTCATTAGGGTAATGGAAACTAGGTGTACAGTGTGGCGATTGAACGCTGTGGACACTGGGCTCTAATCTTGGTTTGTGTGTGTTTGTTTTTTCAAACAATACCTATTCTGATACTCTACTCCTATATTCAAATGATGCTTGTCCTACCTTATGCACCTCAAGGGTTCCCGAGACAGACCAGTCTCATGCTTGTATTTAGTACTGAAACTTATACCAGGAGTGAGAAATATTAACGAAAATGCGTCGTCGTAGATGGAAGCAAAGTAAACAATGTCTGTTTTCAAAGTACATCCAACTGTGATTCTTTGGGTCTAACAGAAGGCTCAAATTAGAATTTGTAAATGTTTGTGAAGAAAAAGTTGAAAGAGAAGCTTTGTCAAATTCTGAAAATGCATTGCCTCACAAAACCAGTTTTCATATGGCACATGCTACAGGTTCCTATTTGCGGACTCTTAGACAGAGGTGGATTTAATTTCAAATAAGATCTTTTCGACTTTCAAGACGCACATCTTGGTTCAATAATAACATTAATTGTACGATATAACCCAAAAGGCGAGCAGTCCCATGCGCAGGGTTACAGCACAGACTGTTCAGTTCAAAGGCCTTTGCTAACAAAACGCAGCACAGGGAAGATTGATTCCTATTTGGCGAGACAACATTGACTTATGTCATAGTGATTGATAACGTCGCTAAGGTAATTCTCATGCATGTTTTATGGAATTAAAGTCTTAAATCGACTAAGATCATTCGCATTTCAATTTTAGAACGGGTTATCTTCCAATTAGAAGATTGAAATAGTGGTATGGGTATTCGCTTCTTATTTTGAAAACGCAAGTTTGAATTTATTTCTTTTAACATACCTCATCGGTCTGGAGACTTGCATTGTTGATAGACCACTATTTGATTAAAGATTAAATTGAACATGTTGTTTTGTGATCAGTAGTCAATGTCAGAACGTTTGGTGATCTGAGGATACAGGGGTCAATTGTGACGATGTATTCCGTGTAGGGAAAGGGGATCAAATGGATTTATTGCCAAAGTTGTAAATGAAGAATAAAGTAGCGTTTTAGGATGATCAATGATTCACTCTTTGATCGTTCGTTGCACAGACAGCATTACTGCAACTACTTGAATGATTACAACTGCAAATAGTTACCATTCCTATACATATGAAGATCAATCAGTGAATTGGATTTGGGACATTTACCTAAGATCTCGTGGTTGGACTGAACTTTTCGTGGCCTCTATACGCAGCATAAGAGGTTCAAATTAAATGAATATTTACTCAACAATAGTCATGCACCTCTACAATAGTCATGCACTTTAACAATAGTCATGCACCTCTACAATAGTCATGCACCTCAACAATAGTCATGTACCTCTACAATAGTCATGCACCTCAACAATAGTCATGCACCTCACAAATAGTCATGCACCTCAACAATAGTCATGCACCTCAACAATAGTCATGCACCTCACAAATAGTCATGCACCTCAACAATAGTCATGTACCTCTACAATAGTCATGCACCTCACAAATAGTCATGCACCTCAACAATAGTCATGCACCTCAACAATAGTCATGCACCTCAACAATAGTCATGCACCTCAACAATCAGGGACATAATGTACAGCAAATGGTGAAAGTATTCCAAGTTTTTGTGTGGAGAATAAGTCACAGTAGGCTTTACTGCGTTATAAGATGTGAGTAATGCTATTCTTATATGAACAAAGTAATCATATTTAAACATATAAATAAGTACACATCTTATAACAAAGTTCTATTTTGCCATCGTCCTATATCTTTAGTCATATTTAGTAATGCCACATTAATATAAACTGATAATAACAGAAACGTAGACTCGATTGTATAATGGCATTGTAATTTGTTGTTTAACAATGTTGTAATTGTATAACATTGTTTGTGAAAATTCAGCAGAAGTTAATAGAATTGTGTTTTGACAATGGTTTGTTGTCCGGAATGTAATACCATCTAAAGTAGGGAGTGGTGTGGAAGTTACCTTATGTATATGCATTTGGAATCAAGTGTAATCTAGAATCTTCCAGGACGGCTAGACTAATCCAGCACTGTATAGAACCTTCCAGAAGGAATAAGGGGGAAAGGATGTGCCTCTCTCTCGTCATATGATATCATGTCTGGCAGTTGTGCGATGACAACTTTTCACCCTGGATATCACAGAATTTTTACTTTCACCACTGCTATTGTATTTTATACTGCCATTGTAATTGTACTGCAACTCTATCATGTACTGCCATTGTAATTGTACTGCAACTCTATCATGTACTGCCATTGTAATTGTACTGCAACTCTATCATGTACTGCCATTGTAATTGTACTGCAACTCTATCATGTACTGCCATTGTAATTGTACTGCAACTCTATTATCTACTGCCATTGTAATTGTACTGCAACTCTATCATGTACTGCCATTGTAATTGTACTGCAACTCTATCATGTACTGCCATTGTAATTGTACTGCAACTCTATCATGTACTGCCATTGAAATTATACTGCAACTCTATCATGTACTGCCATTGTAATTGTACTGCAACTCTATCATGTACTCCCACGTAATTGTACTGCAACTCTATTATCTACTGCCATTGTAATTGTACTGCAACTCTATCATGTACTGCCATTGTAATTGTACTGCAACTCTATCATGTACTGCCATTGTAATTGTACTGCAACTCTATTATCTACTGCCATTGTAATTGTACTGCAACTTTATCATGTACTCCCACGTAATTGTACTGCAACTCTATCATGTACTGCCATTGTAATTGTACTGCAACTTTATCATGTACTCCCACGTAATTGTACTGCAACTCTATCATGTACTCCCATTGTAACTGCTTGGCAGTATTATATTTTGATTCTTAGACTGGTTAATTTTGTAATACAGTTCTTGTATATAATTGCTTTGTTATTTACACAGAATTCTTTTGCATATAGATTTCTAGGTTTACTTATTGTTTCAATTTGGAAGTCGACACGTAACGGGATAATCAACCAATTACTCAATATTCGTAACCGCCCGCAGCCTATTTCAGTGAAAACCTGGTTATCTCTTCCCAATGAAGGTTGCAAGATTTTACTGCTATGAAAGGAAGGGTTTTGTTCTTGGTATATTTACGGGACCTCGAATGAGAAAATATAATTATAAGTAAGATTCGTACATGTAGCTTTAAATAGAAATATTCCACACAGAAAGGGTCATATTTAGAATATATAGTAAAATGTCCAAAGTGTATACATTACCATGAAATGTATGTGCATATGTTACAACAGCAGTGTTTCTTTTTCATTAACGATATCAAGTGGTGGGTTGTCAACACCAGCTTTGCTCTTTACGGAAACATACATACCTGTTTGTTCTCAATTATACAAAAAGAACCCGGAATATATTGATGTTTAGGAATCCAGAGTCGAGATATGAAGTTATTAGTCTTCTCTCTCAATGTCATTTTTTATCACTGATGCTGCAAGGAACAGAATAAAAAGTTATGTACGACTTAATACATGAAGGAAGCAAAGAGCGTAGGACAATCAATGAGGTTTTCCTTGGTACAACTTTGCTCTATACTGTCTTGGGGACCATACGTAGCAAATGTAAACAATATGTAAACAAAATACGTAATTATACTGGATCCATGCCTGGCGTTGTCTTTATTATTGTTCGAACCGTGAAGATCCGGGGTAAAAAAGGTCTTTAGGAATCCATGCTTGCCGTGAAAGGCGACTAACGGGATCGGGTGGTCAGGCTCGCTGACTTGGTTGATGCATATCATCGATCCCATGTGAGTGGATATTGAGTGGCTCATGATATTAATCACTGGGTTGTCTTGTCCACACTCGATTATTAACCGCCCGCCGTCATATAGCTGTAATATTGCTGAGTGCGGCGTTAAACAACAAACCAACCAAGCAACTTTATTATTGTTCACAGAAGCCTCGGTTGAATAGCCTCCAAGCACTCTATTCCTTATCTACACTGAAAGAGGCGGCAAAATGTAATCGAGTGGTCAGGCTAGGTGTCTCGTGTTGATTGTGTGACATGTTATCTGAACGGGATCCGACGTTGCTCCTTATGTCAATTACTGTATCTTCCGCACTAGGTTTGATTATTTAGAGGCTGCCGTGATATTGATGATTGAGGCGTAATGGAACAAACAAATAAACTAACATTTTTATTTTGTATTCTTCATATCATGATGAGATTTAAAGTAGGGTTAACATTAACGCTACAAAGACTTGCGATAGTGGTATTTGTATCCATATTGGATATATATCGCTTCATGTGCATGTTAATCAAACGCATTGCCTAGTTTTATCATAATGTAAATGTGGTTAAGAAAGGTTTATGTTATCATTTGAATGAATGAACAGGTATCTAATGTTGTCGGTAACAGAAGGTCCTCTTCACAATTGGAAGGTTATCGAAAAAAGAGTCGTTGTATCACCAGCATGCGTTTGTTCTATGACAGTGTCACGTGTGATGATCATTCTTCCATCCCTGTTTCATTGTAAACTGTTTCAAGAACCCATTCCTTTGTGGCACAAACCAAGCAACTGTCACACAGTTAATCTAAGAACCTACATAGAAAGCTCAAGCACCATTCTTGAGCTTTGATTAAGAAGAAGTATGGTGCATATGTAACGAAACACCACGACACAGAGACTTAACCGAATCTAACTTGAAAATTAGAACCTTTCAAAATTGAAAACTTTCCACGATGCATTAATGCGATAACTCCAAATTGTAAGAATGCTTCAAATGCATTCTTGAGATCATCGAAACAATCATATTTCGTGTTTGCTTCCTGTTAATGATCACACATTGTGACAGTTTGGTGAATTGTTTTTGCATCCTATTTTCTGATATCCACAACAGACTTGCAGCTTAATCATTGGGAAGGAATTGCGTCTGGTTCAATGTCAAGAGATGTTGCTCTTTTAAGGAAAAAGACGTGGGTTGCATTATGAGACTGCATTTAGAACATAAAAAACACACTATCACATTCAGTTTGAATTTACTCAGAAGAAACCAAATTCATGCCCTGCGAATACTTGTCTCATTTGTTTGTTTCTAATGGCGATTTTTGCACTCGACTAAACAAATCATCTCCAACGGAGTTTCAAAACGTGCACTTCAATTACGAATGTGCGCGTTTTAGCGCAGACGATATCTTAAGCATCCAATGATCCATACTAAGCAATGTGCGATATAAGCATCGATTTTATGGCGTAAAATTCAGTCAGAATTATAACCCACATCATATCAAAAACAGAAGACTGTCAAATACAATTCAATTTTTAACATTCTTACTGAGTTCATTTTCATCTTTTTCTCAAATGTAGATCCCCGAAGGAGATAGAATTTCAGTGAGTGCCAAGAATATTCAATGAACTTAAGTAGATGAATATGCCAAAATACATTGACGCACAATGTTGACCCAACGGCGATGCCTTTACACGTTATTGACATATATATGACCACATACTGTGAGGAGATACACGACGATATGCCTCGAATCAACTTGTATATACTGTGCATATCACAGCTAAAGTAATCATAAACACGACAAGCCTAGAGATCCACAGATCCAGGGTCCTGTCTATAGAGCAAACTGTGACACCAAGGACACGTTAGTTGCATGGTTGGGGAATAACAAGACTAGTGAACGGACCGTGGAACTGACATTTGTTTCTCCTTTGCTGCAGTTTTAGGAAATAAGAGGAAAATTGGTTTGACATCATCAAATCTGCCCACACGAGGTTATCACTCAGCTTCAGAAAAAAGATGACCTTCTGGCGGCGCTGGCCCTGCCTACTACGACTGAAGAGTCAAGTGTGTCAGCCATCGAACCAACATCTTGATTACTGGGAATACAAACATTTAACATAGTTGTGTTAAGCCTGTGTAGCATTTGCAGTTACAATACGTTTAACAGTAATTTAGTAATTCCATCTGATCATATTACCTTAAGTAAATGTTCAATGTCCATACTGTTACTGAATGTGTCCAAACAGTTACCAGTAGTTGGTTTGACTCTTGTTTCTATTTAGCATTTACTCTTCGTGAAATTGCCTCATATATGTTATAATTTGTCAAATAAATCGTGTCTTATAAATAAACTCTTTCGCTTTTCGATATTGACGCTAGAGAGAATAACTCTTCTAGAAATCATGATGGAAGCGGTTTCAGGGAATATGTTTGAAAAACTTTGTAAATGAGGGAAGCTGTATAATACCTGAAACTTTCATGGATGAATCAGACACAACATGTAATCCCTGAATTTCATACATATTCCATGATTTGACATATTCCCTGTAACAGACATATATATTAAAGGATGTTCTAAACTAAAGGCGGAACTTCTGGTAGAGACTCTTGGCAAGGAGGGCGGCGGTATTGGCGACGAAGTGGTTTGAGGTCGGTACACCACTACTCTGGAAGAAGTGGTACAAGTCTGTGTAGTTTGGCTATATTAACGAGATGAAAGTGATATGTTATCAGTGCATTTCTTGAAATGTTCAGTGTTATATATCATTGTGTCTAATTATCAAAATGATTATGTTAATGTAAGCATTATTCCAGACCACCGTGATGCATCGGGACACAAAATGAGGCATACGATCAAGATCAAGATTCTCCCCTAAAAGCTAAACCTGTCTGGTCGGCAACAAGCACGTTATATTTGGCAACACGAAATATATTACATAAACATTCAAATATATAAATGAATCTGATCGGACAAGTTTATCCTGTTAACTATCAGCATCAAATGTCAACATGAAATATGTGGTTTATGATGATGGTGTGAATACTTCCTGGTTCATGTCTTCGTAATGCCCGTGTACATCATGATAGCCCGTGTGTGACTTAAGAAACAAAATGTCAGTGCACATAAACCGCTCAAAAATAGTTACATTTATCTCACGCTGACAAACTTGCAACTACAACTCCATACATTATGTGCATGTAAAGACTAATGGTTTAATATGAACTATCAAATGTTATAAGACACGTTTATATTGGAAATACTCCAAATCAAACAATATTTTAATCAGGTATGAAACGAAAGCATTCACGGAACTGCGGCATAATATTAGAATCATTTCAGAAGCCTAGATTCCCGATCAACACGAACAGACGAAAGATATATGTGGAAACTGTCACGTAAAGCGAGGTTTTGAAAGACATATCGCGAACATGTTTCTTTTCCAAAGACACTTTAATTTTCCTGCAAAACCTGTCTATCAACGTGAAAAATGAAGCCTGTTCATATCCTAGTGCTACCTGCTTCTCGTCTCGTTGTCAGTTATTCTATAAAGTGTCACGCAGTGGTCACACAATCTGGTGTAACGTAGGTCTCTTTGTTCTCAAGGACACTTAGAAGACGAGAAGGGCCCTAGAGACATGGGCTGGATTTCAAATATCTGTCTTATAAAATTTGGCTGCTGCAAGGATATACCAAGACCACACGAATTTAACATACTTTCTTTGGTTATAACTTTTGTGTTCTTGGTTGCTGCTTTGTGTCGCGTTTCCTGCTTGTCACGGATGGGATGTTCTGGTCGTCATGATATTGAGTGGTGCCTTGTGTTTGTCATCGTTGTCATGTTCTGGTCTGGTAGTAATACCTTGTCCCAATTTCTTTCTTATCGTCTTTGTGCATCACTTTCGGTTTGAATTTCAACTGTTTTATTACAATGTAGCTTCTGCAAGGAAATATCTTGAATGTAAGAATTTAAAATAATTTCGTTTACTGAATTCTCTTGAGGACTTGATTGTGTCATATTTTCTGCTGGTCGTTCTTGTAATGTTTTGTCGTATGTCATGTAGTATGTAGTACTTCTGGCCCTTGTCACACTTTCTTCTATACGGGATGACCCTGACCTACTCAAGACGACATGTCATGTTTCCCCTTGATGATATATCGTAAAGTTTAAGACGTGCTAATAGTTAATAAATGTTCGACTTTCAATGATGGCATACAGTTTGTGAATGATGTGTACTGACATGGACATACACATATACATGCACCTGGTGTTATGTCAACAGTTGCCATTCTTATTTATTTTGAGAGAAAATGATTATATGAAGTCAATCCTCCATGAGGACAATCGCATTTTTGTGTGCATATCAAGATCGCTTAGTGAGTGAGTTGCTTTTTTCTGCCGTACCACTAAATACTGCTGTTTGCTATCCTTTCATAAATGACAAGTCACATGTACAGGACGTTCACATCCAAGTAACTGAATTAGGATACATAAGAACGTGTTCGATTTGCAGACCGAGAAGTGCTGCTCTTCATTCCTTATATGTGAGTACGGTATTACGCCGCTTTTAGAAACAATCCAGCAATATCAGCAGAAATGGGCTTCACACTTTGTACACATGTTGGGAATCGAAATCGGGCGTTCGGCATGACGGGCGAACGCATTAACCACCGGCTGCACCACTACGCCCGTGACGAGCGGTGTGCCGGTATAATATGTGTAACACTATTTGCCATGGGCATGTGGGCCCTAACAACTGCACTGTATGGTCGTGCAACTGCACTGTATAATTGACCAACTAAACCGAAAAGTAATTGGTCAGCTGACGTATTTATATAAGCCGCCTAATTGCTGACACACTAAATGTCAAGAACTTATGTAAACAGCATAATTGCTGACATTGCGACTGTCAAGCTAATCCGAACTGACTAGCTCTGCAGAATAATGATCGGTCAGCTGCCTTTAAAAGCAGGCAGGTTGTGTTAACAAGGGAGAACCTGCAAACCATCGCAGGAGCGCAGTCACAGTAGCAGAGAGGAAAACCAGGGACAAGGAGAGACGAGCACTGACCAGCCAGTCCAGCCCTCAGCTGCCCAAGTGTCAACGTGACTTCGTCGTCTTCCTATGTTCGACTCTGTAACTACTGATCGCCTGGTTCTGTAGTTCTACTGTGTTAATAAAGAAACTATTCTTTGCCACCACCACGGCTTGTCGTTCTAAGTGCACGGAGGTGTTACATATGGATGGGGTTCTGTTGACACCAGCATCGTCTTAAACAATGTATCGAGTTAACGAGGTTCCCGTTTACTTCCTTCATAGAAGGCATTAGTAACCCCTGTGGTATGAACTACATTTCAAAGCTAAACATTTTAGTTGTTTTGATAAAGATCGTTTGTCGAAATACACAAAGTAATTATGTCATCATGAATGATGTCAAGATGCATCCTATTTTCTACTGGTTTTGGTTACAATTTATAAGTAATATCTTCAGCTTTCTGTCGGAATTTATACTCCGTCTGAAATTATTTTATGAACAAAATTGGCACGCAGCTCTTTCATCAAGCTCAAAATAAACTCTTAACAGTTTATTTAAAACAAATTTCGGCTCAGAGACATATTTAAAAGAATTATCAATTATCAAATATAGGCTTGCCCTTGCGCAATTTAGATGCTGTTCTCACCAGCTCCGAATTGAGACTAGGAGGTATAAAAAAGAGTTAAAATCCGAAAGGTTGTGTCTTGCTTGCAATCAAAATCAAATTGAAGATGAATTTCAATTTATAATAATTTGTAATCGATATGTACATCTTAGACGAAAATATATACCCAACAAGTTTTACCTGTACCCCTCCATACCTACGTTTAATATCTTAATGGCATCAAAAAATGTAATAATCATTCAAAATCTATCCGTATTCATTTACAAAGCAATGAAACTACGTCTTGTGTAAATCACCTAAAATATGGTATTATAATGTTTCTCTCTCACTGTATACTCTGTAATGTATAACGGGCCTGTGGCCTACAATACATAATGAATAAAGACTATATATAAGATGCATGTTTTGTAATGATTATCTGCTAAAAGGTTTTCCTTAGACAACCAAACAACGATCAGTATAGTCCCGTTAATATGTATGTGCCATTAACGAATCATAACAAACCATCGACACTCTTCCCATTTTGTATTAGACGCCCAAATACATGAACATATTAAGTCATATTTCCAAATGGTAATATAATCATGGTACACAATCCAAAACCTATTTACATTAGTTGATAGATATTGTACTATTTACACAATGCATTTGCTCATTTAGAACAAGTAGTGTGAAAGGTTCTCTGGCAGTGTTCTGGTGTCTATATTGTCTTGAACAGAGTATATTCTTTATCGATAATCGGCGATTTAATGTGTCTGACCTGTAAACCAAATCACTTGACAAGCAAAATCATAATGTATATACGTTTAAGAAAGTTCATGTTAGTGTTGAGTAATGACGGCGTCTGAAGAGTTGAAACACTGTAGGTACAATAACCCGGAATAATTGCTCAGTCTGAGAAGGTTTCTTGAAGGCAAATTGTCTAAACATACATCACTCGGTAGTCATGCATTATGGACATCAATGGATCTCTCGGCGTTTATGTGCATTTAAGGTTTAAGAAAATTACGTATGTTAAACATACTTGTCGAATTGTCAATAAAAACATCTAAGACAGACATCATTTCAGGTTTTTCCCCCATATCCCCATTCGGGCCGACAGACCATGATAAATAGCGTTCAATGCGGCGTTGTAGAAATTAACCGTATCCTCATGCATACATGTACGTGGGTTCATATAGATACAAGATATTGAGTCGGTTTGTACTGTCCACAGACATGAAATGCCTGCAAATTTGTGGTGTAAACTCTCTATCGTACATGCCCAATCGCAAATAAATGTATCATAATGCATATTTGCTGAATATGCATATTGAGAATTGTTATGAATAGTAAGTACCAAATGCAAAGGATCGTTGCCAAATCATCCACGTGTAGGGCAAACGCTCAAACTATATGCCACGTTTAACTTCATAAATTAAAGTCATACGGAATGAGGCAAAAGGGTGCCATGGACACCTATATTGCATGAAACATTAACTGTACACGTGCATCTATCGTCAGACTGTTTGAACAATGCTCAGGGAATGGAAAGATCAGACAGACCACGTATCATAACAACATGTTTCGTCACCGCGACGGAAACGGCAGCAAAAGCGTTAGGACGCCGCATAAGTCGACGCACTGTGCTACGGCTCCGCGTAGCAGGTATTCAATCCTTCCGACTCTTTCATAGAATGGCCTTGACCTATGAATATCAACGTCGACGACGGCACATGGGCAAGGACAGTACATCGCGAGGAGACCCGTGACTGCAGAAAGTAGAGTCTGCTTATTCCATAATGATGGTCGTGCTCGTTTCAATCGTCGCAGGGGGTAACGATTGACACCAGGCTACATTTTGGAACTGCATCCGTATAGTGGCGGTGGGGTAACAGTTTCTGGAGAAATTTATGTCAAGCAAGAAACGGACGTGATGTGTCATCATCCATGGGAACCTCAATCTACAACATAAGGAACACTCTTACAACACTACAAAGCTGGGGAACACTCTTTCAACACCTCAAAGCTTGGGAACAGTCTTACAACACCACAAAGCTAGAGAACAGTCTTACAACACCAAAAAGCTAGGGAACAGTCTTACAACACCACAAAGCTAGAACAGTCTTACAACATCAAAAAGCTAGGGAACAGTCTTACAACACCACAAAGCTAGGGAACAGTCTTACAACATCAAAAAGTTAGGGAACAGTCTTACAACACCACAAAGCTAGGGAACAGTCTTACAACACAAAAAAGCTAGGGAACAGTCTTACAACAACACAAAGCTAGGGAACAGTCTTACAACACCAACAAGCTAGGGAACAGTCTTACAACACCACAAAGAAAGGGAACACTCTTACAACTCGACCAAGCTAGGGCCGCACAAACTGCACGGATCGTCCAGGATTTCTCAGCTAGGTACAACGTCTCCATTCTTCTTTTGCCATCTCGATCACCAGACTTAAACTTTGATCACGTGTGGATTCATCTGGATCGTCAGATCAGGAGGGATCCTCATCCACAACAGAACTGTCAAAACCTGGAAGCCACACTAAAGGGCGAGTGGCAACACATTCCAAAAGGCATCATCTCATATTCACTATTGATAATGTCTGATATCTGGCAAACAATTCAAATGTGTGTGTGTGTGTGTGTGTGTGTGTGTGTGTGTGTGTGTGTGTGTGTGTTTGTGTGTGTGTGTGTGTGTGTGTGTGTGTGTGTGTTTGCTGAATGTACTAGTCCGGGCTAGTAGTTCCAGATTTTATAGTGCTAGCCCACTGAGATACCATGCCACAGTCTTCCACAAGACCATACCTGCTTCACTCATGACAGTTTACTGTGAAACTGGGACTTTCCGTGTTCATATACACGTCACCTGTTGTGAGATACTCACTGATGCGATGCATGTAATGTCGCCTATGATACATTATCAGATACATCACCACCTTATAATTATTTTTGGTTTGTTTCCATTTTAACCACAATCAAACATGGATGTGTATTTTTATTTGCCTGGTCGTATACTAAAGAAAACAATCGTCTCACCCAAACATCAGACTACTTATAACAACTTACTGCAAGTAGATATTCTAAGTATATCAAATGAAATTTATCCTAAATCAGTTGAACTGAAAAAAATCGAAATTATTTTGCTGTTACACTACAATAATAATTTTGCCTTCATGTAAAGAACACACAAGAAAACTGTAATATTATCGAGGTGGTTTTGTTCTTTCCACTGTACTGTCTTAAACACACTCGATCGACCTTTTAACAGTAAATCCTATTGCGGTGTAATCATTGGTGAGCAATTGCCTCTAGGCAAATGTCTAAAGTTGAAACTCTTGGTAAATTATAATAAACAAAATTGGCTGATTACATTTACAAGTTGCAAAACAACACGCTATGACATTTTGCAAAGAAGTCACTCTGAAAAAACTCAATCCATACCCCCGAATACTTGTCTCCGAATGATTTTTTTTGTGTCTGAATAAACAAATCACCTTTCTTTTCTTCATTTACGAATGTGAACGTTTGGGTTTTAACGACATTTTAAGCATGCAGTGGCCCACGCTGAACAAGCTCCTCGAGCAATAGATTCATCGATTTTATGTCATAATGCCAGCCACAGTTACAATTCACATCATGTTCAATATAAAATGTGTGCATTTTTTTCAAAGAGTGTACTCTAATCGTATCAGTTTGATACGTATTGTCACATTAAAGACGGGAATGATTATACATTATTTTAGAGTAAGTGAGTGCGTGAGTGAGTTTTTAAACTTTGAACAGTGTTTCATATATATCACGGCGTATGAGCTTCCCGCTGGATGAAGGCCATTATGAAGGTCTGACAACCTGGAAACATAATCAGCGGAATTCTGAGATTTGTTTTCATGATAATAGGTTTCTGACATCAATGATAAGAATGTTATTCAATATATGTACAGACAAATTAAGGGTATAATTAATACCAATAGTATATTAGATAACAATAGGGACTGCAAAAGCTGACATCACTGTTCATCATTTTTGCTTTCCTACTATCGTCTATATATTGTGAGAGTCAACAAAACTTATATCTGCTTTCTTCAGATCGCACGACCGATAGGAGTTATATACATACTCCAGTCATCTAAAATATTAGTCACTTAGTCAAGGGGAATTCAATTTAACATGAAGATGCTCCTCCCTCAGCTAAATTCTGTTTTCCTGATTATCTCTTTAAAAGGACGCCAAGTGCACCCTAAAGCACTGCCATTATTTACCAAACAATTAAAGCTAGGAGACTAACGGCTTGTGTTATCATTTGTTTTAGATACAAATGTCATCTCGACATTAAGTTATACCACAGATTGCCTTTGGCCAATCAACTTTGGTAATATGACCGTTGTTAATTCCTTGTATGTTTATGGAAACCTATCCAACGGATACATGATTAAAATCAATTTTGGAGTTTTAAATGGAGTCATGTACGGATAAATATGAAGTACAAAAGCTCAGGTACGTACTACATTCACTGTTTACAAATAACCATAGCGTCGCCCTTGTCTATAGGCGATCAAGTCAGAATTGACCATTCAAGACCTGGACAAATTACTGGGATCATACATCACAAATAAATTCATAAGTCATTCTTGGTTCAGATCAAAGGGAATGTTTCTGGCAACCCAAAGACGTCAACGCAGCCATGGTCACATGAAAGAAAGGACGAAGGCCAAATAATACCATTCACATGGAAGAGTTGTTGCCTCTCCTTCGTGAACTACATGGACTGCACAAAGTAAGAACAAGACCATATTCTGTGTCCTTGAAAGAAATGAAACAACTCCAGCAACGCTTGCTGATGCTTCGGTCAACAAAAAGTTAGAGTCTACAGTATCGACCAGAGAGTATACATGTAGTTCTTGAAGTCCCTTTGAAACTGTTGGCCAAACCAGAAACATACTCCACTAAATCAAAGTTCGCATGTTCTTGATTTAAAATTTGCAAACAAGTGAATTGATGCCGTAAGTTTCAGTAACATTCTCAGATAGAAATATGTTTCCAATGTGTTCCGCAATATTTCAAATTTCAGGAATCACCAACAATTTCATTTTCCTATACCATTTCATCAAAATTGTTCACTTATTGGAACGTGTTGGAGAACGTGGACTTGACAGCTCATGATGTAAATTCCACAACTTGAGGCTGCCAAGATTCATCATACTCCTATCAACCCGTAGGTCATATAATCACAGGTGACTTCTCTGTTGTTGGCAATAACAATCTTCGTCACTAACTCATATATGGACCAGTATATCTTGAGCAACCTTCTTCCAATTGGGATGACAATTTTAAAATCATTATGGATGCTGTCGAATTATGTGCCAAGAAATGGACCAAAAGAGGAGAGGAACCTGTTGAATGTCTTTCAGATTGGGTTGAGTCAGTGCGTGGTGTTTTCATTGGTAGAATGCAAAATTTAAAAAGAGGAAAAATGAATTGGAGTAAACCCATTCAGGATGGCTGCTCAACATGAAAAGTGTGAAGTTGTTCCCATTGACAAGACCTCAGATAACATAACCATAATATATAAGCATCACTACATTAATTGTTTGATCAAAGACTTTGGTATAAATGACACATCAAATATTGCCACATATATGGCAAGTGTGTAAACTGAGGAAGAAATCCGCCCAAACCATGCATAAGTACTATCAACTTTGGACTCTAAAACCTGAAGTCATGTCCATTTATATTTTATACTGCATTCCAAATTTCCTTAAAAATCCGTACAATGAGAGCTATATGGAATTAATACCATGTGGATTCGCAATAACTCAAAGGATTGCCTTACCTTTTGCAATCTCAGAACAGAATCAATTTCCATTCTATCAAAACATTTGATTCTACAACTTTGTACACCACTATCCTACATGACAAACTTCAGGGGGAAAAGTCATTCCATGATCCATGGGGCTTTTGTTACAGGACGTGGTGACCACACAGTGATACAGTTACGTATCTACATTCAGAGGTTCAGGACAATATGTTAAAAATGAAAGCAAATGCCATCTAAAGTTTACTCAGAAAAGAATATGGTAAATGCTGGATTTCCTCATTGATAACATCTACGTAAAATGGGGGTGTAAGACATTTAGGCAAGAAGCAGGCTTCCCCAAGGACACCAATTGTGCTCCCCTTCTTGCGGAACTGTTTTGCATATGAATCGGAATTTCTGCTCAGATTGACAAAGTCGAAACAAGGTAATTTGGCCAAGAAGTTTAAATTAAGCTTCAGGCATAGCGATGATATGATATCGTTCCATAACCATCAATTAACCAATTCCCTTCCACTGATTTACCCACCTGAACTAAAAATAAAGGAGACCAGAGAGACAGCCTCATATATTTCATTTGGATCCATGCATAAAAATTAAAAGTGACAAAACACTCTCCACGTGACTGTACGATAAGAGTGATGACTTCAACTTTCCAATAGTCAACTTTCCCTTCATACTGAGCAATATTTCAGCAGCTACAGCCTTAAGGGGTACATTTCACAACTTTTGAGATACAATCGAGAACGCTCTTTCTAGCAAGATTTTAAAGCGGGGCAGGATCCGCTCACCTTTTTGCGACAGCCGTTATCATCACTATTTGATAATGTAGGAATCGTCCAATCGAATCTTTCCACTGAACATGTAAAGGTTTGTGTCGCTTCCATTAATTGGAACGGCTCTGTGTAGATGCAGTTGCCAATACTCCGTCCACAATGGCTCCGTGATAGACTGCTCACGTACAGAAATATTGACCCATACAAACCTTAAAATTTGTTCAATTAGTATGTGTAATTCAAACGTTCATTGAAACATATTGTTACGTCAGACCATGAATTTGTTGTCCGTATCAAAATAATAGCTTAGGTACCGTTTGTTAGAGAGGAGAACAATTTTTCGACGGTAGATTTACGAATGGCACTATATGATAAAGATGTTGTCACGTTTGTGTGTTTTGGTATGGTAAATGTTCTCCATTGGGAATAAACACAATGTATTTTGCTTGCCAAGGCAGGGTAAATAAAACGTGTATTACAATAACTCCATATATTTGCCTTCCCAAAAGCCTTCGTGATAATATCAATAGAGATTGTACAGTATTCGTCAATAACGGTCAATAACACTGACTAGTTGGAAGTTATAACTTATGCCAAGTACGAGATAGCATCAACGCGACACATTTTATAGTTGGATTACTAAGGATGGGTTAAGGATTTTAATGCATTTTCGAATATTAGCGACATGATATGAGATGATGATGATGCAAATCAATGACCGATCCTTCACGCCAAAGACCAGGGTTCAATTCCTAACATAGGTACTATGTGTGAAGTCCATGAATGGTGTCCCCTGTTAGTGATATAACCTGAATGTTGACAAAAGCGTTGTATAAGCAAACGCACATATATTGAATGATAAGTAGCAAGCCTTTATGGACCGTGAGTGATTATGGACGTCATGTTCGTCTAATTGGTCAGTTACATGAGACTGCAAACAGTTTTTGAGTGGAATGATCGCAGCCATGTTTACTTCCGTAATGGTGTGGAGGAAGATGCCCGATGCGATGGTATGAATGTACATGTACTGTTATTTAACATAACCATGGTTAAAACAACAACCACACGATTTCATGTACATACACACTGCAGTCTCGTTATATCGGCAAATCCGATGTTGCCACCACAAATGCACAGAACGATTCCATTTGGTCCGATACCGTACGTATTAACGAGGTTTCGCCGTGCCCGGCTATTACAAAAGTGTTTTTGATGACGTTAGGATATAGCCTATGTGTGCTTAACCAGCACACAATTAGGTTACATCTATTAATATACTAGTATTAGAAGAACGGATAGTGGTTTTCGTAAGACTTGAATTAATTTAGAATTTTAGAATCTGTTTGGCATCCATGATATACTAATAAACTATGTTTCCTGTGGAAATGGCATTTTACTCCTGAACAAACAAAAAATAATAAGTTTTCCTACTTGTACGTGTGTATGTCTTTAATGTCATTTAAGAAAAAAAATATGGAAAAGATTTATTCACCATCGATTGTATAATAAACATCCCTGAAATGTTTTGCAAATGTTATGAATACCAGATGTCCAACTGAATATGTATCTAAATTTGTATTTAATATTTTTAAGGGTGAGCGAGTGAGCTAGGTTTAACACCGCTTTAAACAGTATTCCGGTTATATCACGGCGTGTCAGCTTAATGCGGGAGGAAAGTGATACAGGTCTTAGGTCTTTACCACTTTAGTAAAACCCACGAGCACGGGTATGGTGCTGACAAACCTAGAAACATAATCGGGGCGAACCGGGATTCGAACCCACAATCATAGGTTTCTGGCGTGTCCAAGGACGCAACTCTGCACAGCGAATCGCGGCGCCTTAGACGTCCGGGCCACACGTGCCCCCATTTTTTTTTAAGGAATACTCGTCACAACACATGTGATAAGGATTTCCTGATTTGCATAACAAAGTACATAAAATGTAATGTTAGGTCCTATAGGCCGTCGGCAATTGACGCATTATTATTATTATTATTATTATTATTATTATTATTATTATTAAAAATGATGCAAAGATGGTTTGGGTGATCCTGGCACAGTCAGGCTGGTTAATTATTATTATTATTATTATTATTATTATTATTATTATTATAGGTAACATTATCGAATGATGTAAATAATATTTTCTAATCAAGGAAAATGTGAAATAGATGATCTTAACGTCTTCATTATCTTTCTGATAAAGCAGGTGGTTAAGATAGAAATAGAACTTTTGTGAATTATACTTGTATGGCTGTCAGTTGTTGGAGATAGATAATGCTCGGCTGAAACAAAACAGTCAGCATATTTCAAGGCTGTAAGGTAATGTCTTTGTTTCTGTTCTTTAGAGCCACACTCCCCCAGTTAAGTGGTAATTAAACGTGAATTGTCTCTGGGCAACAAAGGTCAAAACTTGTATTAGAAATCGTCAACAAAACAATGAGTAGAATCAGATTACATTTACATTTTGCACAAAACAGGCTAGGTTTAACGCATGATCTATACACTACGTCTACATCCTAGTGCGACAATATTCCAATTGATTTAATAACATAACATTGAGCCAGAATTATGACTCGCACCGTGTCAAAAGCAGGAGACTGTCAAGAGAGATTCAATTTAGGGTTCATTTTCATTATTTTCTCTTCGTTTTACCATGGAATTAAAAACGTTATTACCAAGAATAGTAATATGATAGTGCATGTCATTCTGACATCCCATTCTTGCAGTTTTGCTATTCTGTCTTACGTTTAATAATCATAAAGCCACTTAATTACTGGGTCAGTACGCCACGTTATGAAATTGTGCTTAAATTTGACATAGAGAACCGTCTTTCTACCTGTTCAATTTTCGAACTCAAAATAATGTTATCAGGGTCCAAACTGTTCTGAACTCGCATCTTCTACACCGGAGTAAATGAACACGAAAGTGATCACACAACAGTTATTGATCCATTTCCATAATCAAAAACGTACACTTGTATGTCGTAGGTATGTTTTTCACAAAGGCTTTGGCCAGAGCAACTCCACCTTATAGCATTTAGATTTCATGGACAGAAAATGAATAACCTTTCCAATTAGCACGGATGCATTCCGATATGTTTAACATGTCATGGCCTTGGTGAAAATGACGTGGACCCGGAACATGACAAAAACAAAGTCAAACTACAAGACATCTTCTAAATTTGATCTACAATTAGAAATAGAAAATAGCTCCAGTAAGACTGACTGACATCGTGGTTTTCTTTCAGGTCCCTACAAATGGGCCTGTTGACCCCTATCGCACTGTGTGTGACTCCCCTTGGCAAGCTTCTCTCACACTGTCGTTTGCACAGATGTTTCGCCATTATATAGTGTCCAGGGGAGGCAACTCTTCACATCCGGAAACATGATGCGTTCAGCACAACTGTCACACACATATCTTCAAACTCATCGTCGCCCCAAAGGGAAGTGATGTGCGCGGACGAAGGACCAAATGTTGTCTGACAGCAACAGGCCAAATGTGGGAATTCCCAACTTGATATAATTGGAATAATTCTGACTGCAGCTTCCAACAACAAACACATTTTATATGCGCGCATTTGTAGTCCAAATACAATGGTACCATTACTGTCGGTAGTATCTGAACACTAATGTTTGTGCTGAGTATTGAAACTTATAACAGCAAAAAAATGTTTAAGAAAATGCGTAGATGGAAAAGAATGCAAACAATGTCTGTAAAGTACAGTTAACTACGGTTATAACGAACTAATTTTAGTTTTTATTAAATACTTCAGTTTGAAAGACTGACTTTTCTGAAGTTGAGAAAAGTGATATTTTCATTGCAGTGAACATTACACTTGATATTTCACTGCAGTGAACATAACACCTGATATTTCACTGCAGTGAACATAACACGTTGACGGAACTATTTCGTACACAAACTGTTGATTTACGTCAGTTCAACGTTGACAAGTTATATAATGACAGATGGTCATTTATGTAGTTAATACCGATTCTTACCGTTTGTTATTTTGTTGAAAATGTTTTGTATTAAACTGTGAATTTCTCTTCTGATTTGTCAGTCGATACTTTACGTTTCGCAAAGCGCCATTTTGTTACTTGAATTGCGTGTATTCTTTCGCTTCGAACAACTGTCTCATTGATTTGAAATTTATTTTTTGATGAAGTTGATTTTGTATATAATCATATCCAAATGTATACTAAAGAATTTTAGTGACATCAAATATTTTTGGTTACTTTTGTTTATATATTTTAAGATTTATCAAAGACGGAACTACATTTTTAGTCGTACTTACAGGGGTTATGTAGGGAGAATTTACGCTTGAAGGTTTTACATTTGTAATGAAATAATTTAATCTTCCTGCAGACAACTACACCAAAAGTATATAATAAATAGGATATTTCATGTGTCGAGTGAAATATCATGTTTCTCTCATCTCGTGACGGGGGGAAAGGAGATATTTTCACTCGTGAAAATATCTCCCCCCCCCCCCGTCACTCGGTGAGAGAAACATGATATTTCACTCGACACATGAAATATCCTCTATATATTACCGTAGTTCGTTATAAGCTTATATACAGCAAATGACCGGGATTAAGATAAGATCGTTATATCTGTCGGTTCGTTATAAGCATGTTCGTTATAAACGTAGTTTACTGTACATCCAACTACGATTTTGGGGGTCCAAGAGAAAAAGGATCATAATATTTGTAAAGTAAAAGTAGGAGTGAAACTTTGTCTGAAAACACACTGCCTCACAAAATCAGGCTTGATATGGCACATGTTTTATTTTTCTATTTACGAACCCTCAGACGGAGGTGGATTTAATTTAAAATAAGATCTTTTTCATTTTCAAGACGCATATCTTGGTTCAATAATAACATATACGATGCGATATAACCTAAAAGGCGAGCAGTCGCATGCGAAAGTTTACAGAACAGACCGTTCAGTTCAAAGGCCTTTGCCAACAAAACGCTGCACAGGGAAGATTGATTCTTGTTTGGCGAGACAACATTGACTAAGGCTTTATATGTCATAGTGATTGATAACGTCGCTGAAGTACTTCTCATGCATGTTTTATGGAATTAAGGTATTGAATCTAAATCGGCTGAGATCATATGAATTTCAATTTTAGATCGAGTTATTTTCCACTTAGATGACTGACGTGGTGGAAGGGGTATTTGGTTCTTATTTTGAAAACGCCATTGTGTTTCCTTTTATTTAAATACACCTCATGAGACTGGAAACTTGCATTGTTGATTGGCCATAATTTGAAAACAAAGATCATATGAAACATGGTGGTTTGTGATCAGCAGTCAATGGCAGGACGTGTGGTCATCTGAGGACAGATACATGAATCAATTGTGACGATGTCTTCCGTGTAGGTAAGGGGTATCAAAACGGATTTATTGCTGATGATTTCATGAAGATTAAACGGGCGTTTAAGGCAATCAATGATTCTCTCTGTGATCGGTCGGTGCATAATGATTTCAACTACAATTAGTAATCATGCCTAAATGCTTATACATCAACCCGTGAATTTCATTGGGGGCATTCACCTTCACTGGTTGAACTAAACTTTGTGTGGCCTCTTTTTGCCAGCATAAGGATTCACAGATTTATTAACTCCACACGAAAATGGACATGCATTAGATAAACACAAAATATGGTGAAAACGTTTTGTCTTAGTTTTTATCAGTAAACAAATCTAGATTAATGGAAAATTGGAATGGAGATTGTTTTTTTCACCTGTTTGTCAGGTGCATGGTTTTAGACCACAAAGAATAGATTATACTTCTCCTTCATCGAAGCTAAAACCTTGATGGAGGGTATAATGCACATTGTACGAAACATCAAGAAACAAAGTGTCTACGAAACATTAATTACCTACTTTTCGGTTCACTGTGATAAGCGTATGCTCCTCGGAGATTGAGTTAATTGAAACATTTATTTAATACGCGAATTTAACTTGGAAAAAATAGATAATTATTGTTTTTACTTTCAAAGATGCATTGATAAATCCAAATTGTGAAAAGGCCATCAAAGCTATCCAAAAACTGTATTCTTAAGTATATGCAATTCATTTGTTTCCTGTTCATAAGCACAAACTTTGACATTTGACTAAGCTGTTTTTTTGCATCTTTTTTCGATATCCACACAACCAACTTTGTCAGAGAAAACAGACTTGCAGCTTAATCATTGAGAAGAAATTGCGTCTGGTTCAATGTCAAGAGAAGTTGCTCTTTTTAGAAAAAAAAACGTTGGCTGAATTATGAAACTGCATTTAGAACATAAAAAATACACTATCACATTCAGTTCGAATTGACGCAGAGGAAAACTAATTCATGCCCTGCGAATACTTGTCTCATTTGTTTGTTTCCAATGACGATTTTTGCACTCGACTAAACAAATCATCTCAAAGGCAGTGTTTCAACGTGGACTTTAATTACAAATGTGAGCGTTTTAGGGCAAACGATATTATGAGCCTGCAATGATCCATACTGAGCAACGTCCTAGTGCGATATATCCGTTGACTTTATGCCGTAAATGTGAGCCAGAATTATAATTACAAAAACAGAAGTCTTTCAAATACAATTCAATCTTTAACAGTTCATTTCCATCCTTTTCTCAAATGTAATTCCACGTTGGAGTTGGGATTGGTGTGAGTGCCAAGATTATCCAATAAACTCCCTGATGATATTTGCCAAAGTACAGTGGCGCACAATGTTGATTTGATGACGATGCCTAACATGTAATTGACATATGTATGACTACATACTGTGAGGATATACAAGTGAATATGCCTTTAGATCAGTTGATTCTACCTGTATATATTGTTCCTTCAATCTCAGACTTAACGATAGCCAATAACCAATAAATTATATTGAAATTAAAATGCTGACACTGCTAATTTCGATTTTAGTGCAGTCTGTCGTCCCTTTCTTGGTCAGGAAAAGCCAGTTGTTGAAACTAGACTGAGGGGCAAACGAAACTATACCCTCAGATTATTTTATAAGTTCATATGTTTGAGTTTCAACTGAAAATATCTTAAGCGATATAAGACATCCAAAAACGTGAACTCTAGTGTATCTCGTTCAACATTCAGAGAAAACGTCTATATAGTTTTTAATTTTTTAAAATATAATTTCATATCAAGCTGCTTAAATTGAACAAAAACAACTGTTGATTCTAGACATCTTTTTAAACCAGTCTTCTTTGAATCAATTTATTTTGACGCGAAATAACCAAGCCACAGATTACCTTTTTCAAACTGTTGCAGGAATGAGTTATGGTTAAATAGACCATCTAAAAACAGTTCTTTCAGTTTTCAATTACATGAATAAAACTCGGTGTATTTTCCTTTGCCCTCAGTTCATTTCATGTAATGAAGGATGTTCTACAACATAGAAGAGTACAAGCACCAATCTTTAATGGATACATTCTTTTACGATTGTATTGATTATTCAAAAAACATAACTGTAATAGTTTCATTTACATAGTATCAACAATAACAAATTTGCGAGTGCCTGGGCGAAAATGTTTGATACCGCTAGGACCATATTCCATGCATTTTGCCTGGGGGATAACAAGAGCGAAAACAGATGTTTACAGCTTTATTCGTACCATACAGATCTAGACTCCGCCCGGAGAGCGAAAGGTCCGGGGTTCGATCCCCGGCCGCGTCATACCAACAGACGTTAAAAGATGGTACTTGTTGTTCCCTGTCTGGTGCTCGGCATTAAGGGGCTAAAACAAGGACTAGTCGGCTCGGAGTCAGTATACTGTGTCTGAGTGAGGTATTTATGTTAAACTGCGGCATGGTATCTCAGAGGGCTAGCACTATAAATCGGCATGAGTCCGGACTAGTACAAGCATCCACACACACACGTGCATGCACGTCGCTATATAAGTGCAATAATCTTGGACGCGACGTTAATCCCAATTTGACCTCACCTTCACCTCACAGATCTAGACCTTTCCTCCGAACTAGAGCCAATTCAGTCTGAAACAAGCAATTTCTATTTTACATATATGGTCCTGATTGTTGCGCGTCTTTAAAACATATTTTTTCGTGAAATAGCCGATTAAAATGTCAGTCCATTTGGGATCAACAGAGAAACAATACACTACACTTTTCAAATGAACACATCAATTCATACGCAAGTGTTTCAAGGACATGGGCCTCACAGCAGCATCGATTTCACACCCATGGCAGCCTTTGACATAAGATGAAATATGTGATATAAACGTTAAAATATATAGAGAGAGACTGCTTCGACAGACACGTTCACTTAATGTATCTATTACAAACATTCCACTACACCTACAAACTGGTCTGTCAACATGACAAACGAAGCCTGTTCCCATTTTACTGATACCAGCTTCTGAAGAATGGAGGCAGTCTAGTTGTCACTAACCAAGTTAAGTTGCACGATGGTAAACACAATAATGTTTAACGTATATGTCTGTTTGTTCTCAAAGACACTTAGTAACCCACCAATGTTATGGGAGACAGGGAGAGGACTCAAGACATCGGTTGAAGTTCAGATTTTTTGTCTTATATTTATTAGGCTGCTGAAAGGATATAACAGGACTACGCGAATTTAAAATACTTTCGGCCGAAAGCTATGAACACACAATGCCATTTAGAAAGTGGTCAAATGTAACAAATGTTATATTTGGGAAAACACTTTCTTAGTAAAGTACAGATTCTCGTACTTTTTGGGGTTGAGTCCCGTCCGGGATTCGAACCCATACTGCCAGAGTGAGGCACCTAATCGCCAGCACACAAAGGCAGCGATCTAACCGGGACGGGACTCAACCCCAAAAGTACGAGAATCTGCTTATACTGTCTTGAACAATTGGTTGGTTGGTTGATTTGTTGTTTTACGCCGCACTCAGGCATATTCCAGCTATATGACGGCGGTCTGTGAAATAATCGAGTCTGGACCAGACAATCCAGTGATTCACATCATGAGCATCGATCCACGCAATTGGGATCGATGACATGCATCAACCAAGTCAGCGAGCCTGACCACCCGATCCCGAACAATGAACATTGTCAATCGAAAATCAGTGATTTAAGGTGTCGGATTTGTTAACCGAATCATTTACCAAGCAAAAACATAATGTAAATATGTTTAACAAAGTTCATCTAAGAGTGGAGTCATGGCAACGTCTGACGTGTCAGATGGCTCAGTTTGAGATGGGTACTCAAATTGTTAAAACATACAGCACTTGGTCGTCAGGCACTATTGACTTAGGCACAATTGAATCTTTCCGTCACATTTGCTTTAAGTTAATATTCTGACATACATGTAGGGTAAATAATCTCATAAAGTTATCACTTATATAAAAAGACATGTTTACCTTACCCTCCTGTAAACATGTTAATGCATGTCCTTCATAAAGATACATAGACCGAGTAAGTTTGTACTGTCCATCGAAATGTCTGCAAATGAGTTAAGTGGTGAAAACATGCCAAATCACAACTCTACCTGTTCACTGAATATGTATAATCGGAATTGTTATATAGCCATCGAAACCACTCGATATTTGCAGGAAAGTAGTGGCACATCAGATATTTGGGACAGTTCGTATTACCGAAAGTTTTCATTAATGCAAACATATCGTCGTGAACACTATAATACTTTGACTTTATGAGTTATTACACTATTTCATTTAAATCTACATATAAACTGCCGGGCAAAAGAAAGTATACACTTGAACATAAGATTAGATAAAAAAAATTACAAACGTTTCAAGGATGAAATCAGCCCTCGAAACAATACAAACTTTAGGTTGATGAAACAACCCGTTAGTTTGGAAGATGCGCGGTAAACACCATCTTCAGCAATTCGTAAATGTTAATGTGCAAAAATAATACAAAATGCAATGGATCGTTGCCACAAAATCCACCGGAAAGGAAAGAATACAAGCACAGAATATGTGTCATGTTTAACTTTACAACAGAGAGAGAGTGAGGCAAATCGGTGCCAACTCATATTACAAGAACATTTAACTAGTACACGTGCAATCATCGTCAGACTGTCTTAACGTTGCAAACTGACTGGCAGTACACAGGAACGGTACTTTGTCTTTGCGCAACAGGGTCATCACAGCGACGGAAACGGCAGCAACAGCATCATGACGCCGCAAAAGCCGACGCCCTGTACTACGATGTCTCCACGTCGCAGGTATTCAAACCTACTTTTCCATTGTCCTATGAAGATCAACGTCGAAGATGGCACTGGGCAAAGACAGAACAATGCGAGCAGACCCGAGACTGACAGAGCGTGCTTTTCACTGAAGAAAACATTTTCTGCCTAATCCATTATGATGGTATTGCCCGAGTTTATTGTGACGGTGGGGTGATGGTTTGGGTAGGAATTTGTGGCAAGGCCAATAGGGATGACATTCGTCAACCCATGGTGTTACCATTTCTTGTCTAACAGCAACAGGGAATTCTCTTGGCAGCACACAACGTCGACGCTATTGCTTGGCCAGCTCCCTAAACAGACTTAAACCCTACTGAACACTTGTGCGATCATCTGGATCGCCAGGAGGTGTCCTCATCCACCACAAAACACCGGGAAACCGAACTAAGGGAGTCATCCCCAATGACATCATCGAGCGGACGATGACAGCGAGTCTGGACGTGTACTGGTGCTCGTTGTGGTCACATTCGCTAATAACACAGATATGACAATACCTGTTGCACTTGTTACTGTGTACTGTGAAACTGCGACCTCCGTGCTCCTTGAAATGCCTGTTGTGCGATACTCATTGATATGATACATGACTAGGGTATAACCATTTTTTCTTTGTTTTCTTTATAGTAAACCCTAAACATGGATGTGTTCTTTCATTTGCCCAGCCATTTACCTTACGTAACATCCAACTATTTATAACAAACTGTTGTATGTAACTATTCTATGTATGCAAACAGAGAAAAGAGAAATCTATCATAAATCTGTTGAACAGAAAACTTGTTTAGCTGTTACACTATAAATTTGTCCTCGCTGCATGTAAATACACTACAAACTGTAATATTGTCGAGCTGGTTTTCACTGTTCTGAGATACACTCGGGCGGCTTGTTGAGAGTAAATCCTATTGCGGTGAAATCATTGGAAAAAAATACGTCTGTGCAAATGTCAAAAGTTGAAACTCTTGGTAATTTTAACAAAGTTGGCTGAATTCTAAGATTACATTTAGAAGTTGCAAAACAACATGCTATCACATTCAGCAAGACGTCACTCAGAAGAAAACCAATCCATGCCCCACGAATACTTGTCTTTTTTGTTTGCTTTCAATGATCGAATAAACACATCACCCAAAATGCAGTTTCTTTACTTTAATTACGAATGTGAACGTTTTGGTGGAAACGATATTTTAAGCATGCAATGGTTCACACTGAACAAGCTTCTCAAGTGATAAATTCATCGATTTTATTACATAATGTCAGCCACTGTTACAATCCACATCATGTTCAATTATTAAATATTTTCCAAAGAGTATACTTCTACATAAATAGTTTGATACATGTATAAACATTAACTCGGCTTTGTACTATACTTCAGGTATATGACGGCGTATCAACTTCATGTGGAATGAATGCCCGAATTGATTTTAGGTCTGACAACCTAGAATAAAAAAATATTGTGATTCTGGGATTCGATCCCACGATAGTAGGTTTCTGACTGGGGCCACCCCGTGATAGGGCCTAAGTTAGGACAACGTGTGAGTAAGGAGAAGAAAGCTCCATATATGTAGACAAATGAAGGCTTTAAAATCAGTAGTATATGCACCAATCGGGTCGTCAAACCCCGGCATTCCCCGCTATCAGTTTTGTTTTCCTACTACCGACAAACAAAACTAATGTCCTTTTTGTTTAGATAGCTCGATATCAGTTATTTTATATATATACCCTAGTTATTGAAAAATATATGTCACATAGTCAAGTTAAATTCGAATTGAACATAAAGAGGCTTTCCCTTACGTCTCAGCTCTGATTTTCTCGTTGTGTTGAACCTTCTCTTCAAAACGAAGAATAACTGAGCTCTACAATTTTTCTTCATGATTCCGAAACGTTGAATGCTAGCAGATCGATGTGAAAGTGACTTCAGTTATGTATTACTTAGTTTTGAGACACTAATGTCATCTCAACATTGCGTCATGCTAAAGATCGACCAAAACCAAATCAACTTCAAACAATGGCTATATGACCGTAGTAAATTCAGATATATGTAGATGAAAACCTATCCAACTGATACTTGATAAAATCAGCGTGGGAGTAAAGTAATGTTGTTTGTAAAGTTTGTCACTTTCTTAACCAATTTGTAAAGGAAATCACACCAGAAGACAACGTTTTCGTGATTAATACTCCTACCTTTTTTATGGACCTGATGAGAAACCATGCCGCTGAATAATCCTCTATGGTACATTTATTTACACAGTATTGTGGGAGAATGTAAAGAATGAAGTTGTTCTGATCCCAGTGTGTCATTAGTGTAGCATATGTTTGATATATTGCTGCAATAAACCCCGATAACAGTCCTCAAAACTAATGTATAACAAAAAACGCAATACAATGTATAAAGCGTGAATCCACGAACAGTTGTTGTAGATGCAAGTGAAAATGAAAAACTATATCCCCTTAAAGCATTTCACGATTATTAAGAACAATAAATCAAAGATAAAAGGCACATTTGATTTCATTTTAGAACTATTTGTTAGCGAGAGAAGTCCACTCATTTTCAGCAAATGCATTATCATATGACACATGCTATCGGTTGAGAAGCGAGTTCAGCCCAAGAATGTCTTGCGCGATTGTTAAGACGTACATCCAGATGACATGACTTAAAACATCTTAAAACGTTCTTCCTGCATCATTTAGTTCAGCATATATTTCATATTTTAATGCAATAAAACCCCATGGCAGTCCTGAAACTAATGTGTCAAACGATAATACCAAACGGAAATCCGGGACCTGTTGTTGTAGATGCATGCCAAAATGTGAAACTGACCTACTGTATTGACTTTGTCTTTGGTTATTACTTTTGCCATTTTAAGGAGCAATAGTTCAAAGATAAATGGCATATTAATTTTGTTAGCTCATATTAAAATATTTGATAGAACATTCTACTCATTTACAACGAATGCATTGCTCTACAGAAGCAATGTGATATGACACATGCTATCGGTTACGAAGGGAATTCCTTCAAAGGATATCTTGTTCGATTTCTTAAGACGTACATCTAAAACGTGCCCTGTCCCTTGGTTGCATCACAGGTCGTTCAGCGTTGCACAGGGAGAATGGATTGTTTTTCGGCACTGACTTAGGCTTCATGTGTCACTCTGACGGATAATGCCACTAAGGTGTTTCTCATGCATGTTTCATGGAATTAAAGAGTTAGACTGACAGACCATACACATTTCAATTTCAGCCTGAATTAACTGCTGGGACATGGGTCGCCCAGTCGTCTAAAGCGCAGTGTATTATGTACAGATTCAATAAAAAATGCAGCAAAGAGTTTGGGTGATCCTGGCACAGTCAGACTGGTTAGGCTTATCATCAGCTCAGTGCCCTTGCCCCCTCTACTACATTTTTGTAATATCACAGAGAGAGTAAAGAAAGGGCTTCATGTATTCATGTATTGCACTATGAAGGATAGAGAACTAATTGAACCATGTAGACACTAGGTTACCAAACTGTTAGCAATCTTTGTTTGACTATGTCTGTATTTCTGGCAATACCAGTTCTGATACTCTCCTCCGATTATTCAAATAATGTGTGAACTACTGTCAATGGATCCTTTAAGGATCCCGGGTCAGAACATTCCTCAACACCTCACACTTGTCATAATATCGACAAACGTGGCAAATATTGTGTCATTATAGTCTGCGTGGGACACGCTCATATTAATCAACCACTGGGTTTGCATGGCCCAAACTCGATAATTCCAACGCCACCTTGATATTGCTGGAATAATTCTGACTGCAGCATCCTACAACAAAACACACTTTATATGCATATGTATTTCTACACTGCAGCACAATTACTTTAGCACCAACACCGCCAGTAGTATCTGAAAACTAATGTTTGAATTTAGTTTTGAAACATAAACCAACAGTAACAAATTTGTAGTCGTAGATGAAAGCAAACCATGTCTGTTTTCAAAGTACATCCAACCGTCAATCTTTGTGTCAAAAAGATGAGGGCTCAAATTAGAATTTGTAAATGTGTGTAAAGAAAAAGTTGAAAGAGAAGCTTTGTTAAATTCAGAAAATACATTGCCTCGCAAAACCAGTTTTGATATGGCACATGCTGCAGGTTTCTATTTGCGGACTCTGAGACGAACTTAGCTGGATTTAATTTAAAATAAGATCGTTTCGATTGTCAAGACGTAAATCTTGGTTCAATAATAACATTAATTGTGCGGAATACCCCAAAAAGCGAGCAGTCCCAAGTGAAGTGTTACAGCACAGACCGTTCAGTTCAAAGGCCTTTGCCAACAAACGCAGCACAGGGAAGATTGATTCTTGTTTGGCGAGACAACATTGACTTAGGCTTCATATGTCATAGTGATTGATAACGTCGCTAAAGTACTTCTCATGCATGTTTTATGGAATTAAAGGATTAAATCGCATGAGATCATGCGACTTTCAATTTCAGTACTGGTTATATTCCACTTAGAAGACTTATTTTGAAACGTCAATTTGTGTTTTTTCTTTTAACATATCTCATAGGACTGGAGACTTGCATTATTGGTAGACCATAATTTGATTGCATTAAACATGGTCTTTTGTGATAAGCAGTCAATGTCAGAATGTGTGGTGTTACAACAAAGAGTAATAACACAACCCAAATATGGATTAAGAATTTATTGAAAAGATAAAGCTGTGAAATATAAATAAATACTAATAAATAACTTAACAGCTAGCATACACTCATTCCACTTGCGCCCACAATCACACTTCACACTTACTCTGTCACTCTAATATACACTTTTAAAAATACTTAAGACCCGTGAAGAGCCGGAGCAGAATAGCTCTTCAGCAACCCATGCTTGCCGTAAAATGCCACTATGATTGTCGTAAGAGGCGACTCACGGGATCGGGTGGTCAGGCTCGCTGACTTGGTTTATGCATGTCATCGATCCCAATAGCGTGGTGTCAATCACTGGATTGTCTGGTCCAGACTCGATTATTTACAGACCGCCGTCAAATAGCTGGAATATTGCTGGGTGCGGCGTTAAACAACAAACAAACAATCAAAAATACTTAAGGTACTGTCTAATGCATAAATACTATAGTGATACTCTTATTACAAGAACCTACTACTATGACATTAATACGTCAATGCATCAACACATCTAAACATCAAAACATGAATACATCAATACATCAAATACACATTATGATGTATGTTTCTCACATATACACAATGTTATGTACACCAAGTCACTTTCACTATACAATGTCTCTATCCATCACTGTACACTGTTTACTTTCGTCCTGGGCTTGGGCTTTATAACATCTATTTTGTACCTCTGGGTCCAGTGATACTATCTAACAAATACCAGTAAACATTCAGCTTACATCGGACATTTTATACTCAGATCTGCACACTTTTAGTTATCCAACATGCAGATGACCTTGGAAACATGCTCAGAATCACAACACAAGGTTATTCAACATATATTAAGAATATACTATACTCAGAATAACTATTTAAGCAAACAGCTATTCAAAGAACATTAAGCAAGTACTTATTTGAATAACCGATTTCAGTATCAAAAGTAGGTGTGCATAATGGTATGATGGTGGTTGTTTTAAATACAACGAGGACTGTCACATTGTTTGTGTGAGACATTCAAGATTGACATAACTTCATTCACCGTGAATATACACTAAAACACATACATTTCTACATCCGTATACTAGTCTATTACTAAACAAATATACACATAACTATACAGATTATACTCACATGGTCTAATGTTCTAATAAAAACAATATTAAAATGAAATGCAACATACGCCACGAGATACACACATGTGCAACAAAACACGTCCACTCTAGATCCAAGAAATCTGACATAACATCTTAAGAGCTCACAGGGTGCACGGGTGGCCCAGTCGTCTAAGGCGCCGCGATTCGCTGTGCAGAGTTGCGTCCCTTGGGCACGCCAGAAACCTATGATTGTGGGTTCGAATCCCGGTTCGCCCCAATTATGTTTCTAGGTTTGTCAGCACCATACCCGTGCTCGTGGGTTTCACCGAAGTAGTTAACGTCTGAGACCTGCATCACTGGAATACTGTTAAAAGCGGCGTTAAACCAAACTCACTCACTAAGAGCTCACAGCTTTCATACAGTCCAACAACACACTAATACAAACAGTCAAATCAACTTATAAAACATACATACAATATGATCTTGACAGTGTATTCTGAGAATACACGGGTCAATTGGCCTGTTCCAATTGCCACATTGCCGCATCATGTCACAGTAAATACACAGATCATAACATATAGGTAGATGTATTCTCAATGAAGATTCATCTTGACAAGCATGTTCATTGAACGGTGGCCTGTCTGTGTGAAACTTGAATATATTTACAGATCTCAGCTGAGAAAAAGAAAGTAAGATTCGTACATATAGCTTAAGGCTCATGTTTGCTAAAAAGTGGCTGAGTATTTCATAACAACAGTCTTTCCAAAGAATAACATTAGTCTACGTTATTATTAACACACATACACATGCACGTACAGGTATGAACCTGCTTGTTCTAAAATATTTCAAACATACAACAATGGAACATACCGATGCTCAAGAAGACGAGAATCCAGAATCGAAACATGGCGACGTTGTTGATATTTTACTCTTTTTTCTTATTGCTATAGTCAACTCTTGTTGTTGAACGTAACAACTGAAAGGCTCTGTATAACATATTTTCGAAACAATGAGTACATAAAAAATCAGTGAGCTTTCAGATAATATGCTGTATACGTGTCTGATTATCTCCCATGAGGACATCGGGGCATGGATGGCACAGTCGATAAGGCGCCTCTAGTAGCTGTTTAGAGTAGCGTCCCTTGGGCACGCCAGAATCTATGCTCGTAGGTTCGAATCACGGTCACCGATTATGTTTCTAGGTTTGTCAGCACCATATCCATGATCTTTGGTTTAACCACAGTGGTAAGCATCTGAGCCCTGCATCACGGGCTTTCCTCCATCATTAAGTTGACACGCCGTGATATAACTGGAATACTGTTAAAAGCGGTGTTAAACCAAACTCACTCATATATGATGACTTGCGTTATAATGCGTCCCCACCACTTTGTTCCGTGTCGTGCGAAATCTACTCGAGATATAAGGCTCGGTGCCTTTGTTGATTGTGTGCCTATTAACGGCAACATAATGTTTATCAAAGGTTATAATCAGGACAGATTATTTACAGGTTAATATATATGAGGAATATTGCCGACTGGGGCGTAATAGAACAAACAAATATCCCAATTCATGAATCATTATTTCTTCGTATCAATAAGGTGTATAGTTTTGTGAACATTAATGCAAATACATAGACGTACACATGGGAACATTAGCAAAAGGGACCAGTTGTTGACAGGACAAGGCATGTTATTAATCAAATACTGTAACTTACAAAACTTAAGTATATCACATAAAAAGTATTACTAACGATTTATGTTATTTATCTCAAATAATGAACATGTCTCAGATTTTGTTGTGGTTTCGTGAATTAATCCTTTCTATACCACTGCCATACACTATTCTTCCAGTGTTAAGAGCTCACGCTGGATAATCTAAGCCATGCAAGTTAACAGTTAATCCAATAAAAGTCTAATAAAGCTGTTTTCACATCTTATAATTATTTTCTGATATCCACACTACCAACTTTGTCCGAGCAAACAATGCGTTGTAATCATTGGGAAGGAATTGTGTCTGGTTGAATGTCAAGAGAGGTTGCTCTTTTAAGGAAAAACGTGGGTTGAATTATGAGACTGCATTAAAATACACTATCACATTCAGTTCGAACTGACTCAGAAGAAAACTAATTCATGCCCTGCGAATTCTTGTCTCATTTGTTCGTTTCCAATGCTGAGTTTTGCACTCGACTAAACAAATCATTTCAATCGCAGTTTCCAAATGTGTACTTTAATTACAAATGTGAGCGATTTAGGGTAAACGATATTATAAACGTGCAATGATCCATACTGAACAACGTCTTAGTGTGATATAGGCATTGATTTTATGGCGTAAAAGTCAGTCTGAATTATAACCCACATCATATCAAAAACAGAAGACTGTCAAATACTGTTCAACCTTTAACATTCTTATTGAGTTCATTTTCATCCCTTTCTCAAATGTAGTTCCACGTTGGAATTGGAGTGAGTGCCAAGAATACTCAATGAACGCCTTAATATTGAAATACCAAAGTGCAGTGACGCACTATAGGGATTCGATGGAGATATATTACATGTGTAACCAGACTAGTAGAATTATACCCCTCATCATGACTGTCAAATACAATCCAATTTTTACCATTCTTTTATCAATATCTGGTATCATACATGTGACTGACATATACATGTACCTTTACATATCTGAGTATCTTCAAATAGATACGTCACTCTATCAGGTGATTGTGCATGTAAGTATTGTACCTACAACCTCACATTTAGATATTTCAGTTTAACCTAACCAGTGCGAAAAGAGCAAGGATGGATGTTGACCCCAGCTGTAATATCATTTTCAATGTAGGCTGTCTTATCTTTCTTTGTCAGGAAATGTCAGCTTGCAACAAAATGATGCACGTATCAGAGGATGTTCTACATCATAGGATAACAGTCGTCCTTCCTTTAACTAATCCGATAAGCGGGATTGTTATGACATTTGGTGAGATCAGAGTTTCAATGCTAAATCTCACCTTTTTAGATTTTATTTCATTTTTTCTTGCATGAAATATTTATATAAAAAAGAAGTTATAATACTGTCAGTTACGAATTATACGTGTTGACTTAGAGTAACTTTGTTAATCAGAGTCAGTTAGAGTAAGTGAACGGGTTAAAACGTTTGATACCGTTAGCTTCGTGATTCCATGCATTTATTCCGGGATATAGTAATCCTGGTGCATTATTCCAGATCCTCGTGCTATTATATTCTGGCTCATTGTAAAATCATAACAATTGGGATGTTAATTATTTTCGGCAGGGATCTTCGAATTTTAGTCCAATAGATAAATACAAGTCCTTAAAAACAATACATATACACTTTTCTGACAAGCATGTCTACAACGTTAGTGCTTCGTGAATTTAGCCATAACAATTGATTTTTAATCAGAGAAAAGGCAGCATGTGACTCCATACAACATACATAAATACATAAATGGATGGATTCGGACTGTTTTCCCTTCTTAATCATCAGCAACTAAACTCAACATGAAAAAAGGTAATATCAATGTAATGATAAACAGCGTGAATACTTCCTCGCGCATGTCCTCGTTATCCTTCATCACGAGATTTGACTTGATTGTGGTTCAGGGAAACTTGACAGCGAATCTAAGTCTTCAACCTTACCTTCTTCCAATCATTGACCGCCAGAGGGAGCTGTTTCAGCAGACAACGCTCCAACGCACACAGCTCGTGTCACGGTAGACTACCTTCATAATGCCAACATCAAGGACTTGGCCGTCGAGATACTCAGATCTCAACCCAATAGAACACCTCTGGGATGAATTCGATCGACGTGTACGTCAACGTCAGAACACGCCGCAGACACTCCCTAAACTGGCCAGCGCGTTACAAGCAGAATGGCGCAGAATTCCACAGGACAGAATTCGTACTTACCCATGGCCAGTCAGTGCCGAGGAGATGCAGAGCCGTGATTGCTGTCCGGGGCGGTCACACGTGATACTAAGTTCAGCGGAACCTTGTGGCCTTACGTGACATGACAGTGAACAGTTTTCAATACCTTTGTACAACGACAACATGTGACTATCGAGCTCCAAAATTTCATATTTGTATCTATGATATTAAATAAAATATTTCGTCTTCATAAGTTACAATAAACTTACTAAAAATCTACCTGTGCGTTTCTTTTTTTGAAGAGTGTATATGGAAACTGACATGTAAAGTGAGACTTTGAGAGCCATGTAACCATCATGTCTCTATTTAAATCATTCTAGTATTCCGGCATACCTGCCTGGCAACTGAGCGCCTGTTCTCATCTTAGTGCTCCCGGCTTCCTGAGAATGGAGACAGTCAAGTTGTCAGTAACACTATCAAGTGGCACGGTGTTTAACACGACCTGTGGTTAACATACTGGTATATGTCTATCTGTCCTCGAGGACGCTTATAACAGAGACGGGAAAGGGACTGAAGCCTGCCTCAACAATAGCGACTATCCAGACTATCTCAAAGATCTTATATCCCTGTACTCTCCAGAGCGTGCTCTCCGATCCTCTGGTGGAACTCTACTGTATCAGCCTCTGTCCACTTCTGCTATGTCTGACCGTGCCTCCTCCTTTTGCAGTCCACAGTTATGGAACTCTTTGCCTATGAATCTGAGAAAGTCTCCTTCTAAGGAAACGTTTAAGTCTCTCCTCAAAACCCACTTCTTCACCTCAGCTTTTCAATAGATCTCCTGATTGTTGGCATATGTACATAGACATTACATTTTAACTTTGTCACAGCGCCAGTGGGCAACTGTCGATGGATATTAGGCGCTTTACAAATCAATTATTATTATTATTATTATTATTATTATTATTAAGACAAAGATTGACTTTCAAACTTCTGTTTTATGATAATTTGGTTCCTGCAAGTTATACCAAGACCGCTCGAATTCAAGATAATCTCGTGTTTATTGATTTGTGCTGTGTTTCATGTGTTTCTGCTGGTCGTTGTTGCAATGTTTTGTGATATTTCATGGAGTATGGAATACTTTTGTTCCACGTTACATTTTCTTCTATCCGAGATGAGTTCGAATCCCGGTTCGCCCATTTTATGTTTCTAGGTTTGTCATCACCATACCCGTGCTCGTGGGTTTCACCGAAGTAGTAAACGTCTGTGACCTGCATCACGTCGGGCTTTCCTCCCACGTTAAGCTGACACGCCGCGATATAACTGGAATATTGTTAGAAGCGGCGTTAAACCCAACTCACTCACTCACTAACCTAGATATCTGCAACCACGTGTCTGAAACTTGAATTTCACTATTTATAGGGTAGGAGAACTGCAGCAACACGTAAAGCACGCTTTCCTTGTGATATCTGGACCAATTTGGGTTCATGAAACTATGGAAGCCTAATTGAGTCATACATCATCATATTTAGTATTTCTGATTCCCATACGTGAAATCAAGAGACTATGAATATGGTGGCGCTTAACTTTTGTGCATGTGTATATTATACGGATATGATTCTGCTTTAACCACAGAGCAGTACCGTCGTAAACGATGTATCGAGTTTTGACAAACATCGCCTATATTTCTATCAGTGTAAGCATAAGTATATATGCTACATTTTCACTTAGTTTTGAAGAACACTTTCACAAAGAACATTTGTCGGATTAAAACATACATTTATGACTTGTTTGTTATGATTGAATGTCAGAATGCATGGTATATAACCATAAACAACTACATGTACAAGTGGTGCACCCACAGCCAGATGCATATATACTGTCAATGTGCATATATTAAAATATAAATTGATACTACCATAATTTATGGTAATACTATCATGGTGCACGATTGATGACCTCCCGAATCTAGTTCTATTAGTTGATAGATGTGCTTTTTACCACCGACTAAACATAAGGGAACAGATTAAAATGATAGCGAAGGCGTAATGACGGTAAATGTCTGTAAAATTTATTTCGGGAATGTAAACTGAGGGCCAAAAGAAACGTTACCAACATTAACTGAATTGCCACTTTGAAACAAAGATGCCAACCTGTTCAAAAACAGTAAAGAACACATCTCACGAATACAGCCTTCATGTTCTCTGTCGTTCTTTGCACTTGCTTTGCGGATTTTGGGAGATATTGGTGTTTTTCAGCAATTTTTGGAAACATTCTTTCCCAAATTATCGTGCAATTTCCGGGAATAAATTACGCACGGATCTGTTCCCTATCATTGGTTGCGATGATTAACACCAACGAACATGCCAAGACTGACCGCTGTCCAGAGGGAGAGAGCCATAGGTATGCTGCAGATGGGAGCGACACAGAGAGCGGTTGCCATTAACATGAACTGCTCCAAGATGACCATTACCAGACTGGTCGCACGTCTCCGACAGACTGGCAGAACCGCAGACAGACCACGGAGTGGCAGACCAAAGGTCACGACCCCGCAGGAAGACCGCTTTTTACGGGTACTTCATCTGAGGAACAGATTTCGTACTGTGAGGTCATCAGCTGCCAACAGCTTAGGACATCCGGTCAGCAGTCAAACAGTGACCAGGCGACTACGACATTATGGTCTCCGGGCTTATCGCCCTTGCAATGGCATGACCTTGACCCGTCAACATCGACGTGCCAGAATGACGACAAAGGGAATGGCGGCGAGTGCTGTTTAGTGACGAGAGCAGGTTCGAACTCTTCAAACCTGATGGGCGGATGCGAGTTTATCGACGACGTGGTGAACGTACGGCTCCTTGTTGTGTCCAGGAGGTGGAACCTTACGGGGGCGGAAGTGTGATGTTCCGGGGCGGCATTTGCGGGGACGAGAAGACGTAACTTGTCATCATCGAAGGCAATCTGACAGCACAACGCTACATTGACAATATCTTACGGCCAGTGGTTCTTCCTTTCACCCACCGTCAACAACGGACGGTGTTCCAACAAGATAACGCCACACCCCATGAAGCCCGTATTACTAGAAACGTCCTCAACGCCAACAACGTGACTGTCCTGTCGTGGCCAGCTCGATCATCAGATCTGTCATCCATAGAACATCTCTGGGACCAGCTGGGGCGTCGTCTTCGGAAACGTCAACATCCTCCCTTCACGAGACAAGCGTTGATCGTTGCCCTACGTGAGGAATGGAATCGGATGCCTGCAGTCGATGTGAGGACGCATGTCTACTCAGTTCGACGCCGCATTCGAAGATGCATTGCCGCTCATGGAGGTCATATCACGTATTGAACGATCTGGGCCGTCGTCACCTTAAAGTTGTAACCAATGCTGTTGATCGAATGCTGGACGAATGACCCTTTGTCAAGAAATGTCCCTGTTGGAGGTCAATGACTTTGTTGTTGAATTAGTAAATTCGCATTTTACTGTTCTGAATGATGAATTTCTACAATACAATTGTTATTGCTGCTTCAAATTGTGTTGGTCATATTTTATCCTAGAAATATCGCTGGTAACGTTTCTTTTGGCCGTCAGTTTAGATCAATATCTGGTATGCCAACCATGTTGGACGATACATGCACAACACCTTGAGGGCATACTGTTGATTAACTTGGGTATGGTTGCCCCTGGCCTGTTATTGCCCGCCTTTCAGCTACGTCGCCAAAACCGTTTTCTGCCATCTGTGAATGGGATGCCAAACCTTGATTCGTCTGTAAACATAGTGTAACCGCACCTGGTGTTGCCTAAATCAGCCTAGTATTTGCCGCCTATGGTAGGCTGTTAGGGTCACACTTCACAGGGCGCCCTGCTTTCAGCCGAATTGTAACGGTAGGTGTTGAAAGTCACCTTCCTGTTATTGTACGGAATTCACTATTGATCACAGGAGCCGATTTGAGTTGATGCAATGAGACAATTTGCGTCGTTTGTGTAGGCCTGCCACGCCCAGGTCCTACTGCATTCCAACCGGTTTGACGGTACTTGTCCCACAGTCGGGAAAATACACTGTTTGATTTGCCAGACGTTTCAGAAACTTGAGATATTGACGTCCCTCTACCACACCCTCTATCGTACCCACATTTCGCAATTTTGTCTGTTCATTGAGATACTGTCTCGGAGGTTTTAGCGCGTAGTCAACTCAATTGCTTTAGTGATTGTGGATTCCTCTAAGGGCACACACGCTTTGGCTTCTGTATGCACGTGCATCGTGCGATATTTATGCACGATGCGAAATTTCGTTGTGATTAGATGTGGTGTTCAGATGCAATGCCACTGTACTGTTAATGTTCACCTCCACGATACCTACATTCAGATCGTTAAAGCCAATATTTTTTGTCGGTGGTATATTTACACACTATATTTGCTGTTTCAGAACAAGTGGTATGTAAGGTTTTCTGACACCGTCAGAATGTGTATTTTGTCTTGAACTGTGTACATTCTTTATCGATAATCGCTGATTTGATGTGTCGGATATGTTAACCAAATTTTCATAATGTAAATATGTTTAAGAAAGTTCAATTTAGTGTAGAGTAATGACAACGTCTGAAGTTTGCTCGGACAAAGTAGGTACAATAACCTGGAATAATGGCTCAGTTTGAGAAGGTTGCTCAAATTGTTAAAATATACAGCACTCGGTAGTCACGTACTATTGAGATCATTTAAATCTCTCAGCGTGTGTTTGCTTTTACGTGTTAATATCCTGACGTACACGTAGGGTAAATAATCTCATCCAGTTGTCAATAACCTGAAAGACATGTTTACCGTAGCCTCCTGCAAACATGTTAATGTATGTCTCTCCATATAGATACATAGACCGAACAGATTTTACTGTCCATTGACATGAAATGACTTCAATGAATGTGTATATTCGGAATTGGTATATATACGGGTAAACTCGAAGCCATCGTGACTATTGAAATGATTCAATTATTGGTAGTATGAGTCATGCGGTCAGCAGTGACAATACAGTGTCGAAGTCATGGAATTCCTGTCCACGAAATATGTCCGTTTAAGCACATGTGTCGTCGCGATCATTACAATTCATGTCGACCTCATCAATATCACTTTAGTATTAAGCTACAGTATTTAACAGAACGGACACTGTATCC
This sequence comes from Haliotis rufescens, assembly GCF_023055435.1. Taxonomy (NCBI): domain Eukaryota; kingdom Metazoa; phylum Mollusca; class Gastropoda; order Lepetellida; family Haliotidae; genus Haliotis; species Haliotis rufescens. The sequence goes on from NW_025964383.1 coordinate 9,082,730, forward strand.
ATATTAACTGCAGAAAACAATCGTCCAAAAGTGTTAAACGAAGTTTCTATTGGTTTTTAGGGGCAATAATTCTAATTTGTCAAATTCAAACATGAGATTATTTACATAAAACGGTTCATTAAAAACACTGTACGTACATACTCTAAGCATGCAGACACTGTTTCATATAAACCTATACAAAGTAAAAAGTTGAAATTGTTTACCTTTAAATGTCAGATGTTATCTTTACACTCCTGTAAATATCTATTTTAATCAAATATTGTCGAGCTGTTTTTCTTTCTTACACCGTAACGTGGTAAATACACTTCATCGACTTGGGAGAGCAAACTCAGTTGCGATGTAATCATTAGAGAGGGATTGTGTCTCGGCAAATGTCAAGAATTGGAACCCTTAGTATTTTTGTAGATAAAACATGGGCGGACTTATAAGACTACATTTGGAAATTGCAAAAGAAAAACATACTATGACATTCTACATAAGGTCACTCGGAAGAAAAACAATTCCCGCCCTCCCGAATACTTGTCTCTTTTGTTTGATTTCAATGATAGTTTTTTGCATACGAATAGAGATATCTTCCCAACTACATGTACAGTTTCTTGGAGTGTTCCTTATTTACGAATGTGAGCGTTTAGGGCAAATGGTATTTTAAGCCTGCAATGGTCCATACGGAGCAAGGTTTCGTGCGATATATACATTGATTTTATGAAATTATGTTAGCCTTACTAACTGTCCAAATCAACACATTTCTGTTTCAGCTCGAATCAGCTCCGGGAAATAAAACGGAGCAATTTGCTGCCAAGAGATGCTGTTTTTTCGTGATTGCGGGATTCGAATCCCGGATACACACTGATTATGTTTCGTGGTTTTCACCAAATTCGTTTAACGTCTGCTACTTGAAACCCTTTGGGTATTCCTCAGAGTGGTCACAACATAATAAAACTGAAATACCCACCCACTCACTCACTCGCGCCATTGGACGATAAAGGTCAAAGCGGAAGGTTTTTGTTCTTAAAAACCCGCCTGTATGTACAGATCATTTCTTTCGAAAACATAATTTACAGCTGCTTCGGGTATTTCAGGTTAGCTTGGATCGACCTTACTACAAGCGTCCACGTTCTGTTGATACAGAGTTATGTATAAGGAAGGCATATTAGATCTCAGACCTGAAGCATTCACCTAATGTCTCAATATCTGTTTACCTCTTGGGGCATGTAGGCGACGCTGATACCAATCATGCAGCCTTGGGGTTATTCCCCTTGTGTACATCTTTATAACAAGATATCATAAACGCCAGACTTTATGAAATTTCCATGTCAGGGGAAAACTTACATTTTATACACACCAATCAAGCAGCCTAAGGGACACATTCCCCCTGTGTACATCTTTATAAGAAGATCACATCAACGGTAGACGTTATGACATTTTCAATGTCAGTATAAAGCTTACTTTATATACCTTCCTGATGAAATTAGACCCTGAACTAAACATGTGGAAGTAAGAGTGTTGTAGAAAAATGGTATATTTAGCTTACACTTAGAATTATGTATTCATTTTTTTCAGGTGGCTTATATAAACCATTGGAATTTAAAGCAGATAAAACTGAGAGACCGTTGATACTTGCTCTTGTCACAGTGCGACACTTAAACCACACTTAAGCCAATGATATCCATGTTGTCCTTCATTCGGGGAACTTCGCCCAGGAGCTAATTTTCTGAAATTAGGACGGTGTCGTCTCATGGTCAGCCGCACACAGCAGCCAACAGCCACTAAATTACAATCTTTGTACTGGAATAGAAACATCACGTCTGAAATATGTTGGCTATTTGGGTTACTGAACCAGAGAGATGGATAGAGTTGCAACAGTTGTTAAAAGTCCCGTTCTACAAAAAACTGACACAGGAAAAGACTTCTGTATGTTTAGAAATAGAGCATGCAAATCTCAACCAGTCATCATGACGAACTCGTATTGGTCCTGTTGCAAACATACACGTATCAGATCCCAGCATACATGTCTATCAAGTTACAAAACAGATGCATCTTCACATTATAAAACCATAGGCTTTCCAAGAATAATAGTATTGGACACCGAGTCAACTTTAACTACAATCAACACCTTCTTCTTTTACGTTTGGCAACACACTGCCTGTTTGTACTCAAGGTATCAACATTGAAAACTACCAATGTTTGTGGAAGAAAGGCTGAGCCATGACGATGAAGTTTCCGAAGTCTTTTCTTTTATTGTTAAGGTCTGCACACGTTGTGTTTAACATTCGCGTTTACTTGGCGAAAAATCTGTTTGGTTATACGAAGATAAACAAAGATGAGGTAGGATTAACCACCATCATGTTTGTCTTGCCCATCTTCTCTACTGAAACAACATTCATGCCATGTACGTATTTGCATCGGCTGTATATTCTCATGTGTGCATTCTCATGTGTGCTTGCAGATATTGAAGGTATGTGACAAAACTATCACAATGACAGACTGTGAAAATGTTTCCCCATTGTTCTGTCTTGGAGACAAGAAAACGAATTGTGTGCATTGTTTCGCCACAACACCATCCGATCATGACCTAGGGTATGGTGCCGAGGGATCGAGGGACAATCTGGGATTTAACATTTTGAACAGCTGACCCTGCCAAGACAAAAGGGGCACAGCTCTGTACAGCGAATGGCGATAATCTGGTCACCCCTGCCCTTAATAAAGTGTCCTGATGAGATTATTTATCAGACTTATCCACTATTTAGAATAAAATGTCCCTTCGATTGACATCATTGCGGATTGTCAATACACAACATTATCATTTATAGCAAGAAGTTATTTTAAGACAGACAAACTTGATAAACTATTAAATGATAGTTGTCCCCCTCCTTGCAAAACTATGCATGCTCATTCATATACATATGCTAGTACAGCCAATGTTTAAACAAAACACTTACTGTTCGTGCTCATTGAATTACATGTTTCTGATTTCAATTCATACACAACAACGCCAAAATACGTCTGCTTACAATGTACATCAATGTGATGGGTTACATAATTACATATTGGTAATGCTTTGGATATCAGGTGTTGGGAGCGATTAAGTGTTTTCCATCAAGGGTAATGATATATGTTAGCAGCACGATGATTATAAGTCATCCATATCATAAGTGTATCTTAGGAAAAGCATGTGGTACTAAGATCTGGAAGTCGAAGGAGTTGTAACTGTGATGACATGGTGGAGATGAATAGAATGTGTTAAAAAATAGGTTTGTTTGAATATAACCTTTGTATTTCTGGAGGTGAATTGGATTATTATTTATGATGAGTGTTGAGGATTGATGATTTCGTGTTGTTGGTGACTGTTGTGGGTTTTTTTTATAAATATTTTTTTACTTCAAATTAAAAACATATTTACATATATTCTGGACTGTTTAAAGAAAATGGTTTAAAACCATAGTTTATAAAAAAAAGAAGTTGTCAAATAACCTTCCTGAGATAAAGGACCTTGTGCATCTATTGCATATCTAGGGCACGCTATAGAAACAGTGGCAAAAACCGCTGAACTATTTTTTGTGAAAACAAGTATTAAATATCAGTACATATTAAGAATAACTGACTCTATGAGTTACTTTTTATATATTTCCAAAATAGCTGTTCGAGGTAATAGCGCTATTTACAAATTACACGATGAGGACAACCCGGAACTACACGCATGATCAGCATCAATGATTTAACAGGGGCATGAACCTGCTCGGACAACCTAATTGCCAACAGCACCAGCCTGATCATGAAGTATAGCTGAATACCGCCGTTTGTAGCTGTAATTGGCAATGTATCACACGAGAGACTGCTTATCTTTGTGACCGGCGATCGTGTGGCCCTACCACGATGGTTGGCCTGTGTTTAACTGACTTATGCGTGTCCTGAAACATAGTTCATGATATTTGATAAGTAGTTGTTCCGATACCGAACATATACTTTTCTAATCGGTATCGGCAGCCATTATTTATATGCATCAATATAGCTCTATAGATGTATCTCATGAAATGAGGTACTGAATTAATCTTATGTTGACCAATCAGAATCAGACATTGTTTTGAGTGTAATGGTAGACTTATCTGCACCTATGTATCTGTATTTATAAAACAATAAGGTGGGACTGCGATACATATTGTATCATGTAAAGAAATTATTATTTGTGAATGGATTTAAACAATATCTGCATACGATATATAGAGAATACTACACTCATTCTCGTTAGATACCACAGAAAGTTCAGGAGTTTCGTACAAATGGTATCTAACGAGAATGAGTGTGGTATTTTATTTATTACACACATTAAATATGTATTTAAGTGTAAATAGAAAACAAATTTCTTTCGTTAACAAACCAAACTGAAACCGGTTCAAATCTGTCAGTGACAGCTTTGAACGAACGACAAGGTCGCCATCGAAATAAGAAGGGACAACCGTGATCTACTCACTGTTTTACGCTAGAGATCAATAGGGAATGTTATTGGTCACACTTGGGATGTTTGGGGCCACAACAAACAGTCAGGCACACTTCTACGGAGATTTCGAATGATTTGTATCGAAACTGTTCACTTTGAGTGATCTGGTCGTGCAGTATTGTATGTTTATTCATGAACAAAGCAATGTCAGAGAATCTGCTTCGAATGGGGACACTAATGGCCTAACCGGAGCATCCAACGTAAGTCTAGATATCTGTCAAGATAGTTTAAACTGACTTCATTTCACAACACTTACCCTTTCACGTTAAATCAACTTGAAAGTCGCATCCTACATGTCAATGCACATGGATACACCTCGATTATATAATGTCTGTAGTAGCTCTATGCATAGCTAATATAGAATGCAAATCGAATTTGATGCGTGTGACGATCTTGTTTAGTTTAATAAAGAGTGTGTAAATGTCTCTCGTTTCCATGAGATTCCTTCAGTTCTGCCTTGTAGTTGTAAAAGTGAATGACGTCTCGTGATTTTTTTGATGACTGAAAAAACTACTTCCGGTGTGACAGAGGTCACGGTTATACAATCAAAACGAATAAAGCGAGGTCAACCTTGTACGACACACGTGTGACGTACGGATTTAGTATCTTACGGCCTGTATCTTCCCCACGTGGGTAATAAATCGGACTTAATGCATCGTGCATGACGGATGCAATGATAGTTGTGCAAACTGGTGAGTGAACGTGTATAATCCTACATGAAGATCCGGGGTAGAATAGGTCTTCAGCAACCCATGCTTGCTGTAAAAGGCGACTACGCTTGTCGTAAAAGGCGACTAACGGGATCGGGTGGTCAGGCTCGCTGACTTGGTTGATACATGTCATCGATCCCAAGGGCGTGGATTGATGCTCATGATACCAGTATCTGGATTGTGTGGTCCAGACTCGATTATTTACAGACCGCCGTCATATAGCTGGAATATTGCTGAGTGCCGCGTTAAACAACCAACCAACCAATCAACCTATGTTTGCATCATTTGTGTACACCCTGCGGATCACACCAACAATGGGCTTGGCACATGCTGCTCCTGCTGCTCCAACACGACGGGGTGGGGGTGGGGGGGGTGGGGTGTGTGTGTGTGGGGGGGGGAGATGGGGGGGGGGGGGGGGGTTGGGGGGGGGGGACTCCGAACACAGGGCTACCCCTTATCCAGCACGATACACATCATAACACTACTTGCTTTCCCCACGTGCATATCAATCTCATGAACTAAAGTTACATATAAACTGAACAAAAAAGTTAGGGATCTGAATATTTTTGTGGCTATAATTTTGTATTGAAGACTGAGCAAACAATATCATATCCCATAAATCATCATGATCCCTAACTTATTTTGCTCAGTATACATATTTTTGTATTTGAAATTTTCTAATGTCAAGGAGAAAAGTAACTAACCACGAACAATAACAGTGAGTGAGTGAGTGTAGTTTTACGCCACTTTTAGCAATATCCAGCAATTTCAAGGCGGGGGGGGCACCAGAAATGGGCTTCACACATTGTACCCATGTCGGGAATCGAACCCGGGTCTTCGGCGTGAGAAGAGAACGCTTTAACCACTAGGCTACCCGACCGCCCCTTACGAACAATAATAACATACATGTAACATATTTGTGTCAGCCTCATTTCTAAAATAATTTTACTAATGGGTTAACTGCAAAATATCAGGACAAATCATAACAATTGTGAATTTTTCTTTTGAAATGCTCTGCAATCCAATTCGCCGAATGCTCTTTAAAATGTACTACCATGTTTGAGAAATCAATTATTGCAAATCTGATAGTTTGAGTAGCTGCGCTTATGGCACAATTTGTGCAATAGAATATGAAATTTCTTTACTTTCGATATGAAACAAATTGTTTTTACAATTCGATATGTTTTTTTCAAAATCCCAATCCTGTGTTTGACATGTTTGAAGTCTACTTCAATATATCACAATCTTTATGAGACAAATATGATTCCCAGTTTCATGAATTTCGCTGCTTAACTCAATGCAATATTTGCCGCGGAAATTTACTTTTCCCTACAACTTTAAAATTCTACTTTCAAATGAAAATTCAATGACATGCTTTTTAAACAGTCGCGTTCTGCGGCGCAAAAGAGTTCCCTAAGAAAATGTTTCTTCATCTTTTTCGATAATGGATAAAGAAAAAATCAATTTTGATGCACAAGAATGAACAGCAACTACACATTGGAGCCCTCAAGTCATTGATCAGGGAAACCAGTTGACACATTTTCTTAAACAACTGAGATATGGATTTAACGACGGGCAGGTTGGGAGAACCCTTCATGTAATCAGGCATAAAGACAAACCAACAACTTTCAAATAAATTCTTTCCAAGATTTATCCGGTAGTTCGTAATAGCTGATTGAAATAGATGAATGTATTGGTAATCATTAATGTTTTGTGAAAGAAGTAGCGTATCCATTTCATATAGGAGTGCCGATTGCTGGGAGTTAAATTAACCGACTGTTGAAATTCATTTAATGGTGGTGTTTTCCAATCATAGAAAGGGCAGTCATTGGAAATCACTGAAGGTTTCTTGGTGCTTTGAATTCTAGGTGGGAGAGTAGAGTATCGGGATGTAGTAATGGGTGGAACTATATGCTTGGATGCCTTATTGACTACCTTGTAGAATATAGTCATTATTGGAATTTCGTGCTAAGCGATTGATCAGATTATTCTATGACGAAAAGAGTGCGTGAGTGACTAAAACGTCGTACTGGTAATATCTCGTGCCAATATCGACGCATATTACAAGGGCACTATGTGATGTGTCAGTAGGATTTTTGTTACATGTAAGTGAAAGTCATGTTACGTCTGTGGTACCTCCTGACACGTCATATTTGCCCATCTTGACGTATCATTCGTCCTTCTACGTATTAGACCCCAGTGTTGCGTATAGACGCTATTATGTGACGTCTCGACATTCAACTGACGTATTGTCAGGCAAGCACTACGTCTCGGCGTTTAATGTTTATGTATTTGCACGTCAGGGTTACGTATCGGCATTCCACACTTTGGTATTGTCAAGTCAACGTTTCAAATTGGACCTTCAAATTGACATATTGTCAGATCTGCGTTCCGCACATCTGATTCAGGACATGTCCTGTCACGGTAGTTATACGTTTGGGCAATTCAGTGTTACGTATTGCCACGTCATTGTTACGAATTGCCATCTTAATATAACTAAACAAAGCGTCAGCGTTATGTGTTGTATTTTAGTATTATCTTTCGATGCAATGCTGGGTCATGTGACATCACTGTAACGCCTTCCTCGAGATGTTCCTGTCGCGCAAATATGTTAGGTCTTGTCACATCTGTGTTTTATGTTTGCACGTCTCTGTTACGGCTTGATGGGGTTATGACGTAGAAACAGGCAGCTCGTCACAAGTTCATGTTCATTCATTGTTCACATTATGTTCACATTATGCTGGTTATCGATGTGGAAAAAAACATTTATTTTTCTTCAAATTTGTGGAAAACTATGATAAATAAATATAAAATGCTCAATTGATGAATTACTGATACATTAGAATTATTATCAACGTGTTGTTTTCTGTCGGCATCTTAATGGCAATTTTATGAAAAGTATTATGTTCCCTGTTGATCGTACACTGTAACACATTTTATAGATCTGGATTATAATTCAGTACTGCTGAAATTCAACCACAGTTCTATTTGAAACATGATTGATATATTACCAGGCAAAATAATATATGGCGAAATTTAATGGTTGACGATAACATGTAGCCTTTGAACTAATCATTTTAAAGTGCATTTTATAGTCATGCTCTGTGTGCTTGTATCTCGATGCATATGTGTACGTATTTACTTGTGCACCTATAAACATGACAATCTGACTGTAACTGTACTTTCAAAAAAGAACTTTAAGTCAGTTTGATGTTGTATTCCTGTATATATAAAAGAGCATGTGATTGTGACATGTAAAAAAATCTTGTTGCATCGAGAACCAAGGGTGATTCACACGTCACTGTCAACATTTAAAAAATCAAACTAGCAGACCAATCACGTGATGTTGATATGTCATAATCTGTGTTAACATCTGAATGTACAAAAATAAGAATTTACTATATTTACTAGCTTATGAATGAAATGTTTTCCATAATTACATAGAGTTAACAATTTCAACTGATAATCAATAACTTAAATTAAAGTTTTTAGGAGGTGTTGCTAGTCGTTCACGACTGTAACGTCAATATCAACACTGTGTGTCTGTAATAAGGCCAGTTTGTTCTCCAAGGAAATAGCGTGATGATCACACAGAAACATCAGCGAGTTATTGTGGTTATACCGGTAGGTACGTGAACTACAGACAGACAGACTGGCACATAAAACAATGAATATAACATACAATAAAGAACTTCCGGTATTTATAGCGAATAGTATTTAGTGGTACATTCAGTGTGTAAACTCAAGCGAATGAAACATATTTATAATAGTTGTACGAGTCAATGACTTTACGTCGTAATGACATATTAACAATACATTCCAACCTTCTTTACGTGAGAGAGTTGGTTTTAACGCCGCGCCGGACAGTGTCCCAGTTTTATCACAGCGTGTCAGCTAAATGTGGGAGGAAAGCCCGAAGTAATGCAAGTCCCAAACTTTTATCACATTCGTCAAACACACGAGCACTTAGAGACATAATCAGGGCGAAACTGGATTCGAACCCAGGATCATAGGTTTCTACCATACCCACGGGACGCAACTTTGCCAATTGAGGCGCCTGACACGACTGGGCCACCCTATCATTGAGTACTTAAATGACATGCCACTGTTATTACGGATCCGTTCTTAACCTTTAGCAGAATACAATCATCTACAATGATTTGAAATAATAATGTAACAGTTTGCAAGGCGAATTGTTGTCATTTCAATGTGATAGTAGCGGTACATTTTGACATGTGAGCTCATGGCTGAATGTGTAATGCTGTATTGGTTGATGGAGATCAAGTATAACCCCGATGGTGTGGATGGTTGCCCACACATTGATGTGTCTTGTCTAGCCTCTTCTGTTTACAGGTTAACGTAATAAGGCGTAAATATTGATAGATATAGCGTAAAAGAATAAATAAACAGACACAGACGCAAACTAACGTTACAAGTTCCAGTCGAACGCACAAGTACCCGTGACCTCTCACGTCAGTTAAGAGAGTGTTTTTTGTTAGGGCGACACGTTTATGAGTGAGGTGGATGTAAAAACCTCCTAGCGTCCCCAGGCAGCTTGGGTTGTATATTCCCCAGGGAGTTGAGAATGATAATTGGAAAGCGAACGAATCCACTGGTCGGGAAACAAATAAAAACCGCAACTGAGCAGATACTAGTACCTGGATACCTGCGGTATATGTTTATAAATAAAAAAATATATACAGTTTCTGATAATACTTATAATCATGACCAAGGATAGTTCAAGGAATCAAGGTGTATTACACATGCTTGGTTTCAAGCTATGCAAGAGGCTTTATGAATACACCAGCCGTACAGCCATCGTTGACTCATCTGTTTTCACACATCACATCATAATTTTAATATTGATAAGACAACCAGCTCCCATGTACAATAATGATTAGCTTTTAATTAAAATAAAACCCGTGTTGATGTCATGTGAAGCATACTTTCAACATGAAATATATGAAGCCTGAACGCAAATTAAGTTATGTTCATCTGTTCTGCTATTTGCCTATGTAACCACGTGGATGGTAGATATTAATTCTGATAACAAGCGAGTGCCAAGGAACACACCAGCCAGATGCAACACATTTCTAAAGGTCGATGTTCCTGGTCAAGTTAATGTGACATCGTATTTAATATGGACTTACGTTGGTATGTAGGTCATCATTGCAGTGTAGACAACACATAAGATCATCTATATATTGCGGACACGGGCCAGGAGAGATTGTTGAACAGCCGCTACCTCATTTATCTAAAAGGTATCGTATTTGTGTCTTGCTGAGATAATGTTAGGCAAGGCACGATGAATGAAAGTTTATTGGCGAAATTAATCCATCAATTGTTTGCGGTTCTATGGAGTTTTGGCAGATCAGAATCTAAACCCAATTTGCCAACTGGTATACGAATACATATTTATTATCGAGATGGGAATTGAGGGGAATATCATTGCATTACATCTGCGCTGTAAATCATCAAAGAAAATTACTTCAAAGTTCACGTTTGACTGCCAGTCACTAATTCAAGTGATGCTCCTGCATGTTCTTGAGTTATCCCTGTCGGTGTTGTACCAACTCGATATACTCTAAGGACGCCGCTGACGTCTTAACAAAAATGACGTTGTATATTAATAGTATGTGACGTAAAACATTAACAGAACTAGATTCTTTTCATCCTTTACGTTCACAAGAGTAAATTTTATAGAGTTGGTTATTGCATCCAGCCAATGGATGTTTCGCGTTGATCTCCAATCTTAATGATTAATGTTAGGAAAACGCAGTCTTGACGTCAATCAATCGACGCGATCCGCGAGAGGTATTTTAAGTCCGAAATTACAAATAATAATTTGAATTACTTAGAGAAAGTTCATTTTGTCAAAAAGTTACCATTAGCACGATCAGGTTATCCGTAGTCGATTATGACGTAACGCGTTAATTCTGGTTTAATTTTTATTTAATTAATGAATTAATAGCAACGGAGACAGCCGAAAAACTGTGACAACAGGATAATCTTGCAAGCGCTTCCTGAAACAAGCGGTTCTTATCTGGGGATGAGATAATCACAAAAATCAAAACGAAATTGTACATGCTTAATCTAGTGAAACAAAAATAGCATAGCATTGCATTTATTCATGCCCCAAGGGAGTTAACTCGCATCGATGAGTGATCACCCATAAAAATCAGCAAAAAGCTCTAGCGGAAATTCTGAATTCCCCCCGAGTGTCATATAAAACTCACATCCAACATTCCCTGCCCTGCGGAAGGGCATGAAAAATGATATTCTCCTAAAAACTATCATTTTCAGATAATTTTGCTATAATGATTCTTCCCGTATCCGAGCATATTTTTGCTGTCTGTGCGAGGTTCCCGTCATATACAATAATCCGGTCTTTGGGGGCATATGTTTTTTCAAGGAAGCATAACAGACGTAGCTGATTGTAGTTTGACAAAGTTTTTATCTGACGCTGGAATAATGTCTTTTAGGCAATTGGTTTTAAAACCGTATTTACAACGTCAGCTTTATGAATAGATAGCAGCTGCATACAACTTTAATTCACCATGAATAGAGATGCTGTAGAATGTAAAGTTTTGTCGAGTAAATTGTCAATTGTCTTTTTGCTAAAATCGAAGTTTCAAAGATAAAAAACAACGTTTTCAGGACACTGTGGCGCCTTTGTCGACGTTCACATATTAGAGTTGTAAACCATAGCAACCAACAAGGCCTCGCTAGTCCTGGGTTCAAATCCAAGATTTTCTATAACTTGTATACCTCATCTGTCCGCAGGTACCCTTTGTGCTAGTGAGTTCCTAAGGTTTGTTTGGTTGGTTTGTTGTTTAACGCCGCACTCAGCAATATTCCAGCTATATGACGGCGGTCTGTAAATAATCGAGTCTGGACAGGCAATCCAGTGATTAATATCATGAGCATCGATCCACGCAATTGGGATCGATGACATGCATTAACCAAGTCAGCGAGCTTGACCACCCGATCCCGTTAGTCGCCTTTTACGACAAGCATAGTCACCTTTTACAGCAAGAATGGGTTGCTACCCCGGAATCGGTTCCTAAGGAACGCGGTTGTGAGTGTTGGAAAACGGTATAGTTGCTGTCCCACTGTACACTAGTACATAAACGGTTCCTTCCAGGTGATTGGTTTTATTCTTCTTTCGAACTGTGAATGGTAGCCCTCAAGCCATATTCGTTCATGCTAAAAATGAAGAAAGTGATTTTTTATGCACTTGACCCTTTGACCGTACGTCTAAGTACATATGTAAAAATAAATACATATCTTAAACAAGAGCCACATTAATGTGTTTTTGATCCCGTATGGGATTAATGAACTTGAATTTGAATAAATAAGTGGAAGAAAATATTCGTATTCAGATCTCTAACAAAACTACAGATACAGCGTGGATAAAGCGTAAGTCGGTCAGTAAAGAACCAACGCTAAGTTCAAGCAAGTCAGCAAGGTTATCAACATAGTGGAACATCAGCTCCGAAAATGATATATGTGTGTACATGGCCACTGAGAGGGGTATTGATTGATATTCAGACCGTGCTGGAAAGATTCCCATTCCTGGATAAGGTGAACAATTAGGTTAAGCTGCTCATGACGCTGCATAAGTTAAATAGTTAAAAATAGTAAGAGTGTTTGTAGGCAGTGTTTGTAGCATGTGTAACGATGGCCCTTCAAACCACGAAGGCAATGTAGACAATGACGATCGTATTGGCGGTTTGACGGTTGGCGGTTGTAGGTAGTGTAACCAGTGCAGGTTGTGTAGCCAGTGTAGTTAGTGTAACCAGTGTAGTTGGTGTAACCAGTGTAGATAGTGTAACCAGTGTAGTTGGTGTAGCCAGTGAAGTTGGTGTAGCCAGTGTAGTTAGTGTAACCAGTTTAGTTAGTGTAACCAGTGAAAAAATTAGTAACCAGCGTAGTAAGTGTAGTTAGTGTAACCAGTGTAGTTGGTGTAGCCAGTGTAGTTGGTGTAACCAGTGTAGTTGGTGTAACGAGTGTAGTTGGTGTAACGAGTGTAGTTGGTGTAACCAGTGTAGTTGGTGAAGCCAGTGTGGTTGGTGTAACCAGTGTAGTTGGTGTAGCCAGTGTAGTTGGTGTAACCAGTGTAGTTGGTGTAACCAGTGTTGTTAGTGTAACCAGTGTAGTAAGTGTAGCCAGAGGAGTTACTGTAACCAATGTAGTTAGTGTAACCAGTGTAGTTAGAGTAGCCAGAGGAGTTATTGTAACCAGTGTAGTTGGTGTATCCAGTGTAGTTAGTGTAACCAGTGCAGGTTGTGTAGCCAGTGTAGTTGGTGTAGCCAGTGTAGTTGGTGTAGCCAGTGTTGTCGGTGTAGCCAGTGTAGGTGGTGTAACCAGTGTAGTTGGTGAACCAGTGTAGTTAGTGTAGTCAGCGTAGTTGGTGTAACCATTGTAGTTAGTGTAACCAGTGTAGTTGGTGTAGTCAGTGTAGTTGGTGTAACCAGTGTAGTTGGTGTAGCCAGTGTAGTTGGTGTAGCCAGTGTAGTTGGTGTAGCCAGTGTAGTTGGTGTAACCTGTGTAGTTGGTGTAGCCAATGTAGTTGGTGTAACCAGTGTAGTTAGTGGAACCATTGGAGTTAGTGTAACCAGTGTAGTTAGTGTAACCATTGGAGTTAGTGTAACCAGTGTAGTTGGTGTAACCAGTGGAGTTGGTGTAGCCAATTTAGTTGGTGTAACCAGTGTAGTTAGTGTAACCAGTGTAGTTAGTGTAACCAGTGTAGTTGGTGTAACCAGTGTATTTGGTGTAACCAGTGTAGTTGGTGTAGCCAGTGTAGGTGGTGTAACCAGTGAAGTTGGTCTAGCCAGTGTTGTTGGTGTAACCAGTGTAGTAAGTGTAACCAGTGTAGTTGGTGTAACCAGTGTAGTTGGTGTAGCCAGTTTAGTTCGTGTAGCCAGTGTAGTTGGTGCAGCGAGTGTAGTTGGTGTAGCCAGTGTAGTTGGTTTAACCTGTGTAGTTGGTGTAGCCAGTGTAGTGAGTGTAACCAGTGTAGCTGGTGTATCCAGAGGAGTTAGTGTAACCAGTGTAGTTGGTGTAACCAATGTAGTTGGTGTAGCCAGTGTAGTTGGTGTAACCAGTGCAGGTTGTGTAGCCATTGTAGTTAGTATAACCAGTGTAGTTGGTGAAGCCAGTGTAGTTAGTGTAACCAGAATATTTAGTGTAACCTGTGTAGTTGGTGTAGCCAGTGTAGTTAGTGTAACCAGTGTAGATGGTGTAACCAGTGCAGGTTGTGTAGCCAGTGTAGTTAGTGTAAACAGTGTAGTAAGTGTAACCAGTGTAGTTGGTGTAACCAGTATAGTTGGTGTAGTCAGTGTAGTTGGTGTAGCCAGTGTAGTTGGTGTAGCCAGTGTAGTTAGTGTAACCAGTGTAGCTGGTGTATCCAGAGGAGTTAGTGTAGCCAGAGGAGTTAGTGTAACCAGTGTAGTTGGTGTAACCAGTGCAGGTTGTGTAGCCAGTGTAGTTAGTATAACCAGTGTAGTTGGTGAAGCCAGTGTAGTTAGTGTAACCAGAATATTTAGTGTAACCAGTGTAGTTGGTGTAGCCAGTGTAGTTAGTGTAACCAGTGTAGATGGTGTAACCAGTGCAGGTTGTGTAGCCAGTGTAGTTAGTAAAACCAGTGTAGTTGGTGTAGCCAGTGTAGTTAGTGTAACCAGAATATTTAGTGTAACCAGTGTAGTTGGTGTAGCAGGTGTTGTTAGTGTAACAAGTGTAGTTAGTGTAACCAGTGCAGGTTGTGTAGCCAGTGTAGTTGGTGTAACAAGTGTAGTTAGTGTAACCAGTGTAGTTGGTGTAGCCAGTGTAGTTAGTGTAGCCAGAGGAGTTAGTGTAGCCAGTGTGGTTGGTGTAACCAGTGTAGTTGGTGTAGCCAGTGTAGTTGGTGTAACCAGTGTTGGTAGTGTAACCAGAGTAGTTAGTGTAACAAGTGTAGTTAGTGTAACCAGTGCAGGTTGTGTAGCCAGTGTAGTTGGTGTAGCCAGTGTGGTTGGTGTAGCCAGTGTAGTTGGTGTAGCCAGTGTAGTTGGTGTAACCAGTGTTGGTAGTGTAACCAGAGTAGTTAGTGTAACCAGTGCAGTTGGTGTAACCAGTGTAGTTGGTGTAGCCAGTGTAGGTGGTGTGACCAGTGTAGGTGGTGTAACCAGTGTAGTTGGAGTAACCAGTGTAGTTAGTGTAGTTAGTGTAAGCAGTGTAGTAGGTGTAAGCAGTGTAGTTGGTGTAGCGAGTGTAGGTGGTGCGACGAGTGTAGGTGGTGTAACCAGTGAAGTTAGTGTAACCAGTGTAGTTGGCGTAAGCAGTGTAGTTGGTGTAGCGAGTGTTGTTAGTGTAACCAGTGTAGTTGGTGTAACCAGTGTAGTTGATGTAGCTAGTGTAGGTGGTGTGACCAGTGTAGGTGGTGTAACCAGTGTAGTTGGTGTAACCAGTGTAACTGGTGTAACCAGTGTAGTTGGTGTAACCAGTGTAGTTAGTGTAACAAGTGTAGTTAGTGTAACCAGTGTAGTTGGTGTAGCCAGTGTAGTTAGTGTAGCCAGAGGAGTTAGTGTAACCAGTGTTGTTAGTGTAACCAGTGCAGGTTGTTTAGCCAGTGTAGTTAGTGTAACCTGTGCAGGTTGTGTAGCCAGTGTAGTTAGTGAAACCAGTGCAGGTTTTGTAGCCAGTGTAGTTAGTGTAACCAGTGTTGTTCGTGTAACCAGTGTAGTTAGTGTAACTTGTGCAGGTTGTGTAGCCAGTGTAATTAGTGTAACCAGTGCAGGTTGTGTAGCCAGTGTAGTTAGTGTAACCAGTGTAGTTAGTGTAACCAGTGTAGTTAGTGTAACCAGTGTTGTTAGTGTAACCAGTGTTGTTAGTGTAACCAGTGTATGATGTTGCTGTTGTTTCTTCTGCTGCTGACTTTGAGTATTGTATTTTCAGAAACGAATAAATGACGTAGTGCTCGACCACGTTATGAACGAGCGAGAGAATCCTTATGTCCAATTTGATACTACGCATTGCCACGTAAAGCAAAAACACAAAATGTTGTCTTAGGAAATTCATCAATTTTTCAACTGATGTATTGGTGACCGTTTATGTCGTCAGTGGGTTCTTTCGTAATTTCACGGAAGAGTATATGCATTATGCTAGAACCGGTCACCTTCAGGCCAAAGACTATATTTTCAGGTTCTATCTGACCTTTTGCAGCCAAGTCTGCCCATAGCTTCAACGTAATCATGAGTGAGTGAGTGAGTTGGTTTTTCGCCGCTTTTTGCAATATTCCAGATAATATCTCGGTGGGGGACACCTGAAATGGACTTTAGGCATACTACCTCACACATTTATAAGGAACTGAAACCGGAGCTTCGTCATGACGAGTAAATGTCTATCCAATCGATAACAAAAATCAATAAAGTTCTTCTGTGAACGTTCATACGATTCTTCGTTCAACCGTGAAGCAATGTGAATCACAGCAACACCCACCAATACGTTGAACAATGTGGACACACAGAACTCAGCCTGCGTTAACCAGAGATGTGTTGTGTGCACCTCTAAAGATATACAAAGACATGTTTTATTATTAAATAAAACTGCAGCGATGTTTCGAGTTGATCACAAGGGAAATATCATTTCCCTCATTCCCCCTACACACTATAGTTGTATTATCCTGACGCTATAAAAAGTTTGATTGAAACCTGAAGCAGATCAAATATGTATGTGTATGAGGAGTACACAATGTGCAAGCGATTGCCTGACACTCCCGGGAGATCACATAAAACAGAGAATGTCACAGCTGAATAGGTCGGAGACGTGTTTGACAGATGAGTGGAGGTTTTTTTTGTGGGAAAGCAAGCTATGTTTTGGTTGGTAAACATTCTGTTGTAAGTGTCATTGTTTGTTAAGTGACATCCTGCTGTTTCATAAATATGCTAAAGGTTCTTGTTTTTTCCTGTCCTTCAGACGTTCCGCAACTGAAAACTAATGTTGTTTCATATTGGATATGTGGGTTCCATACTTGATGTGATATGCGTGTAGAGGTTTTGTAACGTACTTCCAAATACGCGACGAGGACAAGCATGCATAAAGGTGAATATGAAGAAGAAAAAAAAAATATGCGCTCAAGATTGATTACATGTATATATTTTCCTTTTTCCTTGCGCTTCATTCCTAATGGATGCTTAAAAAGTAAGCAACACCATCGGTAGTTTTCACAAAGATGTCTGCGGTCTGAATACGTAGATATCTATCAATAAACATCAGCACCCCCGTATCAGAGTCTGCACCCACACCTGCTCCAGAGTTGCACCCTCTCTCGCATCCGAGCACACGCCCAAAGCCACACGCACACAGCCGTACACATCCACACACGCACACAGTCGTACACATCCACACACGCACACAGTCGTTCACATCCACACACGAACACAGTCGTACACATCCACACACGCACACAGTCGTACACATCCACACACGCCCAAAGCCACACGCACACAGCCGTACACATCCACACACGCACACAGTCGTACACATCCACACACGCACACAGCCGTACACATCCACACACGCACACAGCCGTACACATCCACACACGCACACAGTCGTACACATCCACACACGCACACAGTCGTACACATCCACACACGCACACAGCCGTACACATCCACACACGCACACAGCCGTACACATCCACACACGCACACAGTCGTACACATCCACACACGCACACAGTCGTACACATCCACACACGCACACAGCCGTACACATCCACACACGCACACGGCCGTACACATCCACACACGCACACAGTCGTACACATCCACACATGCACACAGCCGTACACATCCACACACGCACACAGCCGTACACATCCACACACGCACACACACACACACACAGCCGTACACATCCACACAGGCACACAGCCGTACACATCCACACACGCACACACACACACACACACAGTCGTACACATCCACACACGCACACAGCCGTACACATCCACACACGCACACAGCCGTACACATCCACTCACGCACACAGCCGTACACATCCACTCACGCACACAGCCGTACACATCCACACACGCACACAGCCGTACACATCCACTCACGCACACAGTCGTACACATCCACACACGCACACAGCCGTACACATCCACACACGCACACAGCCGTACACATCCACACACGCACACAGCCGTACACATCCACACACGCACACAGCCGTACACATCCACACACGCACACAGCCGTACACATCCACACACGCACACAAACAATACACTCACATCCAAACAGCCAAGCCCCACACGTCCAACTAAACAACCACTAATCACACTTACATCCACACCCCGAACCCACACTCACAAACCCACACGTCCAACTAAACAACCACTAATCACACTTACATCCACACCCCGAACCCACACTCACAAACCCACATGTCCAACTACACAGCTATCCACCACACTCACATCCACACAGCCCAGCCACAGGCATCCATCTATGCAACAATCCATAACGCTCTCATCAACACAGACAAGCTCGACACGTCCATCTACAAAACTATTCATCCGACTCACACCCGCACAGCCAAGCACCTCACGTCCAGCTATATAACCTCTAATCACACCAGCAACACATTCACATCCACACCCCAACTACTACACGTTCATCTAGACAACCAGCACCACACCCCCATCCACACCCCAACCACCACACGTTCATCTACACAACCAGCACCACATTCATATCCACACCTCAACCACCACACGTTCATCTACACAACCAGCACCACATTCATATCCACACCTCAACCACCACACGTGCATCTACACACCCTGCACCACATTCATATCCACACCTCAACCACCACACGTCCATCTACACAACCAGCAACACACTCACATCCACACCCCAACCACCACACTTTCATCTGTACAACCAGCACCACACGTCCAGCTAAATAACCTCTAATCACACTCATCCACACCTCAACCACCACATGTTCATCTACACAACCAGCACCACATTCATATCCACAACCCAAGCACCACACTTGCA
Organism: Haliotis rufescens; assembly: GCF_023055435.1. Classification (NCBI taxonomy): domain Eukaryota; kingdom Metazoa; phylum Mollusca; class Gastropoda; order Lepetellida; family Haliotidae; genus Haliotis; species Haliotis rufescens. The sequence continues at coordinate 9,101,992 of NW_025964383.1, forward strand.
TCTACACAACCAGCACCACACTCACATCCACACCCCAACCACCACACGTTCATCTACACATCCAGCACCACATTCACATCCACACTAAAACCACCACACGTTCATCAACACAACCTGCACCACACTCACATCCACACCCCAACCACCACACGTTCATCAACACAACCAGCACCACACTCATATCCACTGCCAAACCACCACACGTTCATCTACACAACCAGCACCACACTCACATCCACACCCAAACCACCACACGTTCATCTACACAAACAGCACCACACTCACATCCACACCCAAACCACCACACGTTCATCAACACAACCTGCACCACACTCACATCCACACCCCAACAACCACACTTTCATCTGTACAACCAGCACCACACGTCCAGCTAAATAACCTCTAATCATACTCATCCACACCCAAACCACCACATGTTCATCTACACAACCAGCACCACACTCATATCCACTACCCAACAACCACACGTTCATCTACACAACCAGCACCACATTCACATCCACACCCAAACCACCACACGTTCATCTACACAACCAGCACCACATTCACACACTTACACCTGTACAAGTGTACAACCAGCACCACACGTCCAGCTAAATAACCTCTAATCACACTCATCCACACCCCAACCACCACACGTTCATCTACACACCTCACCCCTACCTCCACACGTTCATCTACACACCTCACCCCAACCTTCACACTTTCATCTACAAACCTCATCCCTACCTCCACACGTTCATCTACACACCTCACCCCAACCTCCACCCGTTCATCTATACACCTCACCCCAACCTCCAATCGTTCATCTACACACCTTACCCCTACCTCCACACGTTCATCTACACACCTCACCCCAACCTCCACCCGTTCATCTATACACCTCACCCCAACCTCCAATCGTTCATCTACACACCTCACCCCAACCTCCACACGTTCATCTACACACCTCACCCCAACCTCCACACGTTCATCTACACACCCAACCCCAACCTCCACTCGTTCATCTACACACCCAACCCCAACCTCCACTCGTTCATCTACACACCTCACCCTAACCTCCACACGTTCATCTACACACCTCACCCCAACCTACACACGTTCATCTACACACCTCACCCTAACTACCGGACCGGACATACCCAACATCTGTGGTTGTCTTTGTTAAATTAACGTAACCCTCAACCTGTTTACATCCAAGCACACGCCCAAAGCCACACGCACACAGTCGTACACATCAACACACACACATATCCAAAAATACATCCACATCCATGTCGTCGTCAACACTCACGTCTTCGTCCCCATCCCAGTCTATACCCACGTATATACAGCAACAGCACCCACAACCAAAAACACACTCACACACACACACACACACACACACACACACACACACACACACACACACACACACACACACACACACACACACACACACACACACACACACACACACACGCACACACACACACACACACACACACGCACACGCACACACACACACGCACACAACCAATACACTAACATCCAAACAGCCAAGCCCCACACGTCCAACTAAACAACCACTAATCACACTTACATCCAAACCCCGAACCCACACTCACAAACCCACATGTCCAACTACACAGCTATCCACCACACTCACATCCACACAGCCCAGCCACAGGCATCCATCTATACAACAATCCATAACGCCCTCATCCACACAGACAAGCTCGACACGTCCATCTACAAAACTATTCATCAGACTCACACCCGCACAGCCAAGCACCTCACGTTGAGCTATATAGCCTCTAATCACACCAGCAACACACTCGCATCCACACCCCAACTACTACACGTTCATCTGGAAAACCAGCACCACACCCCCATCCACACCCCAACCACCACACGTTCATCTACACAACCAGCACCACATTCATATCCACACCTCAACCACCACACGTTCATCTACACAACCAGCACCACACTCACATCCACACCCCAACCACCACACGTTCATCAACACAACCAGCACCACATTCATATCCACACCTCAACCACCACACGTTCATCTACACAACCTGCACCACATTCATATCCACACCTCAACCACCACACGTTCATCTACACAACCAGCACCACATTCATATCCACACCTCAACCACCACACGTTCATCTACACAACCAGCACCACACCCCCATCCACACCCCAACCACCACACGTTCATCTACACAACCAGCACCACATTCACATCGACACCTCCAACCTCCACACGTTCATCTACACACCTCACCCCTACCTTCACACGTTCATCTACACACCTCACCCCAACCTCCACACGTTTATCTACACACCTCACCCCTACCTTCACACTTTCATCTACACACCTCACCCCAACCTTCACACTTTCATCTACACACCTCACCCCTACCTCCACACGTTCATCTACACACCTCACCCCTACCTTCACACGTTCATCTACACACCTCACCCCAACCTCCACACGTTTATCTACACACCTCACCCCTACCTTCACACTTTCATCTACACACCTCACCCCAACCTTCACACTTTCATCTACACACCTCACCCCTACCTCCACACGTTCATCTACAAACCTCACCCCAACCTTCACTCGTTCATCTACACACCTCACCCCAACCTCCACACGTTCATCTACACACCTCACCCCAACCTCCACACGTTCATCTACAAACCTCACCCCAACCTCCACACGTTCATCTACACACCTCACCCCAACCTCCACACTTTCATCTACACACCTCACCCCAACCTCCACTCGTTCATCTACACACCTCACCCCAACCTCCACACGTTCATCTACACACCTCACCCCAACCTCAACACGTTCATCTACACACCTCATCCCAACCTCCACACGTTCATCTACACACCTCACCCCAACCTCCACACTTTCATCTACACACCTCACCCCAACCTCCACACGTTCATCTACACACCTCACCCCAACCTCCACTCGTTCATCTACACACCTTACCCCAACCTCCACACGTTCATCTACACACCCCACCCCAACCTCCACTCGTTCATCTACACACCTCACCCCAACCTCCACACGTGCATCTACACACCTCACCCTAACCTCCACACGTTCATCTACACACCTCACCCCAACCTCCACACGTTCATCTACACACCTCATCCCAACCTCCACACGTTCATCTACACACCTCACCCTAACCTCCACACGTTCATCTACACACCTCACCCTAACCTCCACACGTTCATCTACACGCCTCACCCTAACCTCCACACGTTCATCTACACACCTCACCCTAACCTCCACACGTTCATCTACACACCTCACCCTAACCTCCACACTTTCATCTACACACCTCACCCCAACCTCCACACGTTCATCTACACACCTCACCCCAACCTCCACACGTTCATCTACACACCTCACCCCAACCTCCACACGTTCATCTACACACCTCATCCCAACCTCCACACGTTCATCTACACACCTCACCCTAACCTCCACACGTTCATCTACACACCTCACCCCAACCTCCACACGTTCATCTACACACCTCACCCTAACCTCCACACGTTCATCTACACACCTCACCCTAACCTCCACACGTTCATCTACACACCTCACCCTAACCTCCACACGTTCATCTACACACCTCATCCCAACCTCCACACGTTCATCTACACACCTCACCCTAACCTCCACACGTTCATCTACACACCTCACCCTAACCTCCACACGTTCATCTACACACCTCACCCTAACCATGCCCACACCGGACCGGACATACCCATCATCTGTGGTTGTCTTTGTTAAATTAACGTAACCCTCAACCTGTGTACATCTGCGCGCGTCTGTGTTTATCATGTGATTTATGTGTATGTTCGGGACTCAGAAAACCAAGATGTACGACAATCAGGTTGTCAGATTACGTCTCGGAAAACCAAAGTCTCCGCCAATGCAATCGATGGTAACGGCGACTAACGTGGCATAGGACACGTTGAAGCATTAGCCCTTTCATGCAGTCTCATAGCGTCTGTCTCCCAACTGTCAGCCAGGCTGTATATCGCCGTCTCGTTTCTATTCCTGCGTATGGTTTAGGACTGGTACTTCAATCAATTTCATCATACGCGGAATACGTGTATTACGATTCTCTAACTGATTTAATCGGTTATCTTAGCTATTTTTTTTAAAATATTTTATCTGATAACTTTGCGGTTGATGGATACATTCGATCCAAATACTTTGAAACACGAAGTCACAATTCATTTTTATTTCCGCTGAACTTACTTTTCCTAGTCTGGAGAGATGGCAACCAATAGCAATCCTTCAATCAGACAAGCTATAGATTATCACGGTGGATGAATAGAAAACAAGAACTATTACAGCCTTTACCGTCACATTTCCTTCTCGGCAATATTTGTATTTGAAATGCTTCAGTGGTTTTGTCGGCGTGGAGAAATCAATACAAGGAAACTACAGGGACAATAGTGCGATACAAAAGAAATCACAAAGTACCAATAATGCCCCCCTGAACGCAAAAACATGGGGAGAATTAACACATAATGCCGACAAAAAGAATATCTAGGTACATCACGAACCAATAACTGTGAGTTATACACAAAACGCTATATGGAAATCCACTCTACTCACGAAAGCTTCTAAAACTAAAGCTACAATAAACGCGATTGAACATGCAAAGCCGATGTCTGAATGTGAATCTCGTTCTGATGGCGTGACCCCCACGGAGCACAGGTCAATTCCGATAGCGCCCTCTGTTGGGTGATTTGAAAGATAGATGGCCTGAACACTTATACTGGATCTCGAGTGGGTTCGTGCGAGCTCCTTGTCATTTTTGTGAAATGTGTGATAAATTTCTCTGATATTTGACTTCTAATCTCTGACATTAACGATAGCTGCAGACGTATAGCGGCGATAAGCGCTTTGCTATGAGGCACCGTAATCAGGCGATGTTTTTGTTGGCTAAACAAGGTACACCGTTGTGCCATTAGGATCGATGTAATCTTGTTTGCTGTGTTTTAAAGGTGACAATATCACGCATGAAGTGAATTTATATTCCGATATGATATTTCAACTTTTCTGCGAGAATTGATATTGATATTGATATTGATATTGATGCACTACAATTTGGCATTAGCAGCCTCCAAAGCAAAAGGTTGCTGTTGTTTATAGATTTTATCAAAGTCATTTCTTTAAAATAATATGAAAATCCCCGTTTATCCGGTCGGTTGCGTTACAAGTGAAACTGCATGCTGTACATTTGGCTGGATTAATGAAGCATGAAGTACAGTTATAACACGGCGTGTTAGCTTAATATGGGAGGAAAGCCCGAAGTGATACATGTCTCACATTTATCAAAATTACCAAATTTGTTGAAACCCTGGTGCACGGATAGAGTGCTGAGTAACCCAGAATCAAAATCGGGGCGAACCGGAATTCATACCCACGATCATAGATTTAGAACATGCACAGCACATTGCGTCGCCTCAGACAACTGGGACACTCGTCCCCCCTGTATATGTGAAATGAGCCAGCAAATGTCATTTGTGGCTAACAGGGTCCTGACTAAACACGTGTTCCTGTAACGTCTATAATGATTGTCCTTATAGTCCAGAGGTAACTGGGTACCCGGCTAAAAATAAGTGTACAATAGAATCCAAAAGACCTGACTTGCTGAGGTCTGGATGACTAACTTGTGTGATTTATAAAACTGAGTATTAGCAAATCAAATGAATCTAGACCTATGCTAAAGGTATATTTTCAGTCAACAAAATGCACCTTGCATTTATAAGAGCAACCGAGCTATGTACGACACGCGTTTAATAATAACTCTTCCCTATAATAAATGAGGGGATGGTTGACCAAATCGTCAAACCACCGATATTGGAAGAGGTGCGGCGATTAGGCAAGTAATGAAATGCAATGTGCTCCGGAGTGGAATCTAATCTCATTTTGGTTCTGAGTATAACCCGCGATCACTCTAGCCGTAAACGTGTGACAGTCGATTCCCTCCAAAATATGCCTGATGTAACTGTAAAAAGTGTTTCAAGAAGCGTTTGCACAGCTACATCCCCCTAAAATAGATATGAATAATATTTCACAACTTAATATGTAAAACGTTGGGTGTTTTCATATATGTACATATTTTATCAAGAAAAAAAATTGATAATATGTTCCATATGTCTGTTCACTGATGTAGTTTTTTGTCTACCGTAATAGTTCCCGTGTCGGAATAGTCGTTGCTAAACATGTTTGTGCAGTTAATTCAACAAAAATACAATTGATGCGACAACAAATCCATTACTTTCACGGAATCGATGCTTCCCTTTTTCCTGAAATTCTTCCTCTTTTCAGACACAAGGGACAAAAGCCAGTTACAAGCTGACATCCTCGGTGATAAAAGCTCAATGTGCTCATGCGGCATCTACTTGGGTAGACACAGATGTACCATTTTAGCAATGTTACGAGATATTTTTTCTTGTGTTTTGTTCTTTTAATATTTATCTCGTATCTTCGAAACTAATCCTTTTTTATAATACCTTCTGTGATCCTCAAAGCATCATTTTTTATGTTTTTGTACTTTTAAATGTAACCTGAATATGTGTAGCTTCGATGTTGTGTGCAGTTACTTAGGTCATTCAAACAGTTTGTCATTTGGCCCAATCATTATGATCATAATTCTATTCGACTTCTGGGTTCAATTAGAGTTATCCGTCTTGAGTTGGAACTCTTCAACTGGGAGGAAGAACCTCCGGCCGAAAACAACGCACCGCTTCGAAGATGGGAGCAATGCTCCTGTATTGGTAACATAGTTAAGGAGTGAGTGAGTGAGTTGGGTTTAACGCCGCTTTTAACAGTATTCCAGTTATATCACGGCGTGTCAGCTTAATGTGGGAGGAAAGCCCGAAGTGATGCAGGTCTCAGACGTTTACCACTTCGGTGAAACCCACGAGCACGGGTATGGTGCTGACAAACCTAGAAACATAATTGGGGCGAACCGGGATTCGAACCCACAATCATAGGTGTCTGGCGTGCCCAAGGGACGCAACTCTGCACAGCGAATCGCGGCGCCTAAGACGACAGGGCCACCCGTGCCCCCACATATTTAAGGGAAGGGTAGTATCCTGCACGTCACCCCAGTAAGCACGTCCCTCCAACAAGCGTGGATAAGGAGACTTCGCTAAGTGAGAAAAGGACTTTCGACACACTCAGCATATTTCGGGAGTGGCAACGATTCAGGCACAGGCCATGAAGTTCCGTGGATATTTCCCAAGAATAAACTTCAATACTTGCACAGTGAGTTATGTTGATGCGTATAGGATTTTTGCTATATTGATGGTGTATTTCATGTGTTTTATCATTTGTGATTATGAAAACATGTAAGGATTAAAACTTTAAATGTCAAAAAAAAAAATCATTTTAATTTTTTTATCTTAAAAGTCTAAAGAACCTCTCTATCATGTCTATACTAAGCCAACATATGTCTTTTAAAAAGTTGTACTTTAAACAATATGATTATTGACATGACCACTAGTCCAATTCTGTATTTATTGTATCTAAGAAGTAATATAGACAAATCGTTTCACTTGAAGTAAATGAACAAACAACTTCATGTTTTAGTTGTGCCAACAGGATCAAAGTCCTATAATAATAATTTGTTGGCAAATAAATAAAGGGTTTATGATTTTCGATATTCATTTTGTCATTTCAAGAATATGAACAGAAACTATGTCATGATATGCTATGGCCTATATAGAACGTTTAAGAAGGTTCGAGGAGAAGCAGATGTTCTATGTCTACGCTTAAGACATATACAAGGAAGCCACTCTCTCACTCACTCACTGAATGATAATTGTCGATAACTATGGAAGAAAGATATGAATGGTATTGAGTGAAACACTGATCTGACTGGGTCAGATGACAGGGTACAACAACTGTTAAGATGCCGACTGATAGAAAATGTGAAGTTTCGTAACCATCTAAAGCCACACGTTCTCGTCAATTGTAATCCTTTCAACAGATATCCCTTAAAGAGTCCACACCACTAAATCACACCACGTTCTTTGGGTCAAACCCATCTGCCCTTGTACTTGAAAGAAGTAGGAATGATTTTCATTAAGGGTCATGTGATGCAGCCCCTTCTGGTGTCAGGTCTCTGAAAACAAATGGAAAATTAATCTCTACTAAGCCATGTTGATTATAACACGTACCACAATCCGTACACGGCACACGTCCACCATGGCTAGTTGCAAGGGAAGGGTAGTCTGTAGTCACAACTACTCCTCACTCAGACACTTTCAACTGTGGATGAAGACCTGCCATTTTGTTGATACACTGCCTCCTTGCTGCCAATTCATGTGAAAGTCACCATCTGGTATGTCTGTTTCACCCCGATAACCCATTAGGTCACATTCAAGTCTATCTGTGGCCGAAGAAGCCTGTCTGGTAAATACTTTACCAAACTGTGATCCTTTCAAATCTGGCTTCCTTCCAAAACGTTGTTTATGTCGTCCCCTTGTCATTCTCTCTATTGACCACGCATCCTGTTCTGATACGTTCATTGAATCAATATACTTATGATGGTAGTTTAGCAGGTTGGCGTTTAATATCAACATGGTCAGGAAAACAACGAACACGTCGTGGTAGATTTGGAAGTTCTGGGATAGACTCAGGAGCTTGAATAACAGAAGTTGTGTTGTCAACATAATTATCCACATTAACTTTTTGTTTCATGAGTGATTAACTTATTATTAAATTCAGTGAGAGTAATTGTTGTGTGTTGCATTTTGCTGTTGGGACACATTGATCTATTGTTGATTGTTCCTTTTCTGTATTCCAGCTGTACCTTGTGTAGTTGTACTTTTTTGTTGACTCTTCCTGCCACTTGACATCAGGTTAAATTCATTGGATCCAACTTTCATTTTCTGGGACTTTTCCACGTGTACTCAACTGATGAACCTGAAAGCAAACCAACCATTTTCTTCTGATGTGATGTATGATTGTCAGGCCACCCGGCACATTGGCACAGCCATTTGTCCTTTATTACACACACACACGCACACACACACACACACACGCACGCACGCACGCACACACGCACACAAATTTCAATTTGTTAATGTAAGCTGACAGCTAAATTGATTTGTGAAAAAGATGTCGCCAATCAATGAAGACGCAAAATATCAATAATTTGTATATTTAGTTAAATTTAAAATACTGAATGAGAGGTCCTTCAAAGAGAGAGAGAGAGAGAGAGAGTTTTAAATAAAATACATTGTTTTGCTGGTTTCTTTTGGTTTATTTTCTTAGCGGAATAAACAATGGTGTTGTGATCAAGCTTAATATTTGGAATGTATTGTCTTTGAAATCGTTATCAACGTTTCGTTTGTGAAAAAAACGTGATCTAGACATAGATGGCACGGCTTTACTTGTATATGTGCAAAGTCTACCTACCCAGCTGTACAAGTGCAATTTGAACACGACCTGTTACTTTTGTGAAACATGTCAAAACTTTGTGATCAGGGCTTTTCTCGGGTCCGCTGTTGGTAGCGATGATATGACACGGTGTCGCAAAAACATATGGCCACAGTCATCGTCGATGGTGTGTACGGCTACGCTGTGAACATGTCTATCTTGATAAAATACCACTGCCGTCGTTTTGCCATCATGGGTTTCGTGTCTGAAGTCCTATGTTTGCTAAGTACCATGTAACTGTAGAATTCTTTTTCTGAGTATTCTGGTAAGGTTTCAACAGAATCGTTCCAGCCAAACGTTAATGTAGTTTGGCCTGGCATACGATATCCGCTGGGTGTGATGAGTTTCCGTGTCATTACTGGGTTTGACTGAGGTAGCTGCATCCAAACGAAGTGTATTCGCCCCTCCAGCTCGCGCCAAAAGTTGTGTTCTAACCCAATTCACCTTTTTATTTCGTTCAAGAGGATAATAACGAAATTCTTTAACATGCATTTGATGGAATTCGTCATCAACGTCAGTATCGTTATGTGCCGCCATTTTTGAAGGTTGACTCGGAGGATGTGAATCCGAAGAGGGGACATCACTCTAATTTTGTTTTCAAAGGGAAATGATGACACTCTTCGCCAAGTCTAACATGTATCCTCCCCTAGTTCCTAAACGTGGATGGAGTACATGTGTTGCCAAGAAGTTAATGTGTTTTCTCGTAATGCCGAAAACCTGGTTCTATTCCTGACATGGGTAGAATGTGAATCTGTTCTTTGTTTCTCGACGCAATGTTGCATGAACGTTGCTAAAAGTGGCGAAATAAATATTCCCTTTCTCATGTACTCCTGATATCTCCCATCAAGCTACATCAATCCAAGTCAAACCATTTTAAACTTTAGTTGTTGTAAACAACCTTGCTTTGGGTCTCGTTTCACTGAGCCTTAACACGATTTCTATGTCCACATTTTATCTGAGGTAACTGTGCTGGAATAATTTACATCCCGCCGCCCCACCCCTCAAATAAAAAAAATATATAAATATAAATAAAATAAGAATTGAAATAAAATAAACAACAAATATATTGTCGTCTTAATTTAATAAGTATGTAATCATCACCCCTTCCTCCCCATAACATAAATTCGACTAATAGGAAACCCTTTAACTTAACTTATCATGCTTTATAATTGAAAAATCATTTGCTTAAAAGCCTATTTTCATTTGACATAGATAATGTGGAGAGACCACTGTGTTTTTTTTCCTGAGACATTCATTGTGATCACTGTCTTCAATCATTATCGTTTTTTACGTTTCCAAGCAGCAGAAGAAATTTGGCTGGAATGTCTCTTTAATTCCCCAACTAATAGATGCGTCTTAACGCACACAGGCGTTGAAAAGGGAAAATGTGTACGATTCCTCAAGAACACTAAAATAAAATGTATAACCGTACTCGACATTCAAATTCCATTTAGAATCATGTAATCATTTAAACCATTCCTCGCCTCCTCCCCGCTTGTCACGTGACCACCATCGTCCCAATACGTCGCCTTTCCCGGCCGATAATAAAAGTCAATTCCCGTAACGAGACTACGGACGTTCTTCCGAGAGACGGAGCCCTCAATTTGTAGCCTGTAATATTCACCGACAGGGATCCCTCTCTTAATGCATAGAACACGACACATTGTCAGTCAGTGCTCATCTGGTCGTTCTTCCGTGGATGGTCTTTGTAATCAACTCGAGGGACAATTTCCGTATGCGTACCGTTGTTCTTTTAAACTAACGACGGATCGAAGAATGTTTGCTCTTACTTCCGAAATCGAGAGCGAATCACGGACCCTGCTCTCAATATGTTAATCCAGGCAACCACTGGAAGATGTGGAATCAAGCTTGGATTGTTCTGGGAATTGCCAGACAGACTTTGTTTATTAGAAGCGAGATTCGCTCTGTCTCATCCAGCCATCTCGAATGTCCAGTGTCACATCGCTTCTAACGTGAACCCCTTGTCCTTCTGGTCTTATCTGTCAACATAGCAATATTTGCATAAATATAAAAATAAATGTAAGGAGATAAGCTATCAAACGTATTTCTATGAGACAAAGGTATTATATTCCTGATAATAATATTGTTCCCAATTATACGGACATCAACTCTTAACGAACCTAATACAATCTGAATAAAGTGTGAAGGAAGGGCATTGTTTGTGTTGGGCAAACCTTTTATACTACCACCTTCTAGGGAGTGTTAAGAGTACTGGAGAAGTGCTTAGATGTGTTATCACATAGAGACGATTTAAGAATACTTGTAATGTAGACCTGTTGAACAATCTTGCTGGTTAAATCTATGCCTGACTGCTATGTATACCTTCGTCCGCTTGCTGATAAATATTGACCTGTTATCTGGAGGTGAGGTGAGGTGAAATTGGGTTTAACGTCGCGTCCAAGATTATTGCACTTATATAGCTACGTGCATGCACGTGTATGTGTATGTATGGCTGCTTGTACTAGACCGGACTGATGCCGATTTATAGTGCTAGCCCACTGAGATACCATGCCGCAGTTTCACATGAATAGTCCACTCAGACACAGTATACTGACTCCGAGCCGACCAGTCCTTGCTTTAACCCCTTAATGCCGAGCGCCAGACAGGGTAACCTGTTGTCTGGATGAACCTGTACCTGTTAGTTATCTTAGTGATTGAGTCGCCGCTGTGACAGTATCGGCTTAAAGAAATCATGAAGGTTTTGGTATATACATCTTTGGAGAAATCCAAGAACATGTTTGGTGCTGTCACATACATCTCTGGAAACAACATCAAGCCCAACCTGGGACTCGAAGCTAGAGTTGTCAACCTACACCGTTTCAAAGCACATATGAAGCTACTCGCAATGTCTCTTTGCACCCGTTTACTTAATAATCTCAGCCCCACTCATATGTAACCATTCACCAGTGAGCGAGATAAAGGCCTAAACCACTAAGTAAGGTAAACCTGCATCAATTGTACTGGCAAGATAAACATGAACCTCTTACATTTTGAAATATTTACATTTTGGTTGGGTGAACCTGCACAGCTATGGAAGCAAGTAAAACCATACCTTTGTTGTCACGTACATTTTTCAAGATCCATTTCGGAATTTCAGTCATGGTTTTATAACATCATTTCTCCTGTAATACGACACGTTTAATCCCCTTAGACATTCTGAACTCCCTTAGGAGGATACAGGCGAACGATCTTATTCATGATCGAAGATGAAACGTTTTCCCTTGACGGGGATAGCAGAGTGATTTGTCTGCAGTGACACGACTCATCAATGTCAGAGGGAAAGTAGCCGAGAGCAGCCGCAATAAACGATAAGTTGATAAACATGACAAAGTGGTGCCTCGTTAATCCCGACGCTTCACATCAAATTGAGCTGGATTAACGGGTTTCCGGCGCTGAAGTGAAGCTACGCTCCACGACTTGGCGCCCGCTTTAAGTCAAGGTCAAGCCGCTGTAATTAGTAAACATGTTATTGATAGATTGAACTAGAATGATACACTTGAGTAAATAGCACTGAAGGCACGATACCATTTCTTTTCCTACAGAACGACTAATTTTCATAGTTTTGTTAATATAAAGCCAGAGAATAACCACACTGAAAACATGTGTTTAGAATGTGAACACATACAAGACATGTTTAGGAACGTGTTTCAATCCTAGACGGAATACACATTTGATGTGTTCTATCTGGACACGTTTTGGGTCTAAACACCTGATTTGAGTTATCTTCTCACAGCTTCATCACCACCTAAACACCACATCCCCAAAGTCTAAACATATAACATGTAATTCAAACACGCTTAGATATGTTTAGAATTTATAAAGATGTAAACATGTTTAGAATCTCATCACGTTTCATGTTCAGCATTTTAAAATGGTTAAAGTTGTAATTAAACACGTTTAAGTTTGTTATAATTTATGCACGTGTAAACACTAAGTGCATATGATAAGGATAAAAGTCAGTTGTGGATAAGATGTATGATATAAATTTGATGTGCAAATCAGATTCACAGGCACTTGCATAACACTCGTACCACCAGGACATGCAACGAACTTGGTACAATATCAACAGAAATATGCACATATAAACCAAGCTAGGTTAATGGCGACCAGAGAAATTGACACTTGTGACGATAACAGTATCCGTAGCACAGATGGTAGCGCGAATGAAGGAAGAGGTCGCAGGTTCTTTTCCCGACGAGGTTTAAAAAGTGTTTTGTTCATAAACGTGCTGTTGCTGTGTGACTCTTAGTCTTTCCCTAATACAAGAAAAAGCTGACAATGAAAATATATCTGTTACTGCGATAGACCCTTAACTTCTGAAGTCACTATCACTATCAATATTCACGCCCACCGATGACACCCGTCACAAACACATTTCTGACATGGTTCTGACACGGAAACATATGGTACAAAACAAAATCGGGAATTACTTTTGACATCATTTTGACGTCATATTTCGAAATCTCCCCCACATGTCGATTCTAAAACTTTTTGAAAGTTTTGCTGTGGCCTTGAAGCAACTTCATGTAGAGTCACAATTGCAAAGTAACCTCAAACACCAACTTTATGTATAAACAAAATATACGAGAACCATATTAACTTAATCTGGAGACGAGATGTTCATTATGTTTTCAGAAGATATGAATAAATCGAACGACTTGAAACAGACAAATCACCCTATCACCTTGAAAGGCCTTGTGGTTTAATGATGTGATAAGTATGATGTGCCGTGGACGAGAGAATCCCAGTTCAGGTGACACCTTTGCTTGTTTTGTTACCTCAAGTCAATATCATAAAATACCCGACCTGACGCGGAACCAGTTCAACCTGCCATATTTCTGATCATTTCAATTTCGAACCAAACAAATTCAAGCTGAATTACCAAGAATCTCCGTCTCCAGTGAAGACTAAAATCCTCTTCTTTGTAAACGTTATAAGTTTAAATTGTCGGACTGTAAGATATATAGTTGCAAGCATAGGCCTCCAGCTCGTTATGACAAGACATTTCATCAGAATGAATGTATTTATGTTCCCTATGAGTTGATTCAGCCAATTCATTCACCTCATAACACGGCCAAGATGTCTGGTGTAGGGGAACTTGTTAAAAACAATATTCCCAATTGTCGAATCTGTTAGATATCTTATAACCCCAATGCTAAAATCCATCCATCTTAATGTTTCATCCCATTACAGAGGCGTCCACGCGCCATGCCTTCTCCCCACAAAACATGCGATTAGAACGCCAGTCAGGAGATTTGTGGGCCTTCCTAGCAAACCAGCGAGTTTCGTGAGTGTACAATATATATCTTGTCGACGTGTTTTATTCGTGACGTTCCATGTTTCTGGACCACGAATTCGATACCAAGGCTTATTTAGATAGTTAATATCCAGCGAATAATCCCTGCGTTTGGTGGTGCTGGTAATGTAATTAAAAAGCTGGTTCTGCACCAGACGCTGGAAGATGGCTGGCTTCTGTAAAGCAGACGGACTCTAGACGCCGGGGTATCTTGATCATGAGATTGAATTAAAGACGTAAGGCCATTATAAACGATAGGTTGGTTTGTCTATTCCGATATCTTCTTAGACTGTCGAGGCAGGTGAGCATGTCAAGAAGAACTGAGGCGGGGATAGCCGAGAACAAGAACTCGTGTGGTCGTTATACCGGAGACCATGTGTCAACTGTTTTTAGTCTAGTTGTTGCCACCTAAAAATGATTATCACAAGTGAGATCTCCTTCGGCAATAGATTTATGATTTGTCCGTTTAAAATGCTGACTGTTACAATACATTATTGTACTCGTACTTAGTCTATTGGTTTGATACACCCTTATCCTCCATGTATGGCCGAGTCTATATAGGTGAGAAATGTTATACCCTCTCTGTCCACGTTAACCAGAGATAACTTACATCATTGCATCTTAAACTGCATGTAAGTGTAACGTACTATTCAACAAGGATACATCATTCCGACTCACAGCATGGATGCCAGTGTTTCGTGTCTTCTCATGGATGCGGACCTATTTATCGTATCAATTAGGGGGTTTATTTCGGTAGTTCCTGCATCAGAACGTGCCACATAGACGAGATGTCTGCCTTGCTTAACATCAATTACCACTGATGTCAGGATCCTAGCGCTGTTCCCACTAGTTTAAAAACAATTACACGTATTGCAAAACGAACTATTACTAGTTTTACTATTACATTGCACCTGTCCCAATATTATCAATCCAAAGTCACCCGTTTCCATGGAATTACAAAATTGTGTTAATACATCAAATGTCCTGGAAACTCACTATCAAAAAGTTATGCCAAGTACATTTCACATCTAAAGTACCATCCTCTATGACGTGGTTATAAATGGGTAACAAGTAGAGGTGATCGTTATCTGCACGCTACTGTGTCATTATAATATACGTTATCGAGAACGACTTCCCAAATCTACACCTTTGATCTCTGTACACCTAAGCATTTTCCAATGTACATTTGGTTTCCGAAATGACATTTATGTAGATAAGTGCGTATTGGACTATTTTGGATAATTTCTCACATACAACACGGCAGGCAAGGTCTTGAAGAACTACACTAATTACAGAAGACTCCGTCTCATTTGTTCTACTCCATACACATTACATGTCAAAGGAAACATGATCCTCTACAATGTTTCTCACGTCAGTGCCATCCCAACAAAAATTCACTTCAAGACATAGTATTTCTTTCAGCTGAAAAATCAATTCAATAGAAAAATGAGACTTTCTTGCAGCAGATTTGGGTAATTCGATACCCGGACCTGTCACGTGATAAAAAAAAACGTGGACGTTAGTGAGACACACGTTGCCGTTGGCCTGTAACCAGCATACCTACTTTTGCTGTTGAAGAGTTTCAAAGACTGGAGGGCTGCAGCACAACATCAACATTGATGGGCTGAATCCAAGCTTTACATAATAGGCACTTTGTGCAGCTAATCAAATAGGCTGATATACCTGGGGTTAAGGAATTGATGCTTCGGTGAAGTGTCGGTATAATTATTCGTCCTTGAACGTTTCTATTCATTTAAAAACTTTCGTTGTGGTTTCTCGGTGGCTTGCAGTGTATGCACATGAAGCGAAGCGGTAATTGGATTACCGGTGGCATTCAGATCTTGTTAATCTATTTGCAGTCACACGATCGAAGGGCTATTTTGCATTTTGGAACGACAAACGGATAGCTTCGTGACTAAAATATGTATATGTAGATATTATTGTGTGTTGAGGGTAGTGGGATAGCCTAGTGGTTAAAGCGTTCGATCGTCACGCCGAGGACCAGGGTTCGATTCCCCACATAGATTAATTGTGTAAAGCTGATTTGTGTGAGGCTGATTTCCCCCGCCGGGATATTGCTAGAATATTTCTAAAAGTGGCGTAAAACCATACTCACTCACTCACTAAATTTGTGTTGACTACATAAAAAAAGAGTCAAAATCATTGCCATAATCCTAAGAAATCAATAGGCATATGTATTATAAGCATAGGTTTATGAATCGCGAAATATGTGTTCGTATCCTGTCCCATCGATCGAACACCAAACGCTGGTCCTGCTGGAATATTTGTTCGACATGTTTGGTTAACTTTTGGAAAGTTGACGTCATCCCTCTTGTCATACAGTCTTGATGGTCACCGTGAATCGTCATACAGAGATCTAAATGTAAACAGATGCGGTGTCTTTATTTCTCGTTGATGTGGGTAAATCGGTGGAAGGGAATAATTGACTTGACTATTTCACCATTTGTACTGTCGTCAAATCAAAATGCCTATACTATTCCTGATACCAATGCGGATATTGTCATGATATCAGTATACATGTGTAAAGGCAAACCGCGACCTTTTTGTTTCTTTACTGTATAAAAGCGCGTTTGGTTTGTTCTGAGACGTAAAGAATTAAAAAGAAATATGCATTTACAGTGTTTCAGTTTGCATAGATTTGTTGTAGAAAATTCAAATTCAAGTGTAATTCAACCGCCAGGCTGCTTCGACTTACTTATCTCGTTGTTCAACGATACGTTAGTTTGTAGTTCCAGCTATCGTTTAAGCGTTACGTGCAATTTGCTCGTTCGGGTAAGATGGCATGACCGGACAAGCTGTTCAACGGCTCATATAATGCACTAAACCTTTCATATCCGAGGTAATTTTGTTCACCTCTATTAGAAAAATGAACCTGAAGCATCTGCTAGAATATTGTTACCATAGTAAACAACAGAGCCGATGTTCGTAAAGGTGTATATTTGGCATATATACACAGCAAAAAAAATGCAGTTTCCGGTATCCGGATACCTGCCGGATACCACCGGACACTTACCCAAAACGCGTCCGGGTATCCGGTGGCAGATACCTTGCCGGATACCAGATCTGTGGTATCCGGCATGGACACCTCACCGGAAAGTATGTCACCTGGAATCCGGGTATCCGGCACCGGATACCTCACCAGATACCTCAATCTGGGTGTCCAGGGATCCGGCACCGGATACCTCATTCTGAGTTTCCAAAAACATGTCACAATTTGGGGGGTGCATTTTGTTCAATTAAGTGTGAAACACCTAAAAATATATTGGAAACTAACCATGAAAATTGAACATTGCTGAAGGTATCCGGCAGGTATCCGGCAGGTATCCGGATGCAATTTTTCGAGATGTCTTTCTCCTAGTAAATAATGTTAGCCTGGGCATAGCAGATAGCTGTAGTAATATTCTGTGCTATTTTAGTTGTAAATATCCCCTTGAAGTTGAGATCTATGGGCATGTACTTTTGGTGAAAACATTTTTCAAGTTCATATATATTTCAATTTAGATGTTCAGCGTATTAAATGAAAAGCATTGTCCTGGTATGATGGTATCCTTACATATCATCTTCATATTCCCAGTTTGTTTTAGCCTAGTGGTTGAGGCATTCGATTCACCACATCAGGACATTGCTTGGTGTCACCCATCATAATATTGTTTGAATTTTGCTCATAAAGTGGCATAACACCATACTCACTCTGACAAAAAAATGAAAGTCATTGGCTATGTGCTCACTTGGGCCTTTGTTCCTGGTGAGATTAAAAGTTTATTTTGGAACTGTATCAATACTTGTTACATCTTGACAGACGAGTTTCATTGAAGTTCGAAACAGAATATCATTAACCCAAATGGGTGCATAAGACTAATGGCATCCACAGAAAACACCTAATAAAGTACTGGTACATAAAAATATCAATGTAACTTTTCTACTGACATGGAACTAAAAACTTCGATCAGTGAGCTGTATTAATTGTAGGAAAACATTCAGGGCATTAGTATATTTGATATATGTTAGCACCTATGTTATGAATGATCAATATCATATTTCTTTAAAGAAGCAAAACAAAAAAATTGTTAAGATAAAAAATCATATTTATTGATTTTATGACATTTCATTGGTTCAGTAACCAGAGGTGTTTGCAAGAACATTCAAAAACAGAAACAGATGCTTCAATGCCATTTTCTAAATAAACAAATTAGTCAAATCTCAGAAGAATTTCAAGGTAGAAGAATATCTAAAGTCAATTATGTTTGTGCAGTAAACCACAAAAGTCATTCAGATTTGTATAGTCAGCGTCAGTGTACACCACATAAACAGTCTCACTGCTGTGGTATTGATTCCTTTAGACTTGATTAATGTCGTAATAAAACAACCTACAGAATCACACTGATGTGGCATTATTCATTCAGAATCATCACTTTCTGAGGTGAACCTGTTAGTTGTTCTGGGGAGGATTATTCATCATCCGGAGAGTCCTTTGTATGACTTGTCTGATCTGGTGTCATTGTGAAATCCAGGTGCCTGAAACAATTTATAACATCTTTAAAAGCTTGTTATTAAAAATATAAGAAACACACATATATTGACAAAGGGTAAAAATTTGGTTTCTCAATGAGTAAGGTAATGACAATTTATCAAGCAACTGTTAACCAAACCATGTTAACCAATGTAAAAAAGCCATAGCAAACAGTAAATTTACAGAAAATACAAAATTGTAATTGATCTTCTGAAAACAATTCCTGTAGTGCCATAAGGCAGGCTCACCTGAATTTTTCTCAAATGTTTGCATTACATCAAAACATAAGGAAAGGTAAACAAGGCAATGCAACTTGCATAAAATAGGTTCTTATACATAAAGACAGAACTAAAGTATTTGACGTAATAAGCGCCTCGCTCTAATAAGCGCCCATGGGAATATTTGCTAATATATTGGCTAGTGAACAATCCCAATTAGGACCCTTTCCAATTAATCAATGTATACAAGACTTATTTATTTGCGTATAATACACACTTGTGTGTGATATGCATTATCATATTTTTATCATTTATCCTATCTTTAATTCAGATTAACAATAACGGCAAAAACTGCCAAATATATTGGTCAAGTGTAATCATAATTTAAGTAGTTCTATTTGGTTTTGGAACTTTTCAAGGGTAATTGTAAATCATTTGATTGTTATAAAGTTACACAGTATTGCATCTATCGTCTGTTTCTAAATACAGTGGAACCTATCTTTGACTTGTGTGACATAATTGAATCATACCCCAAGTTCATTATGCATTGTTATGCATCTGCACAGAGTGGTCAAAGTCCTTGTCACACACATAGTTTGCTACAAGGCAGAATCCAATAAGTACAGTTGAGACATCAGGCTGTATCCAGACAAACTGTCTGATAACCTCAAGTATGGTCTTGGTCGCATCAAGGGATGTAGCTAATCCTAAATAAACATTAAACAAGTGACATAATCTCTTCAACAGAACACTTGATCAAAGCCTGCCCCACCTTTGATGTTTATCATCTCATTACGCTCACAACAGCTCATTAGCAAGATGAGCTCAATGTCAACTCATGGTGGATTAGGGATTAACAGGGCAATTAGTGTCAGGTGGGTATTATCACTTGCAATTGTCTGTTAATTACTTAATTGAGTAGTGACGGCTTAATTAGTTTCCAACCACACTGACTGTTATGCTACTTATTAAGTCAGTTTACTGGTAACATGTGTCTGTGGACCAAGGAAATGTATCATGCCAGATACTTAAAAAGTTCTACTCATAAGTAATAAAATAATGACAGTTTTGATATGCAATTCTCCCTACAAAGACATTTAACATTTGATATACATAAACTGTCTGTTGAAACTATGATGATGCTAATATACAAGTCGCATTAAACAACCTATTCATATACTGGTACCTAGCCAAACAAACATAATTTTTTTTATGTGTATGCACATGCTTGTACACATATACCTCTACTGGCATATCACACATACAAACAATCATTAGATGGATGTAATCCTTCAAAAATATTTTACATACAAAAACAAGTGAACAGATTCTGTAATAGCATGGTTAATATTGGGAGATGTTTTAGCATTTCCATTTTCCCAGAATCGAAGGCATATCCTTTCATGACTCAGATCAGCTTGCAGTGATTTAAATTCACATAAAACTGATTCATGTCAAATGACCTATCCCGCATGTGTGGGACCTGTTATAAAAATACCATTCATTACTTATTTGTGTGTCCAAATTATGCTATTATTAGAAATAATAGGTATTATTATACAGCATGGATATGATATAAGAAAGCTTTATATGGAATTGTTGAAAATTATGTACAGGAAAAC
This sequence comes from Haliotis rufescens, assembly GCF_023055435.1. NCBI lineage: Eukaryota > Metazoa > Mollusca > Gastropoda > Lepetellida > Haliotidae > Haliotis > Haliotis rufescens. Next base: position 9,123,201 of record NW_025964383.1, read on the forward strand.
ATTGAAATAAATCAATCAATACGTGCATTTATCTCAGAATCTGGTAGATTTAATCAATATGGACTTCTCCTTCATTATCTACTTATAATCAGATGATTACATTATTGCTCAACTGATAGTTTGCAATAGTAAAGAATTAGTATTTTATTAATACTTATTTTGTATTTCAGCATCATTTAGATAAGCCATCGGCTTGTTTGCAAATCCAGTTCACTATAAAAAAAATATATGTTTAAAACACATGTAGTAGAACATATTGCAATAGTTAAGACCCGAAAAGAAGTTATGTGTAGGATCTTCAAAATGGTATCCACAAGAGCAGGTTGTAGAATCATGTTGGTGTTTGTTGTTTAACTCTGCACTCAGCCATATTCCAGCTATATGACGGCGGTCTGTAAATAATCAAGTCTGGACCAGTCTATCCAGTGATTGACATCATGAGCATCGATCCACACAATTGGGATACAATGACATGGATCAACCAAGTCAGGGAGCCTGATCACCCGATCCATTAAGTTATCTCTCACAACTAGCATAGGTTGATCATGTTGATGGGGACTAACTTCAACCTGGAATCCCCACGTGAGTAAGTATGCGGCTGTTAGCTCTGTTTGATGTTTAACGCCACACTCAGCAATATCGCAGCTATGTGGCAGGAATCAAACCTGGGTCTTCAGCACGAAGAGTGAATGCTTCAACCGCTAGGCTACCCCACCACCAAAAATTCCCCCATGATAAAGTTGTCATCATGGTTATTGTTCAACTAGTTCAAGTGAAAATGTTCATACCCTTAAAATGTCTTTTCTTCCACTTCACGATGATCTCTGATGCAAAACTTCCCTGTTATTAAAGCTGTTCTTGATTCTTCACATCTGGAAAAATAAGTTGAGGCTATTAATCATTCTCACAGAGTACAGGGAGTATATGAAATAAGACATTGAGTCACATTAGCATACAAATAATCCAGTTAAAGTAAACATATTTCTACATTATATACATAAGCAAATACTAACATATGATAGACAGGCTACTTGTCATATAAAAATATAATTATACATTTACTTACATGTTGGCTATAAAAGTTAATGTGTCACATGTGACAGGCTTACATGTGGTAAATTACTTTAATACGTGATCATTGTAATATTCACATATTCCTTACCTTAATGTGTCACTTCAGCTGCCAGCATGACCTCAGCTGCAATCTCAATATTTGGCCAGTTTTGACGAAATGACCGATCGTGTTCAGTGTATAAGCTGGGCCTCGTCTCTAATATAACTTGGCGCAAGTTGACGACGCGCATAGAGAGCCGGGAACCAGCTTATATCGTGTTAACCTGGTTCCCGGCTCCCTATGCGCGTCGTCAACTTGCGCCAAACAATAATGTGATGTTAGAGACGGGGCCCAGCTTAGTGTTAACCCGGAACAAGCCATTTTACCCATATTCCCCTACGGTCCAGGGCGCCATTTTAGAACATGGATGTAAACAAACCTCGTGTCTCGATATACACTGTGATTCTTGATTACGATAAGCTTACCTCGTGTATCGATACATTGTTCTCATTCACCTCCACCACGGAAATGCCGGCCGAAGTTCCTCTCAGCCATCCACAACGCGGAAGTCAACAGTATTTGGAAAGGCGATTGGCATTGCCAGGTACGTAGCAGGGCTTCGAGGCCTTATGATTTCTGTGCAGAGATCTTATGGAACGGATTGATGTAGATATTTTCCTGCTCTACATACTTTACCGTAAACGCCAAGGATCCTTTTTTTAGTATTATGGTCAACTGTTTGTTAGCATAAGAGGCGTAATGGATTTGTGGTCAAAACAAGATGATCCAAATTAGATCCGCTTTTTTATAGATAATGAAGAAAGTACCAAAATCTAGGAACGATTATTAACTCTTAACTTTCGTGGGATGCTAATACAGATTATGATTTACAATAATGGCCACCAAAGACTTTATATTTTTTACGCTTAGGATATTGTTATAATTACACTGTTATGTCCTTGTTTTGTATAAGCTTCATAACTTAATCATTCAATATTTCATGGAATGACTCTGACCTTGGCGAGGATCTTTTTTGCAACAAGTGATTCCTTATGTAAAGTGTATGTTGAATGACCCTGGCTTTGTTGTCAAATAATTGTTTGACAGTTGTTAAATATGGGGTTATGTTTTATCTCTGAATGTTTGGGATGAAATATTTTAATAAGGACAGTTCTAAGTTGGAAACTCAACTGGGGCCTTTTCAATTGAATTCAATGTACAGCATGTACAGTTTGGACATTTCTCTAATGTGAATGCTACTTATGTTTGCAGAATGTCTGGATGAATGAATGAGTCAGTCATCTGCACAGCATCAATGGAAAAAGGGAAGCAATGAGGAACAAGAGAAGAGTAGCAGTGAGTGGTAAATATTTGAAATTATTCTGTTTGGTTCATCATGTTCATGTAGCTATTCTGCAAATATTTCTTCAGTTTGCTTGTTCTTTATCACCTGTTGGCATGGATGGCCTAATTATCAAAGGCACTACAACTTGCTGTGCATAGTTTCATCTCTTGGGCTTGACAGAAACCGATGGTCGTGGGTTTGAATCGAGGGTAGCATCATACACTTGCTTGTGGGTTTCATCAAAGTGGTAAACATGTAAGACCTGCATCACTTCGGGCTTTCTTCCCACATCAAGCTTACATGCCGTGATATAACTGGAAAACTGTTCAAAGAGGCGTTAAACCCAATTCACTCATTTAACACCACATCCAGCAATAGTTCGGCTAAATGACAAGGATTATAAATTAATCAAATCTCAAATCTCAACTAGACAAACCAGAGATTAATGTTATGAGCTCGATCCAGACGCACCGATGATGACTGTTATGGACAACATCCCATGTTATTGGGTACGATTACGAGCTTTCAATGAGCCCACTTGCTACCTCATCTATTACTTTGGCTTGTATGGCAAGCATAGGTTGCTAGGAACATTTTTAAGAGATGTCAGTTAATGATTGTTTCAACTCATCAGCATGGAACAATATATATCTCAAATGTTTGGTATATAACAAAACTCAAAGATGATAAATTAAGTGATTTTGCTGCCTTTTATCTGTAAGTACATGTTGCAACAATTCTTTTCTTTTGCTACAATCTTTATACATAATTTTGCAGAAACTGAAGTCCAGCTTGAGATACCCGGATGACAGGTTGACGGTCTGGAAGGACCCTTCCAGATATCCGAAGTGATTGGCAGACAGCGATGAGGAGAGTCCTGTTATTTCAATGGGAGCCTACCGAGAAGTTATATGCCAATTGACACTGGGACACACTCACAAAGGGTGGTCAGGCAAATGTGAGAAGACCAACCAATGCCAAGTCAGAGTGGGATCCTTCAAGGCCATGTGGTAATCACTTGAAAGGAATGATGTTTGCGACTACTTGTCTATAAATGTGGACCCAAACACCAAATAGAATGTTCACAATTCTACTAACACAATGCAACAGGGATAGAGCCCATCTGGCCTCCCCTCATCCTGGTTCCTGTTTTTCCATGGCAATATAGAAGGAAAAGGATGTTTGAGGGCAAGTAACTCTGAACTGGTGAGCATGGTCTGCTGATGCTTTCAAGCGAACAGTTATCCCGCTCTGTTATGAGTATTGAAGAATAGGAGGAAAGTGCATACTGCATCAGGAACCATTACATGAACACTGTTCAATGTGTGATATATGCATATAAATAAAAGAAATTGATAATTTGTTTGTTGTTTGTTTCTTTAGCCCGCTGTGTAAATGGGGATTTTCCAATATTTTGCCTCAGTTTGATAGCCACAGTTATCGTATAAAACCATGCATTGCTTGGACATCTTTGGAATAACACATTGATCTGCTATGTCAAAGGTCAATGTCACAGCCAGACAAAAAAATTGTTAATGGCCAAACTCTTCCTTAGGGCAGGGATAGAAGTTGGCAACAGGTCATACACTTACTTTTTATCCCCCGGCATATAATACGGGGGATATAGTGATCAGCCTGTCTGTCCGTCTGTCCGTCCGTAATCATTTCCTTTTCCGGGGCAGGATTCCCAAACCATTCAGTGTATTTGATCGAAACTTGGCAACTCTTATCAGGCACATACTGAAGTGGTGCCTTTTGATATTTTGGGATTTTTCTAATTTTTATTTTTTAAAATTTTTATGGAATGAAGTTGGACATGGACTCAATTGGGGATGGGGTTCGTTTCCGGGGCAGAATTCGAAAACCATTCAGTGTATTTGATCGAAACTTGGCAACTCTTATCAGGCACATACTGAAGTGGTGCCTTTTGATATTTTGGGATTTTTCTAATTTTTATTTTTTTAAATTTTTATGGAATGACGTTGGACATAGACTCAATTGGGGATTGTGTTCGTTTCCGGGGCAGAATTCGAAAACCATTCAGTGTATTTGATCGAAACTTGGCAAAGCTATCATGCACATACTGAAGTGGTGCCTTTCAAATTTTGGGATTTTTCTAATTTTTATTTTATCTTTTTTTAATGGAATCAAGTTGGACATAGACTCAATTGGGGATGAGGTTCATTTCTGGGGCAGAATTCGAAAAACATTCAATGTATTTGATCGAAACTTGGCATTCATATGGATGCGACCATGGTGGATCTTTTGTGGGTAAACAATGTATGCTTCTTAAAGAACATTCAACTGTTGACTCATTACATACAGAAATGCACTAGTGGTTACTTTACAGACAGCTGCCGGGGGGATATGTCATCTTTCTGATGACTCTTGTTCTCTAATGTGCCTTTTCCCGCAGAAGTCTAAATAACTCTTATACACATAGTTGTATATCATTGTCATATGTTTGTCAATATTACACTGAATGAAGCACTTTACAATTGTTTTTGAAATAGTCGCAACTGATATTGAAGGTCAAATTAGCTTTCAATGTCTTTCAGTAAAAATGTTCACAGTAACTGAGGAACAGCTCTCTGTAGTGTGATGAAATCTGGTACATGTCACCCTCAGAGTGAGGCATATTGTGTTTCAAACTTAAATGAAGCTGGTATGCTCATAACAAGTACTTGTACCTTTACAGATAATCATATTATCATCTCACTAGGACCAAAGGCCCAAGTGAGCACACAGTCGATGAGTTTATACTTTCACTCAGAATAATCTGGAAGTCTGAACATGAAATTTAAGGATATCATCATACATGTATTAGAACTGATGTTTGTTCATTAAACAGCTTAACATCTAAAAAGAATCATAGATGAAATTGAAAAAAATTGTCTTCTCCAAAAGTACATGCCCATAGATCTCAACTTTAAGGGGATATTTACAACTAAAATGACACAGAATATTACTACAGCTATCTGATATGCCCAGGCTAACATTATTTACCAGAAATAAGACATCTCGAAAAATTGCATCCGGATACCTGCCGGATACCTGCCGGATACCTTCAGCAATGTTCAATTTTCATGGTTAGTTTCCAATATATATTTAGGTGTTTCACACTTAATTGAACAAAATGCACCCCCAAATTGTGACATGTTTTTGGAAACTCAGGATGAGGTATCCGGTGCCGGATTCTTGGTATCCGGTGCGGATCCTTGGACACCCAGATTGAGGTATCCGGTGAGGTATCCGGTGCCGGATACCCGGATTCCAGGTGGCATACTTTCAGGTGAGGTGTCCATGCCGGATACCACGGATCTGGTATCCGGCAAGGTATCTGCCACCGGATACCCGGACGCGTTTTGGGTAAGTGTCCGGTGGTATCCGGCAGGTATCCGGATACCGGAAACTGCATTTTTTTTGCTGTGATAAGCCATATCTTTCTTGTAATGGCCTTATGAGTCTTATATCTGCCTGGAGAGCGGGTGGGCGATCGTTCTAATCCCTGTTCGCATTTCTAAAGGCGCTAAAAATGCTACTTGTTGTTGTCCTCGACATTGAGGGGATATAGTGACGTTAACTGATTCACAACAATTCTAAAGCTCTCGGTATTAGTTTCTATGTGTCCCATCTTCCGTCAGTCCGGACTTTTCATTTCGACGTGAAATGATACAAATTCTTATCTCAATTTTTCCACTCCGCTGTGACAATTTATGTCCTGATGTCATAAAATATACTCCTACCACTGCACACTGGAGGGTTTTCTCTGTTAGAAGATGAACCTCCAATAGAGGAAATACGGGTACGTTGATTGATGTAGTCTCACAATACTCACAATCATTTTAGGCTACTTCAACCCTCTTTGAGAATACAACCAATCACAATCTAAGACACTCCTAATATTGTACAATGTCCATATGTACATAAATTCAAACAACAGTCATACCGTTGTGTCAAAGTTGAAGGGACCTACGTAAATAATTCGAGTTATCCTCTGTTCGGCACAACCGAAAATGATGAATAGAGAAGGAATATGCAAGACCAACTTTATAAATTGAGATGACCGTCAGTTCGACACATTAAAGTTCTTCTCAATGGTGTTTGACTGTATAAAAATCAGGTCGTAACTACAAAGAATTCAGTAATTGGTTTGAGGAATATAAAGATCTGAGCATGCGATTTCTTCAATTGTATCTAACACACATTCTACTTAACTGGGTTTCCACTTTTATGAACGGTACAAGGTTGAGTTATGAACACAAATAAACGTGAGCCTCCATACAAATACAGTTAATTCTGTGTAATCAGACAATTCATATAACAAACGAAGTATATTAAATCCACTTCTACTGGTAATAAGTTTCAATGAAGAATGCATGTGAAGGAATCGAATTTCTGACGTAGATTCTTTTCCAATACGAATATAAAGCTAGGCAGGCTAATGCTGCTTCTCGATCTTCAAAAAACAGCATATGTCTTCTTTTCTATATATCACTGGTACAAGATAATTGTCATAACGATAACTATGTCACCATTAATATGTATGTGGTAGTCACTACGAATATGTTGAAATCGCATTGTATTTTGAACTTGAATAAAATTTCAATAATGTGTTAACTCTGCTGTTCAGTGAGGTTAATTAATTAAGAAACGCACACACTGCACACAAACAATTTCTTTTCCTTTGCTGAGTCACAGAAAATTGTATTAGTAAATTACATTACTGCACTGGAAATTCCCAAATCATGTTGTGCTGATTGAACAATTGCCCAGTGGGGTGAAAAAATGTCACTTTATTGTTGTAGGTTTAATTGTCTACAAATCTGAGGCTGATGAATCAATTTAAACTCCCCACATCTATCCAGATGTATAATGTGCAAGAACAGATGATTTAAACTAATTTCAAAATATATTTTTAAATTAGGACGAGAAAGAGAAATTCGCGGGTATGTTAACATCAGACTGAAAATGGAGACGGGGAGATGGTTTGCAGGAGACGGAGGGTCACCATGAAATGAAAGACAGATGTCATGTTTCTAGATACCGCCTCTAATTCAGCATTTATTTAAATGAAACGGTCAGTTTTGATTGTTTAATTCACTCGTTGGGATTCAGGGTAAGAATGTGCATGTAAGTCCCCAGAAAAGTATGCTTGTCGCAAGAGGCAACGCAATGGGTCGAGGCGGAAGGCTCGGCGACTTGGTTGATTGCATGTCATCGTATCACAGTTGTGTAGCACGATGCTCATGATGTCAGTCACTGGAATATCTGGCCCAGACTCGCAGGGCGTTAACAACAAACAAGCAAGTAAATGTTTAACTTCGATAATGTGATATCGTTGCTCTTTTGTAATCCCATGTTATAACCTTAGGATAATATTAGGATTATGTAAATGGTTATGAAACATAACATCGGTTTTAAACAAACTGATATACTTAAAAGTGTAACTCAAGACAAAACGTACAAACGTTGAATGAAAAATTACGTTCAGTGAATATGATACATAATTAAACGAAATGAAACATTCAAGATATATTATTCATGGGCGCATTCAGAGATATTTTCTATCCTTCATGACGATGTCTTACGCGACTTTTACACATGTATAGTTTCACAAATAAATGAGACTTTTTAGGCTCGAAGCATTTTCCCTCTTGATACAAATAGAGAGTGAGTTGGGTTTAACGCCGCTTTTAAGAGGTATTCCAGTTACATCACGGCGTGTCAGCTTAATGTGGGAGGAAAGCCCGAAGTGATGCAGGTCTCAGACGTTTACCACTTCGGTAAAACCAACGAGCACGGGCATGGTGCTGACAAATTTAGAAACATAATTGGGGCGAATCGGGATTCGAATCCACTATCATAGGTTGTCTGGCGTGCCCAAAGGACGCAACTCTGCACAGCGAATCGCGGCGCCTTAGACAACTGGGCCACCCGTGCCCCCTGATATCAATAGGTTATATTAAGTGTAACAAAACTTTCAACACTCTCAAATATGATACACGCGAAACTATACATGTTGTGTAAATGTTCGTTGTGAAGTGTCGGTAATTATAATGAAAATGAATTTTGTCTTAAGGATTTCTACATGTTATACATATCCCCAAATCGTGTTTGATTTATTAGCAACAAAACTAGAATCACACAAAAATATTGATTCGATAGACAAGGGAATTTAATGGGTTCATTGCGGTTTAAGGCAAGTTTACACAAATTCGTATTTTCAAGGATCCGTAATTTTGTTAATCAATCAGAAAGACAATCAAAACATGTTAGTGGTAGCATACTAAATGGATAATCAAGTCACATTTTGTACATATATGTCATAAACTACGAAACAAATATACATAATACATGTGCTTAATTACAGGCGATAACGACGGTCCATCATACTATCGGCCTCGGTCTTGAAACACTTTGGGGATACATCCATCATCGCCGTCCATTGATTATAGATTAAGTATTGTCAAATTTCGTTTGAACACATGTACATGTCATTAATACATACAATAATGATGCACATTTACAAACCAAGGGAACGCTTCCATGGTCTAGTGGATAGAGCGTCTGCTCGGAGAGTGGAAGGTCGACGTCGGGGATTTGATCCCCTGTCGCGTCATACCAAAAGACGCTTAAAGATGGTACTTGATGTTACCATGCCTTGCGCTCTGTATTCACGGGCTTAAAGGACTGGTCGGCTCGGTGTCAAAAAACTGTGTCTGAGTGGGGTATTCATGTTCAACTGCGGGATGGTGTCTCAGTGGGCAAAGATTATAAAATCGGCATTAGTTCAGAATAGTTCAAGCAGCTACACACACGTCATTGCATTATCTGGTGTGTGTAGTCCAGTATGTTTTATTACAATGTCACGGGACTGTTCTTAAAGTATAGATTCTGTACTTACGGCGAATGTTTTCACGTATATACTTTACTGTACTGTTATAGTATATGCTCACGGAACACAGAGGATGGTATAGTGTTATCATTCCAGCAGAACACGCACAGGTATGTCAGGACACCCCTTTGACTCAGTGTCAACTGAAGTAGCAAATCTGTTTTAATGCAATACATAAAGTTATATACACAAAGTAATATGTGTTGTATGTTCTGTTAGTGTGTCGAGTGGTGTATTTTTGACGTTGGACAGGCCAGAACCAATTGTCACTTTAGTATGTTTTCTGTCCTTTAGTACGAAATTACATTGATTGGGCACTGAAATGCATGGTAAAGATATGCGACAGAAATTATGCAACTGGTCTAGGTTGGTGCCTTACACCTTTATCCCACAACATTACTGTTGTTTTCGTATGTTTTAACGTGACCCTGGTGTTGATAGTTTATAACATCGATAGTTCTGTTTGAAATGTATAACAGGTTCTGTATTGGAAATTGCATGCGGTTCAAAGTATCTCCCCGTCAACTTGGAAACATCATTCTTTCATGACTTTCAAGCAAGATGGCGCCTCCACATCAATTATTGATCGGTAGAGTTGTTTCTTTAAACTTGTCGAATATTTGAATGTTTGAATGAATGTCCCAGCAGTCACAAAGTTGTCCAAGGCGAGAGTTGGTGCTCTAGGAACTATGGCTGTCTCTTGAGACAGGCTTGAGCAATCCTTGAAGAGACTTCATAACCACGTGTACACCTCTTGCCTAGTGTAGGGTATTAAACAACAGACTGCAGTCAAACAAAACGAACCCTTTTGCTCTTTCGCCACCATGTTCGTCTTACGTCGACGCAATGTCACGCCACAGGCCTTCGATCACGGCATCATGTGTATAGTGCAACAAACTCGGTACAACGGGTATTCAACAGCCAATCTGTTAGCCCTGTTCGAGGTTTTTTTCAATTCTAAGCACCACTTATTATAGCTTTCTCTTTAAACCCATCTCTAATTAAACACAGGTTAGTAATAAATTCGTCATCTTACAAATATAAAGTTTACCACCGTGTGTAGTGTAATAAAGCATAGTTTTCCCCTGAACTATCATTTACTACACTGTATTGCACTTCACGTGGGGGAGGATCAAACTTTACTTCTTAATCATATAGATTGACTCCGCAGATCCCAATATTTGATCTCAAAAGGCGTTATTATTTCCCAAAGTGCATTTGGTTGCACAAATAACATTTATGCAGATAGGTGCATTTTGGTTTACATTCTTGCATGTCAAAGGAAACGTGACCCTCTACAACGTGCTTCACATCAATGGCATCCCATCAAAGCTTACGTTTACACCCAATATTTCTTTCAGCTGAAAAGTTAATTCAATAGCAAAAGGTGTCCCTCTTTGAGTAATTCGATACCCGGACCTGTCATGTGATAGATAAAAACGTAAGTGAGACTACAGGTTGCCGTTGGCCTGTAACCGGCATCCCTATTTTTGCTGTTGAAGAGTTTCAAAGACTGGAGGGCTGCAACACAGCATCAACATTGATGGGCTGAATCCAGGCTTTACATAATAGGCACTTTGTGCAGCTAATCAAATAGGCTGTTTTACCTGGGGTTAAGGAATTAATGCTTCGGTGAAGTGTCGGTATAATTATTCTTCCTTTAGGTGTTTCGATTTCGTTTTAAAACTTTCGTCGGAGATTCTCGGTGGCCTGAAAAGTTTGTGCGTTAAAACTAAGCGGTAATTGGATTACTGGTGTAATTCGAATCTTGTTATTCTATTGGAAGTGACCCCAAGAGCGTTTTAGTTTCCATTTTTGGATACAGAGGGGATGGCTGCGTGACTGCCATGCGTGTAGCAGAGGATACTGTGTTAAGTCAAAGGCTACGTAACATCGCAAAGTCATAATGTCCATACAAACATGTAGGCCTAATTGTTCTGTCGATGCGATGAATAAGCATTTATTTTGTCATCATACTTGTATCATGCATAATGAATTTATAATTCGTACGTTAAAAGGTTTATTATCTATACAATTATCGATGTGAATAGAATATTGCATTAAAAAAGAAATTTGCAAAACATTATGCAGAGATGCATGTATTTATTTACTTTTCTAAGTGTAAATTAAAAATAATAAAGTGCATAACGACGCCCCACACTGTTTCTCGATGCACTCATTTTAATGGCATAAGGATAGTTGGCGTTTCAGTGTATTTCCATTGCTCTGTGAGATACGATTGCCCGAATGTATAAATACCCAGCAATTCGCTGTGCAGATTATGACAAACGTTAAACAAAACTGTTTTGGTAGTTTACACCTACGGGAGAAAAATGACCGGAAACATCTGCCAGGGGGATGGTATCACTGTAAATAACAACGCTTTTTTGTTGTTTATATCTCATTAATTGTTGCACATCTGAGCCATAACTCCTTCAGAGTCTTATATCACGAGTTCGCCTGATTATATGTACAGGAATAGCAACAATAATTTTAGACAATACAACCTTCAACCTAAATATCATAGAAGACGGGAAAGCTTGTATCATATTTTCATTTTTATGCCAATATGTGTCCTCCTCACGTTTCTTCAAAACGTACACTCACAGTATTTTTTGTTGTTGTTGTCAAATGTTCTCTTTGAGACCATCCTCGTGTGGAATTTAACAACAAACATATCAACATAATACAGGCTGCCTTGCGTTATGTTTCAGCTGTTCTCCTCCTGTTTTCAGACTATAAATTAAGATGTGTATCTATGTCATATTGGAAAATATATATCCTTTCGCGACATGGTTTAACACTTTGAGTCACAATAACTTATGAAAGATTTCGAGGACTGCAGGCATTTCCAAACTACGTTGACTGACCATATCAATATAAAGTCAATTAGTTGAACTATTTACATCAGCTTAATTTCCTTTTGCATCACAGTGTCATAAACCATAAGCAAATATATATTAATAGTTACACAGCATAGCATATACTAAGCACAAATAATGCTTCTACAAGTCGTAATACCTATAAATTACATTCAGTACAGAAACACTTTCAATGCACTCAAATGTGTTACATTCTTCAAGATGTTTGTATAACATTGTTGTGAAGCATCCGTAACGAAAGGTCATTTTGTCTTTTATTTTATAAATAAATATTGACATGTGAAAACACAAATCTCAAAATCTTGCTTGAACTTGACGAAACATGTTGTATGCACATATATAAATTAAGTAATTACAAACGGACATGAATTGACCACTGAGGCAGTGTTATTCGTTTTAAAAACTGCTAACCGCACGTGTAAACTAATTTGTATTTTGTATCAAATCATGACAAGAAGTAAAGAAGGAAATGCCACACAGTTTAGTAGTAGATATTAAAACCACTGGTGACATTGCCCAATGATAAGTTTCGGAGGTAAGTTACAAAGTCATAAAAACACGATACGATGGGTCTCTGGCTCTTTCATCGCTATCTATTAATTATTCAAATTGTCACCTATATATTTTCAAACATATTCTACATATTAAACGAGACATCACGTATTTGCCTAATGGCATATTCATCAATATTTGCGCCTACAACCAATGCCTACCTTTGTGAAACGGATAATTGTGAAGGTTTCATCTGTACACATACCGGTGTATTGTATGATGTTTCACAAACATACAAGCGGCGGTATACTCAACAGCTGTTGGATCCATCAAATTCAATTATTCTTTAGATAAGATACGGAATGCCATTAATTCAAGCATTCTACTTCAGGATTTACAATGCATCATCCACCTAGTAATTGAATAGTTTCACTTAATATATGGCCCTCGGTGGCATTGATGTTACTTTTCTGTAGCAGGTGCCCGAACATATCCGGTGATATGAAGATGTATCTGTCTGTTTAAAGGTGGTAAATAAGGAGAATTCTACGGAGGCAGAGGTATGTAAATGGATCTAGCCGAGTGTCAACTAATATATTTTGGGAGGAACAGCATAGTTCTCGTCTGCATAGTGAGTGAGTGAGTGAGTTTGGTTTTACGCCGCTTTTAGCACTATTCCAGCAATATCACGGCGGGGGACACCAGAAATGAGCTTCACACATTGTACCCATGTCGGGAATCGAACCCGGGTCTTCGGCGTTACGAGCGAACGCTTTAACCACTAGGCTACCCGACCGCCCCCTCGTCTGCATAGGTCTACGACGGTCGCAAATAAACCCAATAATGATATCAGCTTGCGAATGAACGTTGATGTTAAGCATTTGAATGTGTATAGTGATTGTTGACGTAATAGTATGAATCTATTCCATTTGTATCTTGTATGTGTGAATTAATTCCATAAATATTTTGGTTAAAAGTTTGAAAATGATCACATATCTACGCATCTATGTATTAATTAGCTCATGAAACCCACTAAATGCCCAGTTTATCGATGGTGAATTGAGTGTATATTTTATTTATATTTCCATAATTCGTTCGTGACTTTATTTGTGTCAGTTAATTATTTAATTCAGAATTCCGTTGTCCATTGTCTATTAGATAAGGATAAATGATTTTCGAGAAAAAATTGTAGTTATTAATAACCACAATTTTGAGATATGGTATCATTGCACTCATATTACAACTTTCTATGTATTGCATTGTAGTGATATATCAAGTGGATTGGAAGAACCGAGTAAATGTCCACCATGAATGTGGTATGTATTCCATTCTTAGTTGTAAGTCAGAGATTTCAAATCACCACTCATTGTAACATTCACTGCGGCAGCTTTTGTTTAGTTGGAAAATATCATCTTGACCGGAAGGTACTTTCAGTGATATTAACTACTTGTGGTTGTTTTTGTTCCATCTAATATTCGTATTTTGTGTACGGATTAATGGCGGGAATCATGATGGAAATCAACGAGAGCGTATATTACAATGTTACAGGGCGTTCGAAGGACGCGGTGGTGCAGTTTAGAATACAATGTGCACGGTTTGCCTTATTTCCTTAAAGGAAGTGCACTTTCTTACGAAGTAGCTGTGCTGCAGACTTTCAATACATTTCTTACATTACATAATGTTATTGTAAAGTGTATCAATCTAAGGTGTGACCTGCTTATGATATACTCGAAATCGTACAATAGAAATGTTCAGATAATTTTCATTGCTATTTTGCCTTTAATGACAAATGGAATCTGTTTCGTCGGATAATCGAGATTGGTTATTCACTAGCATTCATGTTTCCTAATTAGAAGAGCTTTTGGAAAAAGTTTTGTTGCTTTTTATTTGATAAATACAGCAGCATACCTTGTTTAAAGGCAAGTATCAGTGTTTCCGTATTTATATTGGGCAACATTCTCATGATAGTCCTCAGCCAGTACTTGATTACTCATTATCTTCGTAGTACCAAAGAGGTGCTTGGTGTTCCCATGGTAGAAAGGACATAAACGTACTGACTTCTCAATATGGAGCGTGTCATGTTTCATGTTCAGTTCAGCTTTATATCATCTGCATGTTACATGGGTCTTCATGGTGAACATACCATGCTTTTCTCTGAAATATATTGTGTGTAAAGGGACCAGATAGGAAGTGCTACGGAATGACTTAGCGATACCTTCACGTGCTATAGTGATGTTCAGCTGGCTCGAAACTAAAATATTATCATTATTTATTATATACAGATAAATGCAGCAAAGAGGGTTTGGGTGACCCGGGCAGAGTCAGGCTGGTTAAGCTCATCATCGGCTCAAGCCCCCCCCCCCCCCCCCCCCCCCCTCTATACGCACCAGACAGCGAAGGCTCCCCAACACTGCAGCCTTATGCATTAACCAGATTGTAAGAAGGGCTGTGTCCCTGGTAGCAAACCTGTGTGCTCACCCAATATCAGTCAACAGATTGGGAGGTACCAAACCTAAGGCATCAAGAACAATGGGGAGTCGGACAACTTGGTACTGGGGATGTAAGCGTGACATTTCTAAAACGTGGTCCGCATGTTTGCCATGTTTTTTCCTCAATCTTGTCAATCAGATTAATGCCAAAGGGGACAAAACATTCAATAATATAAATGATTTCCTTGGATTTATCAAAAAGGACAAGATCAGGTTTGTTGCCCTTGATCCGTCTAAGACTGTATACAGGCCTGTTCCAAAGAATTTTGTGTTTATCATTTTCCATGACGCCCTCTACATATTCTGGATCGAACAATGGATTGACCTCTGTGTCAAAACCACAAGCATGGCGAAGAGGGTAATAAAAGGATCGAGTCTGTCTTTGTGCTGAAGTTGGGCATCCAGTGACAATGTGTTGGACAATCTCATTAGACACATTTCATAATCTACAGTTCATATTTCCATTTTGATACAAAATCACACATTGACGGTTTCGAGTGGGATATGACTGGACCTGAGCAGCAAAAGGAAAGCCATCTGTTTCACATTTCAGTCAAGTCGACTTTATCCAAGCGAACAACTCTGCTGCTTTGCTTGACTTCTAAACACACTGCACACTGACTCGATGCAGTGGTCTTTCAGATAGCCTTTCCTATCTGGGCCGCTCTGATGTGACACTTCGCTTGGTGGACACTCATTTCTGTACCGTCATTAATGTTATTATTATAATAGCTGTACAACTGATTTGAAACAACTACGTCCGATTGCTCTAACATCCTTATGTGGAAAAGTGCTAAAGGGACAGAACTCTCATCAAGACTCTGACTTGACTGTTTTTTGTAAACAAACGTACTAACATTGAAGTGACTCAGGTACGTTTGATTTATATTAATCAACAGATAAAATCTAGTACAATATAAATAAAGGCGACAACACCCCTTTCGATAATCAGATGACGTCTCTGTTAATTATATGTGTTTTACTAGGAGCGAGGTCATATTTGTTCACAGTTTCCCTAGATGATAATAACTATCAGCACGACATGTGTGTTTGATTCGTTCACCTGTTCACTTCCTGGTTATATCGAATGTGATGAGCTGATCATTTTAGAGTACTGTTCCTTTTTGTAATTTTGATGGAGAAAATTGTGTAGTAAGTAATTTTCAAGTTAATAATTTCATTGGTTTGTTTTATTTACAATGGGAAGAATACCAACGAGTATCGCTACCCTTCAATGCCCGTTGGCCGTCAGTGTGGGGTGGGCCCGTCCTAGAAACAGAACTATGAAGCTCACACATTACACACACACGTCCAGCTACAGGTAGCATGACAGGGGAAGTGGACTCTGACACAAACCATCTCACTTCGGTAATAAATTTTTGCTCGTGAATACATGACGCTTTTGCATTGACAACGACTACTATTCTTTGTAGACTCATTGACGATTAACCTGACTATTCTTATAGTTCATGTTTGACGCAGTTCATAACATGCAATTCATTTGTATATTTAGTTGATAATGTAATGATTTTTTGTGTGTTTCAGTGAATGATGTAAGTGACGAAATTGTTACTATTGCTTTTTTGAAATGTATAGTGTTGAAGCAGGTCATAGCAGCCTGATCCTTTTAGTCGGGTCAAAAGGTTGCTCGAAGAGCCCAAGTACTTCACAGAGTACAGTCGTTGTCCATTGTATACCAGAAACATGTGACCATGTGAATAATATATCTACCTTTACAACAAATACTATGAGTAGATTGTAAACTAGTGACATTTGTAAAGAGGCACCAAGTTAGGCTGACAACACGATTGATGTTCCTTACACGGCTGATGAAGGCAGTGACAGTGGTGATGACTTCCGTCCACTTTCAAGTCAAGTTCGAGGAATCTCATTCCCAGAAAGAGCATGTATTGAATGAATAAATGGATTTTCCTGTTTATTTGACATGTGTTATATGCTGAAATAATTCAAATTATTTAAGCACATGCATCTAAAAATGTACAATTACGTTAGTCAGTGTATACGTACGTGATCATTGACTATTATAATTAATTCTTATTTTCAGGTCCCTCAATGATCATATGGAAGACAAGAAATTTGCTTTCCAATTTACTTTCACTTTTCACGTGTTCAAATTATGTTTAATTTCTTGCAGAGTCACACTTTATAATCTGTGTGGTTTGTTGTGGGACTGTGCAGCTTCAGCACCTAAGACACCAAGACAGCCAATGAAAAACACAACTGCCACAGGACAATTAAGCCATGTTTTTACTTTTGTAACCCTTCACCCGGCAAAGGCTCTGAGGGGCTATTTAATTGTCAACATGTGCATCATAAGCAAATCAACATTCCAAAATACCCAGAGAAGCTACATTGTTCCAGCTGTAAGAGAGAGAAAAAAACAAATCTATATGCCTGACATAGGGTGCCAGGTGTTGCTCTAACATGTAAGTCCCGCTTTTTCAGTTTTATAGTTTACGTTATTTTGCTAACCAGTCAGCTTGGGTAAGTCGAAATAGAATCTATACTGGATTTCTGTAGCTCAATATATGTTCATATATGAATGACGAAATTGTTTGGGTAGGTCAGTGAAGTTTGCTCTACAAAAATAAATGCCCAACGCTGAATCATTTCCATTTCCATTTCCACGTAACAATTGTCTCTTTCTCTTTCAAAAATGTTCTGTAGTTGCTAAAGAAATAACTGCAATGTGTTTGATCAATAATTTTCTCAAACGTTACGGTTTGTATATTTGGCGTAGATTTATCTTTTTCGTCCTCAAATTTATCAAAGGTGGAGGGTTTAGGCAGTACAAATAAATGTAACAAATTTTTACTTGATTTTCTTTTGATTGTGGCAAGTTGAATCAATACACTTAACGTTCGTTGCGTAACCTTACTGACATCACTTTACTTCATATAGATATTATCAAATAATCTCACAAGTTGTATTGGTTTACATTAACTTGTCCTGTAAATTAATCGTATTGGTGGTTTATTTGAATTGTTTGTTTTACACGATCTTCAAATGCATGATAAATTTGAAAATCATTGCTGACTCACAGTCAAGAATAAACAAACGAATATATCATGTATCTTTTGTTTCTAAAATGTCTTTGAAGTGTTTTCTATAAAATGTTTAATTGGATATTTCATAGATGTGTTTGAATGAAATTTTGGTAGATGACGGCTTTGATAGCATAACCAAATTTCTCTGGAAAGACCTTCTTCAAGATGGTTTCTGAAGGAACAACTGTATAATGTGTTTTCAAATTTGCGGGAATTTGTTTTGGAGTATTCAATGCCCTGAAATTTCGTTTGGAACCGCCGGCGTTATATTCATAAAGCACAGAATTAATTCAAGGATTTAGAGCATGTTCGCGTATAATACTGGTGTACTTGTTCACCATCTCCTACGGGACCACTAGTGTCAACGAACACGTATGCCGCCATATTGTATTTGTTGAGAGAGACTCATGGAGGCCAGGGCGAGTGCTGATGCAGCCGAAGAGGACAGACGTTGATGTGTCAACAAGCTTCTCCCTGATGAGAGCGACGTCTAGACAGCACATCTACATTATGTTCCACAGACTGCATACCCACACAGTATATCCACAAGGGCACCTGTAACATTATTACCACAAAAATATGTTATAATTTTTTTATATATTATATCTTTTAATTTGCATAACGTATCTCAATCTTCACAGTAGAGTACACATTGTCAAAGTATATAATTCACAATATAAGAAGATCGAAGCATATCAAATGAAAAATTAGTAAAATAGCAGTAGATACTGTATTTTGTAATGGAAATATATATTTTACCACTGGTATTAAGTCTGTTAATATTTACAACACACTGAAAACAGGACATGGTATTTGACAAAGGGCGCCCGTGGTGTATAAAACATGACATCTAAATATTTTAGCTATGTTTTTTAGGGGAAGAAACTAATTGTTATTGTTAGGTATATTTACTTAGGATTTTAAACATCGCTTTGCAAGGATCAAGTGGACAGTCCTCCTGAGCTGAGCTTGATAAGCTGGACGTTTCTCTTGAATGCAGATGCTTCTAACCAGTGATGTTGTGTTTACGAACATAAGCTTAGAATATACATCTCAGTTTTTCTTGTTATCGATCTCGGAGAAAGATGTGCACTTTATAGCCAGGTGGCACTGGTGTATGGCCAAAGTCTATGGTCGAATCATCAGTTCCGAATATTGTAATCAAACGCCACCCAATACAACCTAGGTATTTTTTTTGCAACGTTGAATTACAGGATACTCCTTTCTCATTCGGTCCAAGGTAGGTCAGTACTATACACATTACCTGATCTCCTACAAATATCCCACATCAATGCTGGCCCATCAAAAACCACTTCTACACCCACTATCTCTTTTTTGGAAAATTAGGGCCTGCTAGTGGCAGAATTGGGTAACATGTCACGTGATAGCACAACGTTGACATGTTTGACGCTGCATGTTGCCTTTGGTCTGTAAGCAGCATGCTGTTGAAGACTTTCAAAGACGTGACTGCACAACATCAGATGTTTATCACAGGCACTTTATGCAAATCGGCTGTTTTCCCTAGGGTTAAGGAATTAATGCTTCCGGGATGGGTCGGTGTAATCATTCGCCCTTGAGTTGTTTCTATTTCTTTAAAAACTTGAGTGTTTATTCTTGTAATAGCTTGTAATAATTATGTGTTCATGATGAAAGGAGGTAATTTGATTACTGTTGGCTTCCGGATATTGTCTTTCAATTGGACTCGAAGAGCGATTTTGCTATTTGTTAATGGCTTATGAATTGCATGGAGATAGATAGAATACTTCATAAGAACAGATAGCTTTTTAATTTGCGTGGGTGTTTCTAGTGGATTCTGTACCTTTAATTGTTTGGCGAAGCATCTCATGTTTGGCAAAACGTCGATGTCTTGGTAGGCTTCTTCGGAAGAAGTATATTGAACTTACATATATTTTATATGTGGCATCTGACACATACCTGTGCACTTTGCCCGAGGACTGCTTCCTCTGTTTTAGCACACCTAAAACGTTTGTTACTTGTTATCACCTTAAGTGTCTTACATCACAAGTTTACCTGATTACATTAACAGGCGTCGCAGCTATCATGTCAAGCAATGTGAATGTAACTGATGGTTAATTTCCGGTATGTGTCTTTATCATGCTATTTTAGGTGTCAGATTCCTTTTTATACACGGCTTCCTCAAAGTCGTTTATATATTTCTTTAAGATAATTTACGCATGTCAAATATTTTAAGATTACCGGTTATTAAAGCATTAGCGTTTGCTGCCACGCCTTAATTTGCAACGTTGCTCTTTGTTTTGAGACCACAATGTTCATGTAGTGTTACTCCATCAGTTATATGTTCTTGTTCCATTGTACTATAAGTTATATATACTGAACCGCAAAAGAAACGTCAACCCAAGTAACATTGCGTGAAAAGTTGTCATTTAAATATCTGGGTATTTTTTGTCAAAGTTTCTAAAATTTAACATTACCTTGTCCGGAAAAATGAAATTTGATGATGAAAAAACAAAGCAAATGACAATAAAAGCGATCGCCCCTAACGCATCACGGCAACGGCCATGGTAACCCGATGCACGTGAGTTCCGTGCAAATTGAAATGCACATGCGTTCCCCCATTTCTTGTCCTATAAAAATCCACCACGATCGGATAACATTCATTCGTTATTGAATTGCCACCACATGCCAAGATTGACACGAAATCAGCGACACCAAGCCCTTGGACGATTGCAAGCTGGGTAAACCGCCCATCTACTGTCACAGGCCACACCGAGGACCCATTCTGACACCACGTCATCGCCGGGACTGTCTTCAGTGGGCAACACAGCACCAGCATTGGCGCCACTAGCAGTGGAGAAGAGTCCTCTTCTCAGACGAGAGCCGTTACTATATCTCAACAGCATATAGCAGAAAGAGAGTCTGGCGACGCCGTCGGGAACGTTATTCTGATGCTTGTGTAATTGAGAGAGACCCGTTGGGTGGTCCGAGCATCATGGTGTGGGTTAGGAATTGGTCTTGAACAGAGGGTCGGCCCTGTGGTCTTCCAGAACATCGATCCAGGGAGAGGCAATGGTGTCACAGCAGCTCGGTACATTGATCATGTCTTGAGACCACACGCAATACCTCATACCTCGTCAACGAAACCACGAGTTTCAGCATGATAACGCCTGTGCCCACACTGCGAGAGAAACAAGAGAGTTCCTCCAGCAGAATGGCATCGGAACCATGCAGTGGCCTGCCCTTAGTCCCGATTTAAAGCCCATTGAGCCCCTGTGGGACGAGATTCAAAGACGGCTGAATGACGTCCGACCAAGGCCGACAACTTAAGCTGAACCGTGTTAGACGTTCCTCAGAGTGTGGGCTCAAGTGCCTATGGCCTTCATCAACTGCCTCATCCATTCCAGTATCGACGTTGACTTGTGATGCCATTTTTCTCAGAGACTAGTGTTGTGCTTCACTTTAAGAACATTTGACACTTTAATTTCAACCTTGATGATCAGTTTCATCTTTTTAATATGTCTTAAAAGTATGTTTACAGTGTTTGGACAAATAAGGTTTCTCATATTTCTATCCATGGTGACGTTTCTTTTGCCGTTCAGTATACTAATTGACTGTCCGTAATACGCACAATCGGCCCACATCAAATAGAAGCACTAGAAGGCCAAAACGAATTTAGCGGGCCAGTACGGGATTTGAGCGGGCCAACACGGTTTTTTCGAGTGATATGCAAGATGGAATGTGTTTCGGAGGATGATCTAGACTGGATATTCTCTTGTATTGACAAGATATATTTATATTGCAATCACCCATAGATTGCTGAGCGTGAAAATCCGGGTTAGAATAGATCTTCAGCAACCCATGCTTGCCGTAAAAGGCGACAATTCTTGTCGCAAGAGGCGACTAACGGGATCGGGTGGTCAGACTCGCTGCCTTGGTTGATGCATGACATCGTCTCCCAGTTGCGTTGATCGATGCTCAGGATGTCAATTACCGGATTGTTTGGTCGTGACTCGATTATTTACGGACCTCTGTCATAATGCTGGAATATTGCTGAGTGCGGCGTTAAACAACAAACAAACAAACCTTGTTAGAGCGTGGATTTTGTTTCGTTATAACTCTGACAATATGACTTTTTTTCTTTACTTTCTTGACTTTTAATTCTTGAAATTCTTGTTCTACGTTCTCGGTGTTTCTTCGTTCCAATACGACTGACAATAGACCAACAACAAGGCTAATATGAAAGCGTCTATATAATAACATAATAATACAAAAATCAGGTACATGTCAGTCACAACCATCCAGTGAAACACAACGCAAACTAATACAATTTAGAGAATAATCACATCTTTTTTCTGTTATGAATAACGCCCTTTTTTAAATGTCTTATTTCTCTTGAACATCATCTACGACGATTGTTAGTTTCTCATTTCGTCAGTCTTGAAAGACGTCGTAAAGAAATTAACATAGACGCATCAGTCTAGGCATCTAACATGTCCAGTCAGTCAAATGATATATTATTGTTGTTTTTGAAGTTCAGCAGAACTGAACCAGAAGCCATTTTCTTTGATCTGAGCTGTCTTGTAGGAAAGGGAGACAAGTAGTTTTTTTTATCTACTCCCAACAGAAGGATTTATATCCGCCAGGGAAGATAGTATTCCGGTACAAGAAATACGTTTTATACATTTTTATCTCAGTGTTCGTCTTCTACATGAAGGGTTATAATCCAAACGTTTCCCAACAACGAGTATTCTGTTGGACAATAACCATTAACCACCACTAAACGCCTCCTCCAAAACGGTACAATGATGTATCCTTTTGATCAGTAACTGATAGTAACTTAGTATTGCTCGTCCTCACCTGTCATGATGCTCGAATGACTATTCAAGTCGAACAAAAGCAATTACCAGTATATGATGCAAACACTTGTCCCGAACATTAATCGTTATTGAACTATCCATCATCTGACTGACGTGACGTTGTTTACGATGCATTGTCGTCAGAGTCGGCGATACTGACTTCAGAGGGTGAACGCCTACCTCTAAAACATAACCATACATGAAAGTATCACATTTTTTTCACCTGTCTTTGCTTCCAACACGGATTCATTAATAAGGACAGTTGGGGTTGTATTGGTTTCAGGTGGATACATTGTGGTATATGGACGATTCCTTATTGCCATTGAATGTGGGCAATGTTTTTCAGTGTTCCTTCTAATGTCGCCGACCGCCTCCGTGGTCTAGTGGTAGAGCGTCCGCCCGGAGAGCGGAAGGTCCGGAGTTCGATCCCCGGCCGCGTCATACCAAAAGACGTTAAAAGATGGTACTTGTCGTTTCCCTGTCTGGCGCTCGGCATAAAGGGGCTAAAACAAGGACTGGTCGGCTCGGAGTCAGTATACTGTGTCTGAGTGGGGTATTCATGTTAAACTGCGGCATGGTATCTCAGTGAGCTAGCACTACAAATCGGCATCAGTCCGGACTAGTACAAGCAGCCACACACACACGTGCATGCACGTCGCTATATAAGTGCAATAATCTCTGACGCGACGTTAAACCCAATTTCACCTCACTTCTAATGTCGCCATAAGACAAATGATAAACAATGTACAAAAATTATGTTGAACAGAGACATGAAATATAACGGAACAGAAAATGGTGGGAAAGGGCGATAATTTACTCGTTTACTTGGAAGTCCTATGGACTTTTACCGTATCAAAAAGTTAATAGAACATTTTATCGACAAGAGCTCATCCGGGACACAATAGGTAATGTACAGTTAAGTAGACCTCGAGATGAAATCAAAATGATTGGTTTGTGATGATAATGTTAGCATCGCGGTACAGCGGCCAGACACATGTATGTACACACATATAAAGGATGGTGTTTACGAACTATAACCTTTAAATGGAGGCAGAACTGTTCGGTCTGGTGCTCGTTCTCATTTCAGGTCCAGCCATCGTAATTAGTCCTTTGTAAGACATAGAGATATTGTCTCTATGTAATTAGGCAACTAGCTATTGCTATGTTGAACTGACCATATAGCCTGTAAATTGTGTACATAGACAATCACATTCTGGTGCCAATGATGCTTCTGTTGAGGCAAGCTGGGTAGAGGGGCTTAGGGGCTGTACTTCTTTCACAAGCATGTGTGCAACTCATAAAGCAGAACACGCTTACCCTTTCGCTAACACCTGATGTCATCACTGATTTTCAGTGATCCTTGCCTATAATTTTTACCTCTAGTTTGCCTTTGACGACCAATGGAATATGTTTCGTCGGATATACAGGCATTAGTTATTGTCTGATTGTGACATTTACATGGACTGGTTGAAGTCCTGCTGGTGGACTGAAGTCCTCGAGTGTCACCATAAACTCAGCAGCATTTATGAATTGTACTGATGCAACTTCTAAAGACAGGCTTGGGCCGATACAGTAAACGTTCTCTCCATTGTGTTGCATATTTCTGTAGCGTTTTTCTTTATTTACATGAAGAAGAATCTCTGCACATGTACACAGCAGACGTAATTCAAAATTAACACATTGTCTTTACTTTGTACAGCAGAGGAGCAGAAGCGTCCAAGCATGCCAGTAAAGAACCGAATCAGGGTATGATGTTCATTTGATTAATTCAAAATTTCTGTTGAATTTATTTTCGCAAATAAACACCGATATAGCAAGATGAAATGGTTTAGGTCGGATATATTGCCAAGAGAAAACGGTCACGGAATTTCCACCCAGTCCACTTATACTCGATAGATTCGAGCCAAAAGCCGACTGACCCTTGTAGCCTCAGTAAACATGCATATTCTTCCTCGTTCCCTACTACGAACAACGTTACCCTTACAGTGTTCATTCCCAAACTTCTCTGCTAGTCATGCTGGTAAACTCAACGTCTGACGTTTGGAGCGCTATCGGTTCATTCCTCATCACTCGGGCTTTTGCAGATTATGAACGGGACGAGAGTCCCAAATGATTGGCCTCACGCACCACCATGGTTACCCGTAACCTTCGTTAGTGTCCGTCCGATCTTCTTCCCTTTTCGTAATCGTTTACGTATGGCTAGGTAAATCTGCGCTCATTTTTACAGTGTGGACGTGTAGCTCAGTCAGACAGCTTATCCGACCAACAGTCCCGAGAACGTGTCTAAAGGATTGTCACAAGAACCCGGTTACTTGTCTCAGTGACCTACAGCACAACCCTTATATTGCTGCATTATCCGTTTTTGAGAACTAGTGGCTGATAACATGAACAACTATCCACGCAGGTTTCGTTTGCCTCAATCGGCAACGTGGCACATAGTCGCCAATAAAGCATCAATTCCATCGACTCTTCGGTTATAATTACAGATTTAAACTTAAATATATTTCTTGTGCCCATGGTCTGAACTTCTCTCTCTCGATTAAAAGGAATCAAACTTTTCATCAACGGACCGACATATCTTGCAAACTTATCATGTTGCCCCTGATAGGTGAAAGCCGACCTGTTGACATGTTTAAATATCAGAGGACACAGTGGTTTGAATATAGTGACAATGACAACAAAAGTTATGTCACTTGGCACACTCATCAAAAACTGTCTGTTCATCTGACTTACATGTCATCACAAATATCAGATAATATTCTGTATTCGTTTGTTTGCTGATCCGCACTACGCTTCCTATCAATTTAACATACATGCACATGTACAGATGGCCGCTGCAGTTGCGCTTCTTCTAAATCAACAATGTTTGTCCCAGAATATATTAAATATTGTAAGTGTGTCCCATGAAAATTGGTTGAAAGCTACATGTACATCCCAACTTTTTCTGACACCGAAAACGAACTTCCCATGAGACAAGTGAAGGTGAATTCTTGTCTGTCGCAGTGTGGCCCTTAGTTATATTTACAAATTACTCCCTCTCCCTTGTTGCATTAAAACACAGGCCACATGACAAAACTTTTTGCGTAAGTACATTATCAGTAAGAGAAAATTTGACATATATAAAAAAACATCGCTAGATAAAGTAATTACCAACCCTAAGTCTATACATCATTTGCTTAAAAGCATTAGGATTTAGACTAACGAGTTTTAAATTATGCAGTGAAATAAAATGGATTTTTGTTTCATTACTTGTAAAGACTTTTGATAATATCGTATTACACATTATTACACACATTTTTACCCTACAAAACTACTTTTTGCGACTGAGGGAGTATTAAGAATGTAGGCTATCCTTTAATTTTGTTATACAAGTTCTTCAAACGTTGATCTTTTAACAGAATACTTGTAGTTTCTGTAATGTTATCAACAGCGGTGTTACCGTTCCTCAAGGAGGCAAAGGATACCCCCACATGTTTTAATGCCGTTATCTGGTAAGACTCAGACCATTAAAAAAACAAAACTGAGGCAAACCTTAAGTAATATCTTGAAAGTTTAAATCGTCAGAGATAATTATACGTATACAGATGTTACAAATGATACACAGAGCCAGTACACCAACCTACACATCAACCTGCGAAAACGGAAAGTGCAAAAGGTCGAAACAGTATTGGATCTTATTACATACAAATCGTAATGTATCTTTAACATCGCATTTGTTGGATTGTTTATCGTGTACAAAACACCGTGTTAAGGAATGTCCTTGTTGGTGACTGTATAATACAGGCTATGGCTAGGTTTAAAACTTAACACAGAAAGCAGTTGGTATGTTGTTACCATTCCTGTAGTAAACACGTACATGTTAGTGAATTAGGCTGGTTGGTTGGTTGGTTTGTTGTTTAACGCCGCACTCAGCAATATTCCAGCTACATGACGGCGGTCTGTAAATAATCGAGTGTGGACCAGACAGTCCAGTGATTAATATCATGAGCATCGATCCACGCAATTGGGATCGATGACATGCATCAACCAAGTCAGCGAGCCTGACCACCCGATCCCGTTAGTCGCCTTTTACGGCAAGCATGGGTTGCTGAAGACCTATTCTACCCCGGAATCTTCACGGTGATAGTAAATTAGGATAATGAGCATACACTGAAAGGAAAGACGTACACTGACGTCGTCAATGACACATGTGACAATGATCAGGTAGCCTTGTAGTTAAAGCGTTCGCTCGTCACGGCATAGACCCGGGTTCGATTCCCCACATTGGAACAATGTTTGAAACTCATTTCTGGTGTTCCCTGACGTGATGTTGCTGGAATATTGCAAAAAACGGCGTAGAACCCCACTCACTCACTCACTGATTTATTTTTGACAACGATACATTAATGATATTTTATGGATTGGAACATGTCTTTATGTCCACCCGTTCTATGAAGCTGAAGTTGATTTGGAAGTGCGACGGAAATCATGTGGCTGCCTTGTAATTGGTTGATGTCTTATCTATCTACATACAACCTGACCTGATTGTTGTCATATGCCACAAAGTGACCTTGTGGTTTGGTTCTGATAATTGAAGTCTAATTTTCATCTCTATGATTTAGAGTGAAATTTTCGAAAGGATCAATTTTAGAAATACTATTAATATTTTACTTGTTTGTCGTATTTGACAATACATTTTTCCATTAAAATCTTACTTGTAAATATGGAGAGAACTATAATGGCATTAGCTGGAAACAACTTGTGAGATTAAGGTTGCTTTTCATTTCACATATACTTCATGTTTTAAGCATCAGCCTATATAACGTGGTTATAAACGGGTACCAAGTTGGAGGTGATCGTTATCTCCACGCTGCTATGTCATCATGTCATACGTTTGATACGTATTCACCTAGGCATTTTCCCAAAAGCATTTCGTTTCCGAAATGACATTTATGTAGATACGTCCATAATCGGTGAGTATGGCAGACAGCGTGACAGGCATCTTCTTAAAGAAGTGATCTGATAATAGAAGACTCAATTCCCCTTTGGGCCACAACCATAACCACAGTTCGGTGTCAAAGGAGACACGATTTTCTGGAACGTGACTCACATCAACACTATAGCTTTTGCACCAAATGTTTATATCGTTTGGAAAATGCGTTCAATAGAAAAATAATACCTTTTTGTGGTATATGGGAATACTTCGATACCAGGACCCAAACGGGATAGCTTAACGTCGTCATGGTTGACGATGGACGTTCCTGGCTGTCTGTTACCAGCATACATGATTTTGGTGTCAAACAATGGTGTATGGACTGGAGGGTTGCTCACAATCAGCATTGATGCTAAACTGGACTTAGGCTTTGGATACTAGGCACCCTGTGCAGCTCATCAAATATGCTGTTTTACCTGAGGTTAAGGAGTTAATGCTTCGGAGTAGGTTTGGTATAATTATATATGTTTGTGCATGAGAGTAAGCGGTAAAAGTATCACTGGTGGCATTCGGATCCTGTGAGTTTATTGGAAGCCTTTTGAACAGCGTTTTGGCATTATGGAATGCTGAATGGACTAACATACGTGAACGTATAAAATATAGTGTGAGACTAAGGGTATGTAACGTCGCAATGCCGTAGTACCCAATGACGCAAACAGCGTTTCTGTATTTGGCAAGCTACATTGACATTGCTTGATTTACTTTCGTACAATATATATGTTGATAATGAATGTACAGACAAAGCCTGTGCAATGTCGCCTTCTCACAATGCCTACACCTGTTTCTCCTACCCATACAATATACTGCCAAAATGTTGTCAACAAAGTATATAATAACACATGCGTCCTGAATGTGAACTGTGAATGAAAAGGTATAAACCTTTGTACTGAAATGAATATTATTTGAAAATGTTATTAAGAAAAAGAGTATATTTGTTTCTAATTATTTGGGGTTTTGTTCAGGAAACATTTGTCTGCTGGTTAGGAGGCACTACTGTTCCAGTTTTCTGAGGTTGATTCCTGGCTTTGAAACTACCATACTGGGAGAAGCGTGCACAACCCGCGTCATTTGACTTCACTCTCACATTAAACTCACGGTGCATATTATAATATAATTGAAATATTTTCAAAGCAACTTTAAACCTACTCAATCGTCCTGTAAACAATCAGAAGAAACTTTCATAAACATATTTAGAAGATATTGCATATTTTTGGATTTTGTTTGTTTCATCACTTAATCACATTGGATTAATTTCAGATCAATAAAATATTTTTAAACGATACCCTACGGAAGTTATTGTAAAATCTTATCCAGATACATGATTATGTAGTTGATGTACATTTGACATACAAAACAGACCGCCTCCGTGGTCCTGTGGTAGAGCGTCCGCCCGGAGAGCGGAAGGTCCGGGGTTCGATCCCCGGCCGCGTCATACCAAAAGACGTATAAAGATGGTACTTGTTGTTACCCTGTCTGGCGCTCGGCATTAAGGGGCTAAAACAAGGACTGGTCGGCTTGGAGTCAGTATACTGTGTCTGAGTGGGGTATTCATGTTAAACTGCGGCATGGTATCTCAGTGAGCTAGCACTATAAATCGGCATCAGTCCGGACTAGTACAAGCAGCCACACAAACACACACACGTACATGCACGTCGCTATATAAGTGCAATAATCTTGGACGCGACGTTAAACCCAATTTCACCTCACCTCACATATGTTATTTGACATTGTCTTAAGGCCTTAGATTACAGGTTGACCCGAACAGGCATCACTTAATTACCTCAATATAAGCATACAAATTAAAAAGACAGAAGACATAAAAGCTTTTATGTATAGTCGTTTGTCCTTTTTCTATCATGGTCGTTACGAAATACACGTAGACGTATAAGGGCGTCTAACATGTCAGTGAAAGAATATAGAGCTTGCTGTTTTTATGTTTCAATAGACAAATAATGCTTGATTCAGCAGAAGCATTTTCTGCAGTCGGGAAGAACATCATTTCCACATTAATTACTTTTCTTCTTCTTTAGTATAGTATGTATAACGGGTATGTCATCGGGAAGAAATGCTATTAGTGACCAATAACAATATAATCAACTTCGGATATTTCGATCAATTTGTGTAGCATTTCAAATGTATGGGTCTTGCCGGATTGTGATTTGAGGTCAGTACCCAATATGATAGCATACATAAACCTCTTTATCACTTCTAAACCATAACGATTATCGCAAACTATGGTAATGTAACATCATTGAGGGTATGATTAGTTACATTCGGCTCTTAACACAAACGGGGGCGGTCGGGTAGCCTAGTGGTCAACGCGTTTGCTCGTCACGCCGAAGACCCGGGGTGGATTCCCGACATGGGTACAATGTGTGAAGCCTATTTCTGGTGTTCCCCGCCGTGATATTACTGGAATATTGCTAAAAGCGGCGTACAACCATACTCACTCACTCACTTAATACAAACGTCCCGTGAAGACCCGGGTTAGAATAGATCTTCGGCAATCCATGCTATTCGTAAAAGGCGACTATGCTTGTCGTAAGAGTTGATCAATGGGATCGGGTGGTCAGGCTCGATGACTTGGTTGATGCATGTCCTCGTTTCCAAATTGTGTGGATCGATGCTCATGGTGTCAATTAATGGATTGTTTGGTCCAGACTCGAGTATTTACGGACCACAGTCATATAGCCGGAATATTGCTGAGTGTGGCGTATATCTAAACACTAAACACTATCATTTAGTTGAAAATTACACTGTTAGTATAAGTTTGTAAAACGTGTGCATGAAAAATTCAACAAACAAATAACATATGTTCTGACTCTATTCTACAGTTGTGTCAATGCAACACATACACCCGACACTTATTTGTTGGTCTCCTGAGAGGAATATGTATGTGTAGACGTCAAGTCCATTTATGTGTCGTTTCTATTGATACATACATTGCGTATATCCTATTTTATGAAAACAGTAAACACTAAATGTATGAATCTATACGTCAGAGAATAATACGTTATTCGCAGAAGCATGTTTCACTGGGCGTTAAAGGCAAAGAAAATAAGAATGAAAAACGTATATAGGAATCCCGAGAAATACAGAAAGTAAAATGCCATTGACAGATTACAGGAGTGTCTCGGAAAAGGAAACAGGGATATTATAGGGGACAAGTAGTTCTTACCCGAAATAGTTTATACTCACCCAGTAATACAGAGAAACATAACGATAAACAATGCACCAGTCCATTACGATAACAATGCACAAATACTTATTGTTTAAGATACATTTATGGGATATAGGATGATGATAATTATTGTTACTACAGTGAAACGTTGACTGGGTTTGGACTACAGACAATATCGATTTATCTGTTGTTCGAGACAAGCGGAATGCGAAACAAAGTTTCCTCATCTTCAGCGATATGTCCATTTACGTCCAGACTTCGAATTAACTAGTTCCCGAAGATTCACATTGAGGATAAAGGCACACAAAACGGGATTGAATTGTCAATCATTAGTTGACACAAGGAAGGGTTAC
This sequence comes from Haliotis rufescens, assembly GCF_023055435.1. Lineage (NCBI taxonomy): Eukaryota > Metazoa > Mollusca > Gastropoda > Lepetellida > Haliotidae > Haliotis > Haliotis rufescens. Next base: position 9,154,770 of record NW_025964383.1, read on the forward strand.
CTGATGTGCCGATAATTCTCCCTGGTGAATTCTAGAATGGTGAAAACACTAAACATCGTAGAGATGATATTTTACATTTTATTGTGGAAGGGAAAGTATTGGTGATATTTTCTAGAAAACTGATTACTCCAGACCCCCATGACATTCACGTTTTGAAACTACGCCTCTAGTGCTGTGTTCTACGCTCAATATTGATATTGTTAATTGAAGGCTGATCAATTCCTTGGTCACAATGTAGTGTTATCAACTACGAGACATATTCTCAAAATTAAGAAATTGGATCAACTCTCAGGGAGATTCTCTACATCTTCAAACAGGATCGTTGCAGATGTAGAAGTACCAACGAAGCGATTACACAAATACACATGGAAGGATTCCGTGAGTGAATTGGCCGATACATATGAAATCAACATATATAAATGAGATAACTCAGTTTTAGGCATGGAATCAAATATGAAGGACGCCGTCTTGCTGTCTACTGATGCCATGCTGTCTGTGGAGGCGTTCCTCAAAGGGCCTATCCGTTACTTAGCAAACTTGTAGTAGTTTGACACAACGAGGTCTTGTTTAATAAAGACGGTCGATGTCACGCACTAAATTCTTGTAGAAAGACAAAGAGAAAAGTCAACATTTATTGCATGAAGGCCTCTGGACAATCAATATAAGTGTGCACATTTGTGTCATAATGGTAAAGTACGAAATTATAATATAAACACTTAGCTGAGCATCAATTGACACTTGGTGTTATACGCATAATATAAAACTACAAATAACGTTGTTATCAATATCAGTATATAACAGTTGACAATAATTATAATCCTACAAATTTGTACACATTAATATGATTACAAAAATATTCTGGATGGTACAGTTCCCATATTTCGCAAGACACAGAAACACACAATTATGTTCACCTTCAATGCCATAGTAAGAAATTGGATATAAGCTGAAAGGAATATCAATTGCCAACCATTTCCCTCCATTAAACCTTAATCTAAGAAGACCACGCCTGAGTTTTATTAGTATGTTGCGAAACTTCCTTTCATTCAGAGCTGTTATTAATTAGGTCAGTTACAAATGTAGTTGTTAGTTATCATTAATCAACTGGCCGACCATTCAAAGGTGACCATAACGATATGAGATCGCGCTGGTCTCAAGCTCACTGGTCCTTAAAGTAGAAGTAAGAATAATATAGATACAGATCACGTGGAGCAACTTGTGCGTTCCAAAGTTTATTACAGGAGCAGAGTGATTTGGATAGCTCTGCCCTGTTCTGATATTACCCAAAATATTGATAAGATAGAACGCACAGTTTGCTCTGATTGGTCAATTGTATCTTTATTGTATATATTAATGGTCAACGTCAAATTGGCATATACTTTCTTTTCGTGTGTTCCTGGATTTAACAAGGCTCACATAGTTAACCTAATAATTTATATTGGAATGAGACTTAAATTCATTTACACAAAGAGGCATAAAGAAATTAAACCCTCGGCTATGCTAATTAAGGCATAAGGTATTGAGGGATTAAAACTGTGACACAGCGTGACTCCTCCTGCTGCATGACAGGCTTGGCCTTTGTGTTGAGTTTGCCCTGAGAGGATGCTGTTTCAAGAGTGACACTGATTGGTAACTCAGGCAAAGCTGTGTCAAAATGTGAATAATAGGAAATAGCCCAAATATATTTACATATGATATTTTATCAAATATCAAACATTATTTTAAGGAATACTAGAGCAAATATATGTGTCGAATTCATATTGAGGTGAGGTGAAATGGGGTGATTATTGCACTTATATAGCGACGTGCATGTGTGTGTGTGTGTTTGTTTGGCTGCGTGTATTAGGCCGGACTGATGCCGATTTATAGTGCTAGCTCACCGAGATACCATGCCGCAGTTTAACATGAATACCCCACTCAGACACAGAAAACTGACTCCGAGCCGACCAGTCCTTGTTTTAGCCCCTTAATGCCGAACGCCAGACAGGGTAACAACAAGTACCATCTTTTAATGTCTTTTGGTATGACGCGGCCGGGGATCGAACCCCGGACCTTCCGCTCTCCGGGCGGACGCTCTACCACAGGACCACGGAGGCGGTCGAATTCATATTGAAGTAAGTTCATTGATTGCTTAAGACTGTTGTTGACTCTCAATGTCAGTCTAGTCACGGAACCAGTCAATTGTCTGGGTGTGTTTTGTTCACCAGAGTAGGTCGTAGCGAGGTAATTGGACCACAAGCATGCAGTTAAACACTTTCTTCTAATATATGTGTAGCAGGGTAATTTGTTACCTTTTTATTATTGTTATTTACATCATTATTTATACATCATCATCATCTGTATGTTCATTGTTTTCTTGTCGACAGTTGCATGTCAGTGAATAACTCTTTAAAGTACTTAACACCCTTATTTTCAGTCTCTGGACATCTCTCACCAGATCTCCCCCTTCAACCTTCTGTGTATCTTTAGACATTTTTACACACCTTGGGGAATTCCCTCAGACTATTTATATCTTGCTTTAAGCACTTCCTTTGATGCTTAATGCAATCTATCCTCTCATTGGCCACCCTGTTCCTCTACAGGTAGCTTCCTTCCATACCTGACTTCCTCCTCACTTCACGTGCTGCTGTTGAGGAGGAAGGATGCGTTCTTTTCTTCAGGTATGGAGAGGCCACTTTTCAATCTGTTTTCATCTGCCTCTGTCAGTAATTACTACCTATATTAGGGGGCTCAATTAAATTGAATAATATATATAATATCTTTTAAAGTAATATTAGATTAGTTAATGAACTATTAATATTATAAAACTAATTTGTAAAATAATTAACCAGTTGGTCCATTTAGGCCCAACTGCTTTTTCAAGTATTATATAACTTTAATGTTAAATTACTACTAGTTTTTATTGTGATTATTTAATGGCTTTGTAGTACTATGTTAAAATTAATACCTGACTTCATGTGCTGCTGTTGAGGAGGAAGGATGTGTTCATTTCTTCGGATTATTTCCACAACAGCAGCCATCTCCATCATATAATACATTCATATTCATCATCTGCCTGTGTCTGTAATCTCCAACGGCCTGAGCTGGACCGAATACACGACCATGGCTACAAATGTGGCGCCCAACGTGGGCTGCCACACTGGACACTCTGGACACAGACTTCATCAACTCCATTCCTTTCTTCATGTTCTGGGGGTACTCCTTCTTCTACATCATTTTTGATGACCCCGGCTACACATGCGAAAACGCTGAGTTCAGGAGAAAAGTGTCTAAAGGACCAGAAACAGCGCTTCTGTGTTTATTCGTGCCACGAGTAGGTAGTTACAATACGATTCCCCAGAAATGTCAAGTAGATAGTGTTTACGCAATGTCAAGAATTCCATATTATGAAACACGTGTGAACGTCTGTTTGGCGGTCATGTGACCGATTCCTCGTCCAGCGAAAAAGTCGTGTGTCGTGTAAACCTCACATTAACACAGTTCGCTCATGAACTATTGCTTTGTGTACCTTCCCAAGTTGGAAAAAAGATATGTTAATTAATGTTTAAACACTTAAACATGATGGAATAACAATGAACGAATTTTACAGTCCCATGTGTCAGGGCTACAGCTGTAAAAGTAAAGAACGCGTCAGCTTTTACAGGAATTCGAGCGTCAGTTGATCAGTTAATCAGTTGAGGGCATATATTAGTTTTAGGTACATGCAGACTAGGACATAACCACATTCACCATAGATTATTATATAAGGAGACTGTTTACCAACGTATAAACCGTACATGACTAATGATTTACCTTCTCTAGTTCACTATTATTGCCCTAAACCCTAATAGTATACTCACGATTGCTAAAAGAAAAGACTGAAGGCAAGGCTATGTTTGTTACCTCAAGTAAAACTCGCTGCGCTCGAGGTTCTACTACACCAAATCAGAACCAGTTGGGACAGTGCGGTTTTCGTAGCCTTAAGCTTCAGTGCACATCGAGAGATATCTGCAGGCTGTGATTGGAGGATATTTTGTAAGATTTTTACGTCTTTTAAATGTGCATCCATCCAGTTATTAAAACTGACCATGTTTTCTTTATTTAGTACTGTCTTTTTCAACATGATGACTTATGCTGAATGTGACAACAGCTATTTTCAAGTAGGTGACATTTGGTGCGAAACTGGGGGTGGTGTGTTTAGCTTCCTGTACTCGGAAAAGGAGCTGGCTAAGCTAGTTATTTTCTTTGTTTTTTTATGCTCTAAGGTCAAACTGTGCACACACGTACAGATAATAGCTGTTGAATGCGTACTAGTTATATTTACAAAGAATATAACGTTACTACAGAAGTCTATGGGAAAACATTTGGTTGTGTGTAACCTCGATCCCACGTAGACGTTGGCAGCCAAGAAACGAGTACACCTGCTTGTATAAGTCAAACAATACCAACGAAAAGAAAATGAAAGAAACCAGCAACAAGAATTTTCACATGGTTATGAATCATTCTGGGAGAACATGGAAAAACAGATATCACAAAATCGATAACAAAACAAATTAAAGCAGAGGACCGCAGAGATTATTTTAAAATCCTTTTTGATGATGTTTTTTTTATCTAATAGGGATGCTTCCAATCAACATGTTGAATGTGAATAGCAGTTGACCGACTTAAAACACGCTATTTCAGATCTTTCAATATCGAGCACTGAAATTTTGAATAATATTACCGTGTTGAAAAACGTCAAATCTATATAACGTAATTGGAGAATGCCAAATCGTTTCAAGTGGGGATAATGACCCATACCAAGTAACCATGTTTTTAAGCTTGGACTATGACCAGAAAAGTTGGACACTGCAATAATGATACCTACAAAATATTGACATGTACCGAGCTATTACTATTATTGAGTGTTTAAAGGAATGTGTTCACCTCTATTTGGAACAGTGTATTGGTGACCCAGTCCTGCACGGCACCTATGATCGCTGGCTCTAATTCTACATCATGGTTATCACAGCACCATACCAGTGGTCGTGGGCTTCGCGAGGAGGTAAAGTCAGTGCGACTTATATCACTGCGGGCTTCACTCCCACACCAAGCTGCCACGCTGTAATATAAATGAACTACTCTTCAAAGCAGCGTTAAAACAAAACAGTATTTGGAGCTGAAAACATTATGATGTGTTTCCAGTAACTGCTATTTTTCACAGATACCACGAAAATGTAAAGGTAATTGTTTGGTGTCCGTTATTATTTTGCAAAACGTTTGATTCAATTCTTTGTATTTTTCATGTAGCAGCAGAAAGATGGTCCAATGCCTTTACAAGTGAAGAGGTTTCTCACATAAAATGTAAGAAAGTTTCATTCCTTCACTTCAGCCATTTTGACAATAATTCTTTTGTAAATCTTTGATGGACAAAATATCCCTTTGCTTCCACATTGCTCTGAAATTGGGGAGTCAAGTTTCAACATTCAAATCGAAAAGGTTCACCTTTTATATTCGCGAGAGATGTTTGAATGTTAACATCCTTATGTCATTTGATGCTGTTTTAGGGTTAAATAATAAGGTTATTCATATCTTTGCAGTCAAACGTTGCATGAAGTATTGGTGGCTTTATCCACTTCAAATGTCGCGCGTTCAAATTCAGTGATCAAGTTATATAATTGCCATCACTATTTTACTTTTACGCTCAATGGAATCTGTTTCGGGAGAAATTCGAGACATTCTTTTCTCTAGCGTTAATGTTTTCTATTTACAGCATCTTGAGGGTAACTTTCAACAGGATTGGCACAACGATCTATCTGTTCCACAATCTGATACCATGCTGATTATAAGAAGCAAATTGTTGCTAAATGCACGTTTTGTATAAAGATTAAAAACTATATGAAAACGTGTAATCATGCCTTGCACCCTTCCGATGCAGTTCACATTATTTTCAATAGAAACTGGTCAATTTTAGGATTCCCTGCGTGACCAAGAACATGTCGAGGTTGCCGATCTGATCGAATATATAGCATCACTCTTTATTAGTATGTCATCATGATTTAAGAAATATTTAGTTTAAGCCAAACGTCTACACTGGTATAAAGACGTCATCATATTTAAGAAACTATAACCTTTACATGCATTCCAGGTTCAGTGGTCAGGTAACCATCCCTGTCAAGTCCAGTCCTTGCAATTAGTTCTCTGTCAGAGATAGATACATTTCCTTAATGTAGTTAGGATAACTAGCTTTGCTATGTTGAACTAGCTATATAACATTTTTGTTCCATTATCATACACAAGTTCCTTGTACGATTCCGACTGAAGCAAATCATGTGTTTGTGAATCCCTGTCCCATAGTGATGATGCTAGGTGTACGCGAAAAGGGGTTAGATTCCTGTACTACCGGTGACACTGGTCACAAACACATGCAAGGGCATTGAAACACCTGTTTCAGTTTTTCCGCTGTTGAGCCATGTCTTGGCATAATATTTCACGGCTGCTCTTAATGTTTAAACGTATGAACAATCATCCACACTGATAGGTTATACGGGTTCACAGTCTCCAAGGTGGTAAATTGTTATGAACTAGTAATAACTGTAGTTAAATATGGAATCTCGGGTATGTATTTATCAATACTATCAAACTGAGGTTATTATTTACATTGTACATGTAAGAATATACACCGTAACATCAACAATATATACAATATATAATAGTAGCTTGTTATCCTTTTTCTTGTAGTTTTCGATAATTCTGAGTGACACGTTTCATCAACGGGCGACAGTGACTTGCAAAGACGATGCGATTGGTCGAGGATTTAATCCAGGAAAGGTGAAGAATGATTTGTTGTCATTACGATTAATATCACCTGACACAACCGTGAGAATATGATGATAATAACAGCAAACTCACGGTCTTGGGGTAATCTCATAAATTCTGTCTGGCCTTTTCCTAAATGTCATCACGACTGTCAAACAGAATTCTTTATTCTTGTGCATATTGGTCCGCGAAAGGCATTGTTAGACCATCCGTACTCTTTGACTTCGTCTGATGATTAATATTTTTTGTACTTTTTGTTGGCAGGTACGGAATTAAATATCGGAAGTCTGTCTAATTCAAATCGCAGAAACATCCCAAGTTCCAAGCTATGTCCCTATATGAGTACGAAATTTGAATACCATTGGCGCCATTTGTCGAAGGAACCCCCTTGAGAGAACTGGAGGTTAAACCCTTGTTTGTCGTTTGTATGGAGCTTAGTCGGGAATTTGCAAAGAGGATCTACATATTTGACAATCTCTCAATCTCCCGTATGGCTTCATAGCACAATGGACATGCCAATATTTACGTTATATTTTCATTAATGACAAAATAGAAACTGACATTCAAATAAAACGCACACGAAATTAATAATCATACCTAAATTTATACATAATTTGTTAAAAGGCATTCCGAGTAACGATTCATAAATGAAGAAGCCACACAAAAATTGTTTCCCCACATGGGAATAACGTGCGGAGTCCACTTCTGGCGTTCTGCGTCTTGATATTGCTGTAATATGTCTAAAAGCGGCGTAAATCCATGTTCACGTACTATTTAAAATAGCAATATGTTGCAGATGTCAATGGTAATATAACGAGATTATTTAACTTTGTCAGGGAAGAACAGGAAATGGTTTCAATAGTGTCACCTTTATCAGATTATGTGTGCAAAACTTGATCTATAAAGCAAAATGGTTCTTCAGCACAACCATGTGGTTAGCAAATTGTAAATACAATGAGGATAACCCCGTTTCCTATCAATAAAAATCAATACTATATGGTTTTTTTATGTATTGAGGCGACTTAAGCATGTTAAGGGATCGGATGGTCAGGCTCGCTGACTTGGTACATGCATGTCATCGTTTCGCAATTGCGTAGATCGATTCTCATGATATCATTCACTGGATTGTCTGGTCCAGACTCGATTATTTACAGACCGCTGTCATATGGCAACAAACAAACCACTAAACAAAATGAGACTTTGGTTTTTCAATAATGGGTCAGAGATAGTCGGCCCTTAAGGATACACGTAAGCCCTGTTTGGAATCCTTGGCGGAATGTGACCCAAGTACATCATGCTTGTTGAATAAGAAGACTGATGAAAATTGTGCGCAATGTCTGACCTGCTGATTGTGTGTCACTACGCCCGATGCCAGGGGCTATTCCACATGCATACAGCCACTGCAGACAATCAGCCAAGGTAGACTCCTATTACTCTTACCTCGAAATTTGGAACTCACTGGTTTGTTTCGCCCAGACTCATTTATTAACAGTCCGAATCACTGGAATATTGCTGACTGTGTCGTACAATGTCAATCACTCTTTCAAATGAAACCAGAAATACACGATGTCTAATACTAGAAAAGAGAACTCTGTTCAAGCCTTTGGAAAGCCTCTGTACCGACACGACGAATGAATGAATGCATGAATGAATGAATGAATGAATGAATGAATGTTACTGTTCATTATGAGTGTGAGTGAGTTGGGTTTAACGCCGCTTTTAACAGTGTTCCAGTTATATCACGGCGTGTCAGCTTAATGTGGGAGGAAAGTCCGAAGTGATGCAGGTCTCAGACATTTACCACTTCGATGAAACCCACGAGCACGGGTATGGTGCTGACGTTCATTGTGAAGGCTTACAGTACAAGAAAACGTTTTAAATGAGTTATTCAATACTCTCATTCAACGTCTTTGTACAATTCATGTATTCCTACGCAGAACATGGCTTGGGTTGATATCTTACACTTAGACTCTTTTGTCTGTATCTTACATCGCTGATGGTTTTAGTATTGGGTCGCATAGTAATAAAAAACATGGTTTAAGTTGCAATATGGCAAACGAAATTATTCTTATTGTGTTAGTCATGCCAGTGTTGATTAAATATATTGGGGAAATTAGTATTATCAATGTCAATTTAATCCAAAGTTTCCTTGTCTTCTGTAACGTGGCTGTGTAGTACCATGTAGGGGTGATGGTTATTTGCACTGTACTCATTATGTCATACGTTAGAAAAAACTCTACACAGTTGATCCGTATACGTATTTCCAAAAGTGCATATTAGATTTACATAACGTCATGTGATAGGTGAACAATAGAATACAATTGACAACATGTTTCTCACTAAATAATAATTGATTACGTGCACTGATGACAGACGCCACCGTTTCAATTCGGCCCACGATCGGCCTTTTTCCTACACATTACACGCCAAAGTGGACATGATCCTCCACGACCTGTCACAGACCAGTGGCAGTTCAACAACAAAAACTATGTTATAAGTTTATAATTATTATTACTTTAAATTTTTCATTTCAAAATTAATTTTATAATAAGACCTTCTTGCGGCAGAAATATTTAATTCGATACCCGGACGTGTCACGTGATTCAAAAACGTTGACATGAGTGACGCTCCACGTTGCCAGTGGCCTGCCACCAGCAGCCCTTCTTTTGCTGTTGGAGACTTTCAAAGACTGGAGGACTGCGCAACATCACCATTGATGTGCTAGCTCTAAGCTTACATAATGGACACTCTGTGCAGCTAATCAAATAGGCTGTTTTACCCGGGGTTAAGGAATTAATGCTTCGGAGAAGGGTCGGAATAATTATTTGTCCTTGTGGTGTTTCCATTTCCTTTAAAAAACTCGATGGTGGATTCTCGATGGCCTAAATGTGTGTACGTGAAGCTAAGCGGTACATGTAATTGGATTATTGGTGGCATTCGGATCTTATTATTCTATTGGAAGTGACTCGAATGAATGAATGAATGTTACTGTTCATTATGAGTGTGAGTGAGTTGGGTTTAACGCCGCTTTTAACAGTGTTCCAGTTATATCACGGCGTGTCAGCTTAATGTGGGAGGAAAGTCCGAAGTGATGCAGGTCTCAGACATTTACCACTTCGATGAAACCCACGAGCACGGGTATGGTGCTGACGTTCATTGTGAAGGCTTACAGTACAAGAAAACGTTTTAAATGAGTTATTCAATACTCTCATTCAACGTCTTTGTACAATTCATGTATTCCTACGCAGAACATGGCTTGGGTTGATATCTTACACTTAGACTCTTTTGTCTGTATCTTACATCGCTGATGGTTTTAGTATTGGGTCGCATAGTAATAAAAAACATGGTTTAAGTTGCAATATGGCAAACGAAATTATTCTTATTGTGTTAGTCATGCCAGTGTTGATTAAATATATTGGGGAAATTAGTATTATCAATGTCAATTTAATCCAAAGTTTCCTTGTCTTCTGTAACGTGGCTGTGTAGTACCATGTAGGGGTGATGGTTATTTGCACTGTACTCATTATGTCATACGTTAGAAAAAACTCTACACAGTTGATCCGTATACGTATTTCCAAAAGTGCATATTAGATTTACATAACGTCATGTGATAGGTGAACAATAGAATACAATTGACAACATGTTTCTCACTAAATAATAATTGATTACGTGCACTGATGACAGACGCCACCGTTTCAATTCGGCCCACGATCGGCCTTTTTCCTACACATTACACGCCAAAGTGGACATGATCCTCCACGACCTGTCACAGACCAGTGGCAGTTCAACAACAAAAACTATGTTATAAGTTTATAATTATTATTACTTTAAATTTTTCATTTCAAAATTAATTTTATAATAAGACCTTCTTGCGGCAGAAATATTTAATTCGATACCCGGACGTGTCACGTGATTCAAAAACGTTGACATGAGTGACGCTCCACGTTGCCAGTGGCCTGCCACCAGCAGCCCTTCTTTTGCTGTTGGAGACTTTCAAAGACTGGAGGACTGCGCAACATCACCATTGATGTGCTAGCTCTAAGCTTACATAATGGACACTCTGTGCAGCTAATCAAATAGGCTGTTTTACCCGGGGTTAAGGAATTAATGCTTCGGAGAAGGGTCGGAATAATTATTTGTCCTTGTGGTGTTTCCATTTCCTTTAAAAAACTCGATGGTGGATTCTCGATGGCCTAAATGTGTGTACGTGAAGCTAAGCGGTACATGTAATTGGATTATTGGTGGCATTCGGATCTTATTATTCTATTGGAAGTGACTCGAAGAGCGTTTTTCCTTTTTTGAAAGCTCAAAGGATGGAGTTGCTCGTCTGACATGTGTATAAACCATGATATGTGTGTATAGACTATAGATGTGTAACGCAGCAAAGCCACAGGGGTTATACCTACATCTCCATCTGACAGGATATATTGACATAATACAGGTTTGTGTTATGAACACACAAATGTCATTTAGAAAGTGGTCAAATGTAACAAATGTTATATTTGGGATAACACTCTCGCACTTGTTTGGTATGAGTCCCATGTGGGATTCGAATCCACACTACCAGAGTGAGTCACCACATCGCCAGCGCACAAGTCAGCGATCTAACCCACTCAGCCACCGAGGCTTCCACAAAAATGGTTTGTGTTGTTTGAGTCTTTAATGGTCCACGTTGAGCGATCTCATGCTTACATGAACATGTATATTTGTGCAGAAATAAATAAAACAGGTCATTTAAAGGTCTTGTTTGTTTCAATATACTTGTATGTGACATTAAACCATTTCACATTCTGTGGAAATAGAGATGAGATAGGTTCTTGCGGCCCAGATTTGTAAGGTGACGCAATTCACTGTGAAAAGTTGTGTCCTTTTGCTGTGCAAGATTTTTATGATTATTTATTTGAACTCTGGATTCCCCAAGATTTGTTCGTAAGCACTATATATTTGCTCTTCGATAACCAAAGTGGTCACGCAAACCCTGCCCTACTTTGGGCTTTTATCCCCGATAAGCTGTGATATATACCGGTTACCATGATAGATACCTGATTTACTGTTAAAAACAAAAGAAGTGCTGCAACATTTACCCTGATAATGTCACAATTATGGTATTTCAGAAGGGTTACCCGGGCGGTCGGGTAGCCTAGTGGTTAAAGCGTTCGCTCGTCACGCCGAAGACCCGGGTTCGATTCCCGACATGGGTACAATGTGTGAAGCCCATTTCTGGTGTTCCCCGCCTTGATATTACTGGATACTGATATTGCCAAAAGCGGCTTTAAACCATACTCACTCACTCACTCAGAAGGGTTACCGCATGTCGCTGGAGTTGTATATTTGTTATTCTTTACACATACCTTTAATTACTTTGGATTTGTTTCCTGGGTGGCAAAAGGCACTCAACATCAATGCAAAAATCAAAGGCCTTTAACTTTTTTGAAAACTTTGTACATCTCTTTTAAGATAAACCGGAAACAAATGCCAAGGAACTGTTACCACTATACATTTATCACATCTAAAACATGTTGCTTGAAATCATACCAGGCAATCTATTCATCAAACATTAGCATAATAACATATTTTTGTCGCAATATGTGCCAATTTTAAGTTACACCCAATTACGTTTGGTGTTGTTGGTAAATGTCCTGTCCAAGGTCGTTTAAATCAAATCTGTCAGCATAAACTGTTTCTCTTTGGCATTTCAAATACATTTTGAAAAATTACAGGATTTGCAAGTATTCAGCGTATGTTGCAAGGCGACTTTTTAATTAAGCCCCATGGTTCCATCCATCCCCGTTGTACTACCGCTTCGCTCTGGTGTAAACACTCCTAGCTAACTAATTATCAACACCATATTCAGTTAAGAAATATCTCATCTGTGGAAGAGGTCTTCGCTGACATGACCGTTTTGCAAATGACCCATTTCATCATTTGTGGTGGATTGACATTTCATTTACTTTGTGGATTTGAAATGAACGTTAGCGTTATAGGCTGGGTATCCATTATTTCTGGAGACAACCATATGCAACTTTTGTTTTTTTAAGGCTCGATAAGCGGATGTTTTCTTTCATAGAAATGTGATGTGAAATCATGATCATCGTTTGAGTAATTAGGTCATTACTGTTATTATTAGCTCTTAAAAACTAACTATTTTGTGGCAGTTGTCAGTACCAGTGTATGTGATCTTGCTGACATTTTGTTCTGAAATTATACACACAAAAAACAATAACGATGTAAACGTGTGTCATAAAGATGTGTTTACGTTAACAAACGAACACTTCTTAGCAGATCTTCTGAAATGTTATTGGAAAATCGAATTACGGCACTGGAAATTCCAAATTCAAGTTACCGCTTGAAATGCTTCTTGTAATGTTTAAACAATTTCCCTGCGGGATCGTAAAAAGTCCTGGAGGTTCTGTTTTTTACGCATTTTTGGCTGATTAATTTAATCGTATTTCCCCCCAACATCTATCCAGACGTTTCTTTTTTATTAAGATAGATTTAGAAATTACATGTAAGGCGGGCGACAGGTGACACAAACTGTCATTAAAACACGTCATACTTCAGTTTTCTATAGTTATAAAAGCTAAAATTAGTATGTAGAACGCCTACACTCACTAACCTAGCAGTAACTCGCAATGTATTTTATTGGCGTATCAACCCTCACTGTATCAACCTTCACAGAGTGAGTGCCATGCAGAATAAACTGAACGTGAAGACATTACCATTCGGTTATTATTAGGGACAGATAATTTGATATTCTGGGGCGGATGAGGGCGGGTATTTTATTGAAAAAAAAATGTTGGAAAGGGCGAATCCCGATCAAAAATCCTGTTCAAACGCGACGTTAGTTTCGCGGTCATGTGACGGCTGCTCAGCCAATGAACAAGACCTGCATCGTGTATAGGTCTCACGTGCTTGGACACATATACACCAGCTGCACGTTGAATATACTCTAAAGATTAGATATTGAATATCTGCCGCGTAACTGAATAGTTTTCCATCACGTATTATTTTTTACTGTAGCACGAACATCACCTTAGACATAAAGATGTATCTGTCTGTTTATTGGTGGCAAACAACAAGCACCCCAAGGAGGGAGGGGATATAAAATGGATGTTAATTGGCAAGTAGGTCTAGCCCAGCGTCGACTAATTTATTTGAATCGTGAGCAGGAGGAATAGCATTGTTCTTTCCTGTCTAGCTCCAACGCAAACAGGATAAACTTAATACCGATATCGGCTTGCTACTCAGACGTAGCGTTGATGTCAATCGTGTATGATCGCATTGATGAAAGACACAATTATAGACATTTTCCCTTGGTACTGGGATGTGGGTTATAAGTATCAACTCATTTCTTTATTTGTGGTTACCTTTGCCACAGGAATGTAGGGCAAGTCGGGTAGCCTAGTGGTGAAAGCGTTCGCTCGTCACGCCGAAGACCCGGGTTCGATTCCCGACATGGGTACAATGTGTGAAGCTCATTTGTGGTGTACCTCGCCGTGATATTGCTGGAATATTGCTAAAAGCGGCGTAAAACCTCACTCACAAGAATGTGTGCTAAGTATGAATTCAGTGTTTATTATTTTATTGAGATAGGAACAGATGGTATCTCATTTATTAAAGATTATATTTGAATTATTTTCTGTCTGGTGTATATCCTGGTGGTACGCTTATTTTACTTATATTTGCGATCGCTGAAAAAACTTCTCCAACAGGAGTTAATCGTGGAGTCACAAGTTTTGATATTGCTGCAATACTGTACAAGCGTCTAACCATTTTCTCTCATGTATTTGTTTTATGCCGTGCACCCGAAGCCCTTATATGAATGACGTAACCTGGTTGGTTCAGTGCACAACCGGTGTTCACACTGTTTTGTTCCTCGAGCTTCTGGATACTAATATTACATACAGCATACTCGGTAATGACTCTGTAATTGTAGTAACATTTATCTAAACAAGTGTAATGATAATACCATAAACACCATAACATCAATAACATTAAAAAGAATTGTTATTGTCTCTGTGTTGAATTGATCTTTGTCGATGTTTCAGGAACGGACGTAAATGTCTTGCAAAACAACATATGATCTGTGGAGACTTATCCCTGATAGGTGAAGGCTGATGTGGTGCCATGAAGATTAATCGCAACGGACACAACCGCGAGAATATGGTGATCGTAGCAGCAAATGTATGGTCGTCCGATAAACTCATAAATTCTGTCTGGCCTTTGCTAAAATACCATCACGACTGTCAAATATGATCCTCTATTCTGGTGCGTGCTGATCAGCGAGTGGCACTGTGTTTGGTATTAAGTTAACACACAGGCGGTTGCTAATGTTAGCCTTCTTCAATTTTATCAATGTGTTGTGTACTTTTTGCCAGGTCTGGAATTAAATATCGCTAGTTTACCGAATGCAAATTGCAGAAAACATAAATTTCCCAAGTTCAAAGCTACGTGTTAACTTTTATCTGACCCAGAACGCGAACGTCGAGTACAGCCGGCGCCATTTGTCGAAGTTTTCCCATGAGATAAATGGAGGTTATATCCTCGTTTGCTGTAAGAGCTTAGTAAGGAATTCGGAAAGAGGATTTAAATATTTTAGCATCTCTCAATTTCCCGTGTTACGGTATAACACAAGGCACATGTCAATTTTTACATTGTTATCTTATTAAGGCTACATGGACATTTATACATAGAAACATCACCAGATGGGGTAAACACCAAAGTTTAAACTATACATCATTTGTGTAAAAGCATTTAGATTTGGAGTAACAGTTTTAAAGGACCACACAAATAAGATGGCTTTTCCTGTTGGTGTTTGTTCATTGCTGAAAGAGAGAGCCAAGGTATTTATGCCATATTCACAATATCCTTGCACTACAATGTTATACAAGCAAAATAGTCCCAATCATTAAAACACTGATCACTTGGATTTTCATAAAAAAAACGTCTATGTGGTTTTCGCGTATTCTAAATTTGAATGCATTCTCTCTGGTGGTCCAGTTGCCTCAGGCGCCGCAATTCGCTGTGCAGAGATGCATTCCTGAAACCCAGGATTGTGGGTTCGAATCCCGGTTCGCCTGGATTATGGTTCTAGGTTTGTCAGCATCATACCCGTGCTCGTGGGTTTCATCAAAGTGGTAAACATCTGGGACCTCATCACTTCGGGCTTTCATCCAACATAAAGCTGAAACTTCATGATATAACTGGAATATTGATCAAGGCGGGGTTAAACCCAACTCCCTCACTTACTCAATCTTAAATTTGATTTGCGAAGGTGAAAAAGTTATTGAATCAGCAGGCCTAATGGCTCATTGTTATCCAGCAGTATCGTTCAACATTATCCATCACTTGAATAAAGTTTGCAAATAAAATATGAAATTACCTTTGGATTTTGGGTGGAATTATACACAAATACCCTACTGTATCCGACACATTCTATTTGAATAGGCTGGTGATATTGTCTGACCTGTTAGAATGTGTGAAGTTATAGCACGATCACGTGGATCGCTGTTCGGGCTACTAACCTCTGGTTCCGACTCAGTTACATTGGCAGTGCCGCAATGTTTTGCAAAATCCCGCAAAGTTGGATATGCATTCACTCATTATATGTGCTACTCTGGCGACAATTCATATCACAATTTCCTACTCGCAATAATTTACATGATATCTACACTAAGCCAGACGTACCTGACGATCACGTGGAAGCAACACTGGGCATACCATTGGACATCGGGGCCAGAGTTTGTGCTCCCTCAACTGGATGCGTACAGTTCTGCCTCTCATTGGTCTCAACCAAGGAATTGCCCGAGTTGCTAATGTAAGTGTTTGGTATGGATTCCGTAGATGCACCAACTGAATATGGTTGTCTCGTTGACGCGACGTCACACGTGGACGAACGGCCCGTAGCAAGTCATGGGTGTCGCTCTGCTGTAGATTCCAAAGAGATGGTATTGTCTCGATAAACATTAAAATGTCTGGCAATTTCATGTTGCTCCGGGGGCGGTCGGGTAGCCTAGTGGTTAAAGGGTTCGCTCGTCACGCCGAAGACCCGGGTTCGATTCCCGACATGGGTACAATGTGTGAAGCCAATTTCTGGTGTCCCCCGCCGTGATATTGCTGGAATATTGCTAGAAGCGGCGTAAAACCCTACTCACTCACTCACTCATGTTGCTCCATACCTGTTTGCAGCATACACATGGCGCGTAAACGTTGATTTTCAACAAGCCGTGGCATTAAGTAAACGTTATTTACAGTTAGACTAAAGTTTTAGTGAGCATATGATAGCTAAACAATCATTTTGTGCTGATCCCATTCAAATACCACGTGTGTGAGTGGCATGCTAATATCAACAAATATCGAACTATCAAACTTGTGCTTCATGCACGTGCATATTATGAATCACGATGTTAAAGTCGATGAGGTTTCTTCATGAATATGTATTGAAAGATGCATTATTTAATTTCCGAATAAATTTAAATTTATTGAATTTCCGAAGAAGATTTTTCCGTTATTATACATCTATAATACACGTAATATACACCGAAGTAGATTTTTATGGAGATTAATATCAATATTCATGCACACAATTATAGGCCATAACGATGTCACTAGGCCTATTTCCTAGCTTTAGTAGACGAATCAATCTCACTGTAGTGCTCGGTTCGATTTAAATACCAGTACACGTGTACTCTAATCTAACAAAACTGTAATAAAACATCTACTTGAATACAAAGCTATATTTTACATTTCACTGATTTGCTGACCATTCAAACATACACTGCCGTAAAACTCTGCGGACGGAAACATCAGATCAAAGCTTATTGCATATAGCAATCAATCAGTCATCGCCATGATAGTGTAATGATCATGTTGGGAGCCTGTATGTTTGAAATGTGGATCGATTGAGATCAATGCGTGACTACAATATACGAGACAGAATTATTATCCATCAATCCAAAGCCTATATTTATAGCAGAACACAGGGCAGACAAACCACAACCAGACCTTTAACAATGATGGATTAGGTTTTTATAGGAGTCCCATATGTTCTCTAATGAGTCACGTATGATGATGTGTCACGTTCTAATAGATTATGTGTACCATCAACATGGCACTGTCGTGATAAATGTCAAGCTTCTTACCAATGCTATGTGTTCAGTACCAATGCTGTATATGTCATTAAACGACAAAATATTGAGACTTGAATGTCCCAGATGAAGGCTTTTAATAGTTGCGACTGCAAGTTGAAACGACATTGCTCATCAATTTACTTTTCGTGTCCAGTTGGAACGGATGTTCTGATACGCCACACGCCGCTGTGGAGAGCATGTCATTGGGCTAAAGGGTCCACTGGTCGCCGATTCGAGACTCGTTATTCGATGTCGTTGAAGTTTTATACCTGCAGCACCTTGTGATTTTCAGTGCTTGAACTAAAGAAGGACACGTCTACACGTGTCCTATTTGTTTATGGCTTGGATACGTGATTACGCAAAATACTACACGAAGTTGCGTTAATCCCAATCTTGCTCACTACTTCAATGATGGATATGGTTTTACTCCCAACACGATATCGAACATACCTAAATCAGCGCATTATGAACAGGGGGTGCAATGCCATACTTTCAACAATATGACACATATGCCATCTGCTTCAAAATTATGTCAAGCAATTAAATAGGACAATGGTGGGTTGAAGTGTGTGGCAATCTCATTAAGATCAGATCTTAGTTCTCGCTACCGTTAAACGAAGATCTGAGAACACCCCATTACGGGTCACGTCAGACCAACCTTGCGCGAACTGTGAATGACCAATGGAATGACTGACAAGAAGTCGACATTAGCCAATCAGAAGGCAGCTTTCTCGTGGTTTACGGCACTAATTTCAAATTGGCGACTACGTTTCGAAACATATTTTGACAAGTTCTCGATTAGAAATTTAAAACCTGAACAAAAGAACATTGTGTAAGGGCTAATAGATTGGCTTGATTGTATGGATTCAGTCGTTAAGCCCGTAACTATCGTTCGAAATACCCCGGGTGAATGTTTTCGAGGTTGCATGTCAAGAAATCACATTCCGACTGTCACTTTCATGATCTGGTAAGCGACCCTCTGATTAGTCGGATGAAAGGTCGTTCTGACGTGACCCCTACTGGGATGTTCTCAGGTCTTCGTTTAACGGTAGCGAGAACTAAGACCTGATTTTAATGAGATTGAAGTGTGTGTCATGCTTGTTACGTCTTCGTAATTCTGATTCTCTCAATGATAATTCATTGAGCATCATTACCTTATGTGGGTCGCCATTAACTTCCCTCCCACATGAAAATGGCGTGCTTTTACAAAAAAAGCTATTTGCTACATTACTCTCAGATGAATCGCTTGATCTACCCTGGTCATTGGGACACGGTTCTACTACTACTACTAATAATAATAAAAGCTCTTCGTGATAGAATTGTTTTGTGCACTTTTCCACACAATTATTTGTCTCATGACGAAAACAAGGCATTCCACAGTTTTCTAAAACGAGCTAAGGATGTGGGACATAATCTCAATGTCGGCGCTGATTTTGTTGATGGCTCTGTACTGCTGGACGGTTCAGAAATGAGTGTCAACCAAGCGAAGTGCCATATCAAATCGGCCCATACTCACTTTTTCATGGAGAGGCTTTCTGAACGACCACTGCATCGAGTTTATGTGCAGTGTGTTGACAAGATTCAGCAACCCTGCAGAGTCATTCGCTGAGATGAAGTCGTCTGGCCTGAAAAGTAAAACAGAAGGCTTTCTGTTTGCTGCTCAGGACCAGTCACTTCCAACTCGAAACCGTCAATGTGGGATTTTGCATCAAAATGTGAATATGAAATGCAGATTATGTAATGAATCTAATGAGACTGTCCAACACATTGTGACTGGATGCCAAGCTCTGGCACAGACACAGTATCTTAAGCGACATGATGGGGTGGCTCGATCCTTTTATTACCGTCTTCGCCATGCTTGTGGTTTTGACACAGAGGTCCATCCATGGTACGACCCTGAATATGTAGAGGGCGTCATGGAAAATGATAAATACAAAATTATGGAATAGGCCCGTATACAGCCTCAGACATCTCCATGCCAACAAACCTGATCTTGTCCTTTTTTATAAATCCAATAAAATCATTTATATCATTGAATTTTCTGTCCCTTTTGACAGTAATGTGACTGACAAGATTGAGGAAAACATGGCAAATATGCAGACCTCGCTTTCGAGGTACCAAGTTGTCCGACTCCCAAATTTTCTCGGTCTCTTAGGTTTGGTACCTCCCAATCTGATATTGGGAGAGTACCCGGGTTTTCTACCTGTAATACAGCCCTTCTGACGATCTGGGTAATGCAGAAGGTTGCAGTGGTGGGGAGTCTTCACATTCTCCGAAAAGTTCTGTTTGGGTTTGACTGGGCAGCGCTTCCTGGGAGAAGTCCCATTCGCTGTCTGGGCTGCGTGTAGATGGGGCAAGGGTCCTGAGCTGATGATGAGCCTAACCAGCCTGACTGCCAGTATCACCCAAACCCTCTTTGCTGCATTTTTGATTTTGATCTGTAAATAATAATAATAATAATAATAACAATACTTGACTGTGCGAAAGCAACAGGATGACCAGAAATACCACGAATAAATGGCAAATTATTGAAGCAGCATTGGAACAAAGCTATGCAATGTATGCATACCTGACAGGAAAGAATATTCGTGATTTGTGGCTAGCTCCGGCTACTAAAGCTGTGTACATGCGCCCTGAACAAAGTTTGCTTACTGCCAACACTTGGTGAGGTGCTTTTGCATTAACCCTCAGTTCTAACCGTAGCAGACCCGAAATTGCAAATGAGCGTTCGCATTATTCCTCCCCCCTTAATTACCTGAAGCAGCTGTCACTGATGACCCACACATGGGCTCACTTAATGACATTCCTGATGGTGGCCTCGAAGATTTTGAGTTTTCTCCCGATTCCGACCCCTCTTCTGTCGATGATCTTTCTGACGATTCGTTGCATATTTTGTTTATGTCATTCTATAATCAAATCAAAGTATTACCTCCTGACACCTTGCCGCAGATTATTGGGCTCTCCACTAGGAAAACACTCCGTCTGTCAATGAGGAGAGGGGAGAAGTCCTATTCGCTGTCAGGGCCGCGTAAATAGTGAGTGAGTAAGTTGGGTTTAACGCCGCTTTTAACAGTATTCCAGTTACATCACGGCGTGTCTGCTTAATGTGGGAGGAAAGCCCGAAGTGACGCAGCTCTCGGACTTTACCACTTCGGTGAAACCCACGGGCACGGGTATGGTGCTGATAAACCTAGAAACATAATCCGGACGAACCGGGATTCGAACCCACAATCATAGGTTTCTGGCGTGCCCAAGGGACGCAACTCTGCACCGCGAATGGCGGCGCCTTAGACGACGTCGACTGGGCCACCCGTGCCCCCGCTGCGTAAAGAGGAGACTCATGGTTTATTGTGAGGACCAACCGACCCACTCTGCTGCATTCCCATTTTAATTTGTAAATAATAATAAAACCAACAACAATAATAGTACATCTATCCAAAGGACGTTTCATTTATACATGATAACCTGTATAAAAACGAGTTATTTACCTTATGGCCATAAAATAAAATATTTTAAAGTAGATGTGTGTTAAAGTCGAATTTCAGCAGCATCTTGCCTGAGGTGATCAAGCAGATATGTTGTTATTTGTAATAAAGTCATGGACGAGAGGCACAGCGTACAACAAGGTGACGTATTGCACCCTTCAGTATTGGGGACAAGAGTAATACGGCTATCTGACACACCTCGTATACTCTCCTTGTTCTGGTTATAAAGAGTCCTCCGATACACTCCAAATTGCTAAAACATTATCTCATTAATAATCAAGCTGAAGTATTATCAGAACTTGTCTTATCTCATCTTCTGGAAATACAAGAGAAGAAACTGGAGTGAAATTAGTGCAATCTTGATATTATCGTTTCTCATAGTCTCCATCGTCAGGAAGTTCCTCAGTACAATGCCAAACCAATGTGTGAAGTGTCACAGTCAATTAGTACTCAAATAATTTATCTCTGTCAGCCTGCACTACATGGCGAATCAGAAGAAACGGATGAGGTGTCGGTTTACACACAGAGACAGAATATGGTGATTTCACGAGGACACAGTAAATTAAGGTTAACCTAGAAACGATGTTGGCAGATTAATTTACATGATTGTAAGAAAACCAATCGATTGGCTGAAGCAAATGATGAAATAAATGTGCGTAGTTCTCGAAAAACATTTATTTATAAAAACATATCCTTCCCGTTTCATGTAGGCATGAATATTTAATATTTTCTTAATAACATTATATCAATTCTGTTTTCGTTGATTTTCGTCTATAATATCTAACTTTGTGGACAAAAATGCTTATTTGAAACGAATCAAAATGCATCTGTATTTCACAATTCGCAGCATAACACATACTTTAAACAACAATGTGGGGAATTGACTTCACTTTCGAAAAACCTAGTTTGGCTTTACCGCGAGAGTATATGTATCCTCAATATACATATTCACAAGGTAAGCACACAAATTTATTTATGTATTGAAGCGTAGTTAGCAGAAACCGCCTTTGGTTTTCTTGTATTTCTGAATTGGCATCTTCATCGATTCGGTTAATGACGAGTTACATAGGAAAATCACCACTGGTAAGCACTCGCCAATTTTCGACCACTGTACAAAAATATGACAGCAGCGAGCGAGACAGCTGACTCGGTCAAGTTTGTTCGTGAAGAAAAGCGTATGGTCCTTGGCTAATCCCCAGCGCTCTCAAGGCTTTGGACAGCGAGGAACCTTGTGTGGCTCACGCTCAGAAGACAAGCGATAACGCTCACCAGTCATCGATATTAGCTTGAGTGATCAGGATATACCATGCAGGGTTAAACACACGATAGCCACCCATCAATAAGCAGGTTCTGTTCCCCTCCTCCCGCTGTGGACTACATGGGGTTCCTGCACGGATAATCCGTGGAGACAAGAACGATCATCTGGGGCAGAGGTCAAAGCATGATGCATGTTTCGATCGTGCTGGCGGGATGGGGGCGATATTTCACCTCGGCGCGCTGATAGGTGTATCGATCGGTGGTAAAGTTCCGTGCTAACTTTGTTTCTGACAAGTAATCCCTCTTTTTGGAAGTAAAACACGGAATCGGCTGTGCCAGTTTTGGCAGTGACGGTGTAATTGGATATGTTGATTTGGGTACAAGAGCATTCCTCAGCAGTATATTAGACATATATCAAACGAAAGTCATTCGTGCGGATATTAACTTATGAGCCTCTAGCATTAAGAAGCGGTCATATATTTTCCTCTTAACTTAATTACGATGGGTAATCACTCAAGGTTCGGATTCAATATACACTGTCGCTGATAATGGTTTATGTATGTGGAATAATCAAGTAGAAAATACTCCAGAATATTGCTATAATATATTGTGCGTTGTCTTGAGATGTTTTATGGGTCAGACAAAGAAACAGTTGAAACTAGTTTTGGAGCAGTACAATAACAAACATGATCTGTCGTATCTGCGTGTGGGTTCGTTGTCCAGCAATCTAATCTTCAATCCGTTATGCGTGATTAATAAACTTTGGTCATAAAGTATAATATAAAATATAGTTTATTATCTCAGAACGCAGGGACCTATGAGGTCTGCTTGTCTATGGTTGACGTAGTTAGCCCTGTGTTTCTCCTTACGTCTGCGCAAGGATATGCTAATTATGCTTTTGGGTTTCGTGCTGGTTGTGATCTTCAACTTGTTACACCTAACCCTTAACTCAACTAATCTCACTCAACTCAATTATCAGTAGTACTCTGGACATGTATCCACACAATTTTACTAAAACCACCTCAACCCAATTCAACGCGACTCCACGCAACTATCAGTAGTAACCTGGACATTAATCCAGACAGTTTCACAGCCCTAGAAACCACCTCCACTCAACTCAACGCAACCATCAGTAGTAACCAGGACATAAATCCAGACAGCCTCACAGCCCTAGAAACCACCTCCACTCAACTCAACGCAACCATCAGTAGTAACCTGGACATTAATCCAGACAGTTTCACAGCCCTAGAAACCACCTCCACTCAACTCAACGCAACCATCAGTAGTAACCAGGACATAAATCCAGACAGCTTCACAGCCCTAGAAACCACCTCCTCTCAACTCAACTATCAGTAGTAACCTGGACATTAATCCAGATAGCTTCACAGCCTTAGAAACCACCTCCACTCAACTCAACGCAACCATCAGTAGTAACCAGGACATAAATCCAGACAGCTTCACAGCCCTAGAAACCACTTCCACTCAACTTAACTATCAGTAGTAACCTGGACATTAATCCAGATAGCTTCACAGCCTTAGAAACCACCTCCACTCAACTCAACTATCACTAGTAACCTGGACATAAATCCAGACAGCTTCACAGCCCTAGAAACAACCTCCACTCAACTCAGCCATCAGTAGTACCCAGGACATTAATCCAGACAGCTTCACAGCCCTAGAAACCACCTCCACTCAACCATCAGTAGTAACCAGGACATTAATCCAGACAGCTTCACAGCCCTAGAAACAACCTCCACTCAACCATCAGTAGTACCCTGGACATTAATCCAGACAGCTTCACAGCCCTGGAAACCACCTCCACTCCACTCAACGCAACCATTAGTAGTAACCAGGACATTAATCCAAACAGCTTCACAGCCCTAGAAACAATCTTCACCCCGCTCAGCTCAACTCAACTCAACTGTCAGTAGTAACCTGGACATGAATCCACAGAATTTTACAGTCCTAAAACCACCTCAACGCAACTCAACTCAACTCGAAATATTCAACATGTCATAAATCAAATAGATTTACTATATTAACAATCCCATGTATCCAGCGACTTTGGTCGAATGCTAAATGGCGTATTGCTCAGGGTTTTAAATTCTGTTAGCATCGTTTATAGGAAAATAGGCAAAATAAAAATTGACACTTCCATGAATTACATGCAGAGCTACCAGGAAGAACGTAAATTCCAGGCAATATCTGTTGGTGTTGTTTCCATGTTATCATGGATGCAACATTTCACGAGAAAAGGTTTTCAACGTGCAATTCCGACTATTTTCACATACTCTCTGACAGCTCGTTAAACTAAGGGGGAATGTGTTCTAGTACACCGTGTTTTGTGGCCAATGAATTTCTCATGAAATGAAATGCTTGATGAAAATATGTTGTGTTTACACTCGTATCACGGCAGGGTTTTTCTTAATATGTTTCAAGTTTATATACTTTGGGAGTTTCGTGAAGGATTGCAATGACTGAGGTGTCATTGGCAATCTGGTTTTTGATGTCCTCTTTAACAACAAATTAAAACTGTCCGTCATAGGAAAATGATATGGTGATGTTTAATAAACTTGCGGATTGCAACATGTATCTGTAACAAACATTACATTTGAAAAAACAGAAAGAAGTCATTTTATTTCAACATGTAACGTCAGACAAATTTGGAAGCGTAACGTCAAATTAGTACAATAGATATTGAGTATCATCATAAAGTTTATCTTATATCATGAACATTTCAGGTTAAAGACCACGAATGACGCTATGATTGATAGCACATCCTTTCTTACCATTTGAGGCATTAGTCGAGAAACAGCGAGACAGCAAAAGAATATTTCATGACCAAATTGACAAAACTATTTCCGATTTCCGACTCCTGATTACATATCCCCAAAGAGCGTAACCTGTAACCTTGGTAACCTTAAGACGTATCTCGCATCAAACAGGGATAAACGATGCACCGTGATGGTGCTGAAAACTACGAGATCTGCGTCGATACTTACTGTCAGAACATCAAGCCATGGATTTGTTATGATGACAATACATATCCCTGCAAACAGAGATTGATCACTACGGAACAAGCCTCGGAAAGGCAATAATTTCATTTCTCCGTCCTGTCTGTTTAAAATTGATAACTCTCCATTTTCGATTTGATAAACCTTTCTTCCCGACAAAGCCAGAACGAAGGCTGTTCGTGTAAGTCCGCCCTCGAGTCTCGATTGAGGTGCGAAACTGAGTGACCAGAAACTTCATTTGCACCTTGGTAAATTAGATTTAATCGCGTCTGTGAACCGATGTGAACTTTGCTCCATCACACACAGACTAGGTCCTAATTTCAGACGTTTTGAGCTCAGAAATCGAAGAGGGTTGTCTTATAAGCAAAGCCTGTTTCATTGCGGGAATTGTTACCTCGGTGAGAAATCACTGTAGTTAGCAAAATGGAGACGCTTTGTAATTGGAGCCAAGGGCAAAATAATTTACAGCTCTGTGATGCTAGACTTTAAGGATGAGGTTATATAAAGTCTTTGTTTGATAAGTGGCTTAGAATAAAGAGGCTAAGTACACAGAAGGATGCGTATATTAACAGACGTTTGATAACAATGACACGGTGTCTGAAGAAAAGATTATAGACAAGTTAATGAACCATACAATGAAGACAGCGCTTTAAACGACCCAGTTACTCACATTTGACGTCGTAATTTTGTACGGAAGGGTTTTGTTACGGTGAGTGTCTCGCTGGAAACAGTACACATGGTGGTGAAGATGATAATAATAGTTGTAACGTGAAGTACAACACATATATTTTTTCTTCTTTGTTTAGGAGACAGATGTTTAGATGGTTAGTGGGAAAGTCTATGAGTAATGTTTGATCCTGTTCTTAATCAAAGCCTTCTCTTCTATGAAAGATTGCGTTGATAAGGTATTTGGGATTTTATGAAGTTAAAAAATATACGAAATTTAAGGAAGATGGTCAGATTGATATTTGAAAAGCCTAATATTACAACCCTTTTACCATTTCTATACCATCACCTATATATTTACAAATGTTTATAATGACGGTGGATATGTGATTCGAACCAACAGCTTCCATGGCCCTTGTGATGCAAAAATTGTTTTGCCTAAACATTACGTTTTAATGAATACCCACTCGTGAAGATCTGGGTAGAGAACAGGTCTTCAGCACTACTTCTTCCCGAAGAGGTGCCAATGCTTGTCGTAAGAGGCCACAAACTGTTGGGTGGTCAGGTCTGCTGACTTGGTTGATGCATGTTATCGTGTTCTAATTGCGTAGATAGATGATCCAGATGTTAGTCACTTTATTGTCTGATCCAGACTCGATTATGTATAGACCGCCGTCATATAGCTGGAATATTGCTGAATGCGGCGTTGAACAACAACAACAACCATAAAAAACATACCGTAGTATACATTTTACATGGTTGATGTTTATGCACGTTGTGATCAGCTTGGTTAGTATCACTGGGTTCGAGTGCGCTACAACGCAACCAGGGGGTACAACTTTTCTCGTAATCCCGCACCAACAACTTAATCTTTCATCATTAAAAGCAGCATGAAAGAGCAAATAATGCTTCAGCCGTAAAATTTCATGAATTAACGTCATTGGATGACGTATATACACTATTACTCATTTAATGGATACAAATCTTGTCTTTATACGTCATTTCAATGATAACACTGTTGTTATTTTGCTACTTTGTGAATGTTATTTGTATGTTTGTACTACCTGCCACAGCCATGTCAAAATTAGTAAGGATGTTATAGACCGAAAATGAAGGGTTATGAAAGACTATATTTAGCAGGAACAATTTGCGAGGAATATTTACAAAACATTTATCGTAAAGGTATTAATAATTCCACACTATGGTATCCAACAACCCACCATGGTTTGAAAGCAGTTTTCTTCTTTGGGGTAAGATATTGCAGGTTCTAGAAGTCATACAACGCAATTCTGGGCTAGACAATATCAAAGATACTGAAACCAGTGATTGGCATTATGAGCAAAGATAGGATGTTTAACAAATTAAGACTGCTCACAACTTGTCTACAATATAAACTATTCAACTTTTGATAGGGATACTCAGTAATGTCATTCTATTTATATAGTTATACATGTGACATGAGAATCAGTTCTGTGTACTGTGGAATGACATACAATTTCCCTTTCAAAAGTGAAGTAGTATATTTCAATACGCTTGTGGTCATGTTGGACTTGGCTCAATGGGTTAAACGTATGCATTTGCAGTGACAGTATTCGCTGACTGCGGGTTCAGGTTAGCCAAATTTAAGATCATTGTTTTATCAGCTCTCCACCTATGTTCATTGGAGTCATCAATGTGACATGTACACCCAAGACGGTCACTTTCGGCATTCGTTCCACATTCTAGCTGACATGATGGCTTAAAATCAATGTAATATTAAAAGCTGAAAGTACAGGTGGAACCAATAATCATTCGTCTCAGTTCAACTATGAAATTAAATGCATAAAATGAAAAATAATCTGTGTGAGTCTCCATCGAAAAAGCATTATCTATATGAAAATGTCATGTGGTATAAATGTGTTATTTTATCTGTTAAGATACATGCATAATTACACACATGCACTCCTTTTTTGTGCCAGATAAACATTTTTTTTAACAGAAACTTATGTGTTGTTGAAACTGCGCCAAACTGTGCGCCTTTGGGTATGAAAGACTTCTGTAAATATTGAAACATTTCCCAGTTGCAGTGATAGAGCAATACTTGAATTCACTCTTTCACATATTTACTTTTGCACATATGTTGTTTTGAAAACATAGCTTTATACTCTCATATCGCAATGGCAGGCGATTCTTGATGTGTTGATTTAGTTTGTTTTTTTGCTGTGTGGACAAACAGGTTCGGGGAAACAATCCAGCGATTGGGTGAGTGTCGAGGGGCTCTCACCAGTATCAGTTTAACGCAGTGGGGAACGAGAGGTGCACAGGTCACAACAAGGTAAACAAACACACAAAACAACTAGGATAAAAGCGAGACAGGATCCGAATCCACAACTATCGGGTTCTGGCAACTCTGATCTTTGTAATGTTTTTTTGTTGTTTGTCGGTTGTTCAACAATATTCCCGCAATATAATAACCGCTTGTAAATAATCGATAATCTGATAAACAAGGTAGACAGTTTTTTTTGTAACGTCTCACTTCATATTCAAATACACTGATAGAACAAGTGTAATTAAATATTAACGAGCCTTCCATCTAGGGTTATTAAAGACAGTCACTATTATTTGGAGTGAAATTTGCGTGGAATATTTTCACAACATTTATCGCAAACGTATTAATAATCCCACATTATGGTATCCATGGTTTAAAAGCGGTTTTTGTCTTTAGGGTAAAATATTGCAGGTTTATATATCATGTCACCCAACCTCACCACCCAGGTCGTTAAGTCGCCTTTAATAACCTGATTATGTTGCTTGGGACCGTTTATAACCAGGAATTCCGGCTGGGTTTCACTTTTTAAGTTCTGTACCCATGGAACACCATTGACCTACTCTGGATGACTCAATTGTTTCACGGCCGTATTATGTTAACAAGCCTGATTTAACTAAAGTACTGATTAAAGGGGCATTAAACCTCCTCACGCACATTGAATAAGTACCAATATAAAATAGACAACCGCAGCTACAGATTGTAAACTTTGTCTTTCATAAATATATCACCTGTATTACCATGTATTAATAGATAAAACAATTGACGCCTTCGTTGCAGATAAAAACGAAAAGACACAGATTGATTTGATAAATAGCAAATGTCTCGACATATGATACCAGATTAGTTAACTACTCGATTAAAAAAGATGTTTTTTAACACGTCCCCAAACACTCAGCCCTGTGTACAGTTTTCGAAGAGCCAAGACTCAAAACCTCTGCAGCATACACCAAAGAGGCATGACACTCTAGAAAATTGGCAATATAAAAACTGAAATTATCAAAATTACTTCAGATTACTCCGAGTTCCTCTGCTAATATGCCAAGTATTTCATTGGACTAAAGCTCACGTCATTCCCGTAAGGTATACCGACGTTTATCCAATGGACCAAATTTAATTTCATTGCTCGCGGCGTTATATGAATAAGCAATTCAGGTAGAAGGCTTTCTCTCTAGCAGGCACCAATGCCTGCCGGATCTGATTCGTTTCCTTGGTGTTTTTCTGAGATAGCTAATAGAGTTTAAAGATAAAAATTGCAAGCCCTTAGGACACAGGAAAGGGTATAGAATTCATATCAGCATTCCCCATCAAGAAACTTTGAAGGAACGAGTTAATACCCTTGTTTGCTTGTTCGCAAACGGATAAGCTGTGAGTTCCAAAGAATTAGGTTCATTATAGGTCGGGATCAAAGACCAGGGCTATCTGATAAACAAACTGAGACCGTATTTTCGATCGTTTATTTAACTGTTTAACTACGCATTAATACCAGTAAACGTGCCTGGTCCTAAGATAATATGTACTTCACATTATGGGTGGTCAGTTTTGAAAAAATTGAACCGGGGCCGTTTCCACTTAGAATTATTCAGAGTGCGACGCAGTATCTTCACTTGGAATCTTTGTTATCGTGAGATGCTGTTTGGAATGACATAGAGTGTGATGAGACTGTGACAGTGTTTCACAAGATATCAATTGAATTCGGTTTCAGTTAAAACGATGTGTCAAGACGCACGTACCTTGATTCTCCAACCAAATTCAATATTATTAGAGATCGTATGAAGCAAGTGTATATATGAATCGTTCTTCGATCATGGTGAGGAAACCTCAAGTGTCCTTTTGTAATCTCGATTCGCCCCGATTATGTTTCTATGTTTGTGAGCACCATACCCGTGCACGTAGGTTTCACCGTCTGAGACTTGCATCACTTTCCTCCCACATTAAGCTGACACGCCGTGATTTAACGGGAATACTGTTCAACCCTACTAACTCACTCACTCACTTTTGCAATCTAGTTCAGGTCAAGAACGTTCTCTCTTGCTTGTGTCTACAATACCTTGTATATAGTATGAGACCTCGTTAACGAACAAACTAGATAGATAAATAGATAATAGGCAGATACGTAGGTGCGGATGGATGGATAGATGGATCGATAGATGCATGTAGATAGATAAATAGATTGAAAGCAAGATACGTAGGCATGGATAGATAGATAGATAGATAGCAACGACCAAGGTAGATAGGTAGGCGGTAGGTAGGTACGTAAGTAGCTACGTACGTTGAATGAATAGATGGATGGATGAATCCATCGATAGATTGATAGACAGCAACGACCTAGGTAGAAGGGAAGGTGGTAGGTAGGTACATAAGTAGGTACGAACGTTGAATGAATGGATGGATGGATGAATCCATCGAAAGATTGATAGATAGCAACGACCTAGGTAGAAGGGAAGGTGGTAGGTAGGTACGTAAGTAGGTACGTACGTTGAATGAATGGATGGATGGATGGATGAATCCATCGATAGATTGATAGATAGCAATGACCTAGGTAGAAGGGAAGGTGGTAGGTAGGTACGTAAGTAGGTACGTACTTATGAATGGATGGATGGAAGGATGGATGGAAGGATTCCTGCCCCCGTGGACATGTATGTTCTCTGTCCAATTGTAAATATATACACATATATTAATGTGCGATTCTCACAAATACCACAATTAATTTGAAACTTTTAAAGCAATTTTTTAACAGAAGCATATGTTACAGACTGTGGCTTTAGAGGATTCATTCAGCCTTGACACATAACAGAACTATTTCTGGTATTGGATTTAGATCTAAAAACGCGGGCTTCAAAATTGGATTTGTACAAAAAACTACGAACTTGACTAGGCTTAAAAAGTCGTTGAAACACTGCAAACTTAAAGTCCAAAACCTAACGATGATACCCGTATGAAATGCATCACCATTGACAAAACATTTCTTGTTTGTTTTAGTGTTAGCCGCACTTTCTTTACGCTTTCTTTTGCCCGGCAGTGAAGAGAGCACTTGGGAAGAAGATGACACATAAGTATATAGGCAGCAGTATGTTCACAGCATCCATCGATACAGAAACAGTTCACAATTTATGATACAGAATATCAATATATATACAAAAATAGAAACATAAATCATGAAACACTATTGAGCGTGATAACATCCACGGTTTAGTTGTCGTGATGACGTCAACATGTTCTTGCTGTGACCTTACTTCATATGGATGATTTGAGTGCGAAAAAATCAAGGTTTTAGCTTTCGTCCTCACCTGTGACATTAGGAAGTGCATGAAATATTTGCAAAGGGGGTGATAGATTAGTTGCCTTAATGAATACGACAAACTGAGTGCATTTCATTTAAGTTGAAACGAGATGCAGGAATCATTGGATTAACGTTTTTCAAGCTTTTCTCTATAAATCTACACCAACGATTCTTTTTATATAGCAAAACAAATAAATTACTGTTATTTTTTCACGGAAACAAACTGTGTCTACTTTCCTGGTTGTACTATACTGATGTCAGTAGTTGGTAATGTCGTCCTGTACTTTGATTGATATCAACTGTATTGGACATTGCACTGAGGAACCTTTTTGCTATCAATGACAGGGACGGCCAGTTCTCATTAAGATCAAAGTCCACTTTTAAGAGAGGATGAGATGAGGTTAAGTGTGGTGCTGACAGACACTTCACTGCACAGGAAACGTCTCTTTGTCGTTTTGCGAAATTTATCGCCAGTTATGCAGTATTATACCGCCATTATCGCTCTGTGTCTTCTGCATTATCGCGATTTATTATTATTTCGCTATTTTTTATGACACTTTCGCGACATTTCTACGATAACAATTTAGAGAATCAAATTATATTGATGATTAATCAGACCTTTTACGCGGGCATTCCGCTGTTCTTTCTCGGCGTCTTCGAGATATTTGTGCGCCACTTTAGCAATAATATCGCGTTACGATCGCGAGTCTTTCGCGGTAACATTCTGTGACACAGCGGCGATTCTTCCATGGTATTTACATCTACAAACCTTAAACGTATGATGACGAAAGCCAGGGAAGAAAATCGTAGAGCGGTTCTGCGCTTTGATAAACTGATTATTGATGACCAGGTTTTCACGTACGATGTCGACAAGGATAGTGTGATAGAATTAGACCGGCGTCGGGGTTCCCGATCTGCACGTGCAGACAGTCAGCAGAATGTCGACACGGATTCACGTGACGTTACATAGGAATGTGTCCGGGCCCACAACAGCGACATTGACAACGATGATTACACTGTATCTGTGAATGATGACGTGGGTGACTGTCAATTTATTAAACATTTTGAGTTTATGTCATGGAACATTAATGGTTTAAGGAGTAAGTTTGATAATGCTGAACTAATTGATTTTTGTTCACAGTTTGACATTTTTTGTCTTCTTGAAGTTTGGAGAAACATGATTGCAACAGTGTTCCCCGGTTATTGTGTTTATTTAAATTACAGGGACTACAATACGCGAGGCGGTGTGGTTGTATGTGTTCGGTCTGAACTTGAGCGCTATATCAAGTATGTTTGTCTAGATTTCACCGATATTATATTGGTAGTTTTTGAGAAAAGTTTGTTTAGTTTATTGTATGATTACATCTTTGTATTTACATATATACACCCTACTGGCTCCTCTGTGGTAACAGATGTTAGACCACTGCAAGGCATAGAGTATCTGGAGCCAAGCTATTTATTTATTACTAATCATTTTCCAAATGTTAAGTTTATAGTATTTCGGGATCTTAACGCCAGGTGTGGAAATCAGTCCGATTTTGTTGTGCATGATGGGAATCGGTACATACGGAGCTTTGAGGACATGGACTATGTGTCTGATTCCTTTCCCCCCTTCCAGACGAAGCCGTGATGATATATGTAATGCATATGGAAAGGAACTACTAGATTTGTATTCAACTCATAACATTCACATGTTGAATGGGAGATGTTCGGGTGATGCAGAGGTAGCTTCACTCGTTTTCAAGGAGACGGAGCAAGTTTTGTTGATTACTGTTTATGTTCAAGTGACCTATTTACCAGGGATATCGACTTTACTGTACGTACACGATGTGAGTCGGATCATTTTCCAATTGCTATGTCATTGCAAGTACATACTGACCATAGTACAACGGAGAACGGGGCAGAAAACGAGGAAAATAATACATCGTCAGATATAATAAGACATGTTTGGATGGACGCTGTTATTGAAACTTTTCGGCAGTCTGTAGCTGATATGTCACCTTATGTATTAAACATTGACAGAGACCAGGTTCCACTGAACATCGAGGCTGCGGTAGAAAAGTTATTTGATGAATTTCATATTTGTGCTGAGTCTTGTGGTCTTTTAAAAAAGAAGAATAGTACTATTTGCCGGACAAAGGATAGTAAGAATTGGTACGATGATGAGTGTATGAAATTAAAAAGACAAAAATTTAATAAACTTGATTTATTGAGAATCTCAGGAAGTAAGGACCTTTTGAAGGAATATTTTGTAATTAAGAATAAGTATAGAGAACTGTGTAGACAAAAGAGATTGGAGCATGATGAACATTGTATAAATGATTTGGTCAATAACTGCAAAAATGGTAAGTCCTTTGGAGACGCGTCAACAATATCATTTCGTCACCTTCTGTGACAGGGAACCCAGGTATTAGCAATATGCAGACGACCGAATATTTCCAGCATGTGTTTAATTTAACTGATATACCTGTGGATGGGGACAATCGGGATGAGGCAGAAACTTTTATCAACAGCCATGATATTAATGAGTGCAATTACTGTAATGATGATGTTATGAATAATCTCCTTAATGCTGATATAACTGAAGAAGAAGTATCATCAGCTGTAAATAACTTTAAACTGGGTAAATCGGCTTGACCGGATTGAATTCTTCCTGAAATGGTGAAAAATTGCAGAACTTCAATCATACCACACTTACCTATAGTTTTTAATAGGATTATGCATAGCGGTGTATTCCCTTACGATTGGGCAAAGGGTATAGTAGTTCCCCTGCATAAGAAAGATAATATAAATGATGTCAGTAATTATAGAGGAATAACGCTGATGGATGTATTTGGAAAGTTGCTGACAACAGTATTAAATGATAGACTTTTTACGGACGTTGATGATACAATTCCTGAAGCGCAGGTAGGGTTTCGAAGCGGATACAGTACAATTGATAATATATTTACATTACAGTGTTTAGCACAAAAATATCTCTCCAAACGTCGGGGAAGATTTTATTGTTTATTTGTTGATTTCCGTAAAGCGTTCGATTCGATTAACCGAAAGATCTTGTGGTATTCATCCATGAAAAAAATAATACACGGTCATTTATTGCTGGTTTTGAAGGATCGATACTCTAAGATTCAGTGTGCTGTCAGGACATCAAATAACTCTCTTTTAGATTATTTCGAATCAATGAGTGGTGTTCGACAGGGCTGCGTGTTGAGTCCGTTTCTGTTCACGATGTTTATCCTTGAATTACAGTCTATGATAGAAAGAAGTGATTTCCGAGGGATATTTATTGGAGATGAGTTTAAAGACATATTACTTTTACTATATGCAGTTGGTAAATATGTATCAAGTACAGCAATATTAGTTGAATGTGGAAGATATGGTTTGCATGTGGATTATCATATGAAGTGTGTTAAATACTGGTGTAAACTGATTAGAATGAATGATGAAAGATATCCCCGACAGTGTTATATGTTAATGAAGAAGCTGGATGAATGTGGTAGAATTACTTGGGCAACTCATGTTAAATATTTACTCGACATTTATGGATTTGGT
This sequence comes from Haliotis rufescens, assembly GCF_023055435.1. Classification (NCBI taxonomy): domain Eukaryota; kingdom Metazoa; phylum Mollusca; class Gastropoda; order Lepetellida; family Haliotidae; genus Haliotis; species Haliotis rufescens. The sequence continues at coordinate 9,190,238 of NW_025964383.1, forward strand.
TATGTGTGGCACGAACAGAATATTGGTGATGTTAAGTGTTTCTTGCAGCTGTTTAGACAGCGTTTGTTGGATTGTAACAAACAGAGTATAAAAAGAAATGAAAATTTATGAGTCTTGTAAATTAAGGTATTATTCACACGCCAAGATATTATTGGATATGGAATATTATGTTACAGCTTTCAGAAATAGAGACCATAGACGTATGCTGTGCCTGTTGAGATTAAGTGAATTGCCTATACGGAGTAATCTGGGCAGAAGAGAGGATATTGTTTATTCACAACGCTTTTGTCGGCTATGTAACAATGGTTGTATTGAGGACGAAGTCCATTTTGTGTTTGTCTCCCCGTTTTACACATCATTAAGACAATAGTATATTCCTGTAAGATTTTATAACAATCCATGTATTAATACTTTTAGCAATCTCTTAAATAGCCAAAATGACTGTATACTCAGACATGTAGCTGTAAGTATGTGAAGGAAGCTCTATTATTACGTACAAAGACCTAATATTGTACCGTTAGTATGGTTTTCAATGTAAATTGCCTCAATTGTGTGTTACTATATATACTGAAATGTACATGAGCCTATGGCCTTCCATACATGAACAAACATATATATCTACATGTACAGTTAGTTCCAATATCTTACACCAATGACCACTTTGCTTCTCAAAAAATAGAGTGTGTGTATCAGTAATTACTGTTTTATGACGCTTTCACAATTATTCAAACTTACATGACGGCGGCGTGTACGTAGTCGATCCCGAGTCAGATACCTCAGTGGAAGACTGCATGAGCAGCCATGTACGCTATCAGGGCACGATGACACATATTACATGTTCATTCCCGGTTGAAACGTGAAGATTAACCAGGAAATCGGCACGTACAGAGCTAAATTGTGAAACCAGAAAATATACACAAAAGTTCAAGTTATATTGAAATACACTGGTTAGGTTTACGATCGTTAAGGTCAATACAATTGGTCAAAACAGCTGGCAGCAGCAATAATTAACATGCCCTACTACACAAGTCAGTGCACTCACGAATGTTCAGAATCTGTGACAGTCGAATGTCTTGAAAGATGCACTTGTTCCATTCTTGAATCCAGAAAACAGCGTTGGAAGCACTTTCCGATACGTATCCTGTCCGCACTGTGTCTAGTCGTAGAAGGCATCGGGTCGCCTTTGTCTAGCTCAGCAAGCCTTCTAGAAACTGTTCAGGCTTTTGTTGTTACACAAAGGCTATGTCTAGAAACAACCGCAGGTGTATGAACGCTTCAATCAGCTGCCACTGACAATCATCAGACATAAACTTACACTATATATTGCCATATAACACTCATAATCAGGGAGACCAACCCATTCACAATTCAGACATCTCTCACAACAAACATAGAGTAATAGGATGCATTCATCATACGAATCAAATCTGGAGAACAGTATTGAAACAAATTAGAAAAGACACTCCTTATCCCATGTGTACCCAACGCTTTTACTCTGATACCAAATCGTCGTATAAAAAAATATGTATGATATTCCGTTTGATCAACGTCTATTCTTGTCTTGAACCCGATATGTATTATTCATGCATACACGAAAAGAATCAGAAACAATCAAAAGACATGACATTGTGATATAAAACCTGATATAATAAACATAATATTGATAAAAAACACAATTGTATTATCACAAGGAAACATGCTTGAAAAGAAGATAAACTGTGTAGTTTTTCGCATATTTCAGCATTGCAAAAGTCAATAACTATTCTTTCGAGACTCATGCATCATAATTTTAAACCTTTTTTTACCTTTATGTGACAGGGAGGGGTCTATGGAAGAGTGATTGGACATTATATCTCTCAATTATGGTAAATAGATTCTACGGCTCCGTCGAAGCACCTTAATGTGAGATGAAAAAATAGCCCAGGGCACATTCCGACGACGTGCTGGTTGAAGCCGAAGCAGTAAACGTCAACACAACTATCTCGTATATTTGGGGGAAGGAGGAACCAGGATGCAGAGTTGCGCCCCGTGGGCGGCGTGCCAGGATCTTATGGTTGTGTTTGCGAATTCCCGATTCGAAATGACAATGTTCCTCACTTTGTGAGCGCTGCGTTCCTGTTTATGTGTTTCGCACAATTAATGAACGTCTATGACTTAATTTGGGATTTCCTTCCATATTAAGCTGTCGCGCCGTGGAAGAACTAGTTTTCAAAGTGGTGGTAAACCCAACTCATTCACTCTTTGATATCCTTCATGTTCATTGCGATTTTCTCTTCTAACTTTCCCTCCAGATGAGAAAGAAGATCTTTTTTTCACATTTCCTTCCACATGCACGGAAATATCACGGCGACCTAAGGCTGTATGAGCAACGATATGCGCTATAAGAGCACAATGACACAGAATAGTAAGGTCACAGAAAATGACCATCCAATCCTCATTTAGGACGTATGAGTGAGCAAACATACTTTATATGTTTAAGGTATTGACGGTTATCCTTAACTCCGATGTGTGTTTCTGATGTTCTTGTCTTGGTAAATTACAAAATGCAGAAGAAATATATTAGATGCATTTTGTGATTATCATGTTGAATTATTTTCAGCAAAACAAATATAAAATGAAGTAGTACCTGCGTAATGCCAACTGAGCGTCTATTACAGCCTAACCGTCTACATTTACTAGCACCCTTGTAACACGAGATATTGTTTTAGGGGCACAGTTCATCCTGTCATAATCATTTGCATAATATAAGTTACTTTTTATCCATCAAGAACGGTTCTTGTTTCTTTTGTGAATAAAATGTAGAACTTATCACATAGAATTCTTCAACTTCCAGCTCGCCTGGCACACTAACATAACATTTTGATATTATATAAGTTGGTTGGTTTAATTGTAGCTCCTTAGACCCCTGACGCAGTGACACAGGAGATTGCAAGAGAACATTGCGTCAGTTTGTTGGATTACTCTGCGTGATACATAGAGCACGAATATGATTAGAAGCCAGTTCATGCTTTATTTGGCAGAACATGTAGCCCTGACAAAGTCCTATAGCTCCACATGTACTACCTCAGCCATCTCACAAATGAATGTTGTTTCAATACAACAGTATTCAATAAGTTAGCTAAGCAAAGACGGCCTGTAACTAAATGAGTCTGGACCAGGCAACCAGAGACTGAAACCATGAGCAACGATGAATGCCACAGATGCACCATGACTCGCAATCAATCAAGAACCTGAATACGTAAACCGGTATAGGCGTTTCTAACGACCAGCAATGGTATGATAGACATTGCTATCCAGGTCCCCATGGGGAACATATCCATGAACTCTTTAGTCTGTCAGGAATGAAAGGAGATCCATCGTCTGGAGATGTACTTTACTGGGAGGACAGTGTCATCGCAATGTGGGAAAGCAATACGAGTCAGGATGAACCAGACGAAACAGTTTCTAGTGGAACACTCAAATTTCAGCCCAGTGTCTTGGGAGTTGTATGCAGTTAACAGAGACTTCGTCTGGGCGTATGTCGATAGACGCCAGAAAAACATAAAATGACACGTGCTCACTGGATTTTGATTGTGAAATTATGCACCCGATCCCATGACAACATGGGCATTCAAGCTTATCATATACAAGCACATTCTAAAATCATGTCAAATAGGAGAGATTGGAATCATGACTGTTAAAATTGATAGCGAATATTCACGCATCTTTGACTCCAAGATACATGTGAGGTTGATTAGTATAAATACGATATTTCCGAACAATAGCCTCATGTTATTATAACTTTTTACTTCGTGATTTTTTCAAATGTTCTATTTGCTTTGTTTTGCATGATGTTAGCGACACGTTAAAGTGTTAAATAAAACAGCATGAGCAGTTAGAAAAGTGCGTGGTTGCGGTAATGGGTAGATGCTATCATGTGTTTACAGGTGCCAGCTCTATCACGTCAATGAACTTTTGATGTCCGACATGTGATCAAGGGAATCGAAGTTCATTTACCTGCCGTCCATCCTATTGTTGTGGCAGGAACAGCTTGACATGAGTTTAAATCCGAAAGCGACAATTTAAGTGAATATGATCATTGGTTTGGTAGCGCTATTCCCTTGCTTGTAGTTGTCCCTAAAGTGTCTAATTAGGACTTTCTTCCAACATTACACAGATTTGCTGTGAAATAACCCAAACACTGTCCAAAGGAGCATTAAAATCCAACTCACTATTGTTGTTTTTGTATTACTTTCTTGTGATGGAAACATTCAAACAAAAACAAAACAAATAGAGAATCTCACCCTCGTGTCTTTTGATATCAAATCTATCAACACGAGTGTTGATAGATTTGATATCAAAAGACACGAGGGTGAGATTTTATTTATCATCCAAAATCCAACTTTTTCAATTTGTAGACAGTAATTAGCAGTTTCTTCAGTGTAAAAAAGTACTGCTAACAGCTTCAGTAGCAGAGCTATTAGTGATGTCATTTGATTGTGATGTCATGGTAACCAGTGATGTCGCAATGGTCTGCAAAGCATTGTGATGTAATTTCATTGCAGCGATATCTACAGTGTAGATATCGCTTGATCTTTTACAAGCGATATCTCCTGTGGGAGCCATTTTTGGATGATAAAGGAAAATGTGATAAATGTGACAGCTGTGACAAGACTTAGACTTCCTGATTATGATTGCTTGGCTAACCTTACCTGAATCAAGAGTTTCAACCCGAAATCGACATACTGAATAGTTACAAATAAAAACAAACTGCTGACAAACTGGACACAGTGGTGTAACTTGTAATACTTCAAAGGAAACCTCAGTCACTAATTTGTATCCTATGACTGGAATCTCATCACAGAAACATGTTTGAGCCATCGGCTAACGACGTTGTCGGTGAGTATACATAATTGTATAGCGAGAGTACTATTAGTGAACATTAGTCAAATCTATTTATTGTCTGTTTATTTCTTTTCGCTTCATTGAGGTATGAATACAAAAACTGATGTGCAAACTCTATGAATCCGCGTATGATTAAATTTTCGTTGTGATCATCTTAATTGCTGCATTCTGATAATCTGAATTGGAACCGATGCGGACTACTTTTATTACTGCGGAATGTTGGGGAATCCCGGTATTACGTGTACATACACTCAAGGGAATTCCCTTTCTGCTCACGTGTATCGTAATGCAGAGGACACTTAGCGAAATCCATGCACATTCATTGTCCAAACCACCCTTGGACACCGAAGGCCGAGGAGGAAATTCAATGAATGAATGTTTTTTGTCTGCTCCCTTGGGTTCCACAAACTTCTTCGGGTTTCCTTACTAACGCGCATTTTTCCAACTATGTCTTTCGTTCTCAGGGAACTAATGTTGAACTGGCGGTAACTGACCATGTCATTTGAAACAGCCGCCTTCTCAAGGGACATATTTATTGCGGTTCGTTACAGTTTGACTGTTACAGTTCTTCGCGCCTCTTGCCTTATTTGACAGGTCCTTAGTTTGGATCCTACTCTCCGTTGATTGGCTACTGATTTTGTGGGCGTGTCAAATTGTGTGCAAAAATTAAACAATCACCTGATTCATGACACGTCACAGTATGTATTCCTATACCTGAAATATTTATTAATCGCGTCATTTTTGTCTGCTTTGATATATACAACTGTATAAACTAGTGTGCATCTTTTCGTTGTCCAAATTAATTTTAAGGATTGACTGTGATTTTTTTTCCAGTTCATTGAGGTATGAATCGAAAAACCGATGTGCAAACTTTTGTAAGAATCCGCTACGCGGTTTCATACAGTTTGCACATTGGGTGTTCGATTCGTACCTCAATGAACGGAAAATATTCCACAGTCAATCCTTTAAACACTATTTGATTTCACCTTTGCAGACAGGCAATCAGATACGAACATTACATGAAGATAATACCCCGAGAGAAGGCAATACTCTCCCACAGAAAAAAAATAAACCTTGACGAAGACAAATCATTTTGTACCCAATATCTGATCAATTATACAGCTATTTTCGTGCATATTTAACATAACAAGGGCATTAATTCATATCAGGTTGATATTTTACACTCTGGAATATTTTTCTTATGAGAACGTTTTATGAACTATTTTGAGCGGTTGTTATTTCATACATTTTTTATGCATAGAAAGGATATTCATATTGTTAACGTTAATAATAAAATGTTTGGAGAGCATCCTTTAGGATGCTGGCATTTCATGAAAGCAACCATACTACATTGTATATATGGGCGCCTTGAGTCATGGTGAGGTGAGGTGAGTAGAGGTGAGGTGAGGTGAGGTGAGGTGAAATGCTGTATAAACAACTCGTTCAAGATAAGTTATATAGCGACGTGCATGCACGTGTGTGTGTGCGTGTGTGGCTCCTTGTGCTAGTTTGGACATTTACGAGCCCACAGAGATATCATTCGCCAGTTTAAGATGGCTACCACACTGAGACACATTATGCTGACTCCGACCAGGTCAGTGATGTTATGCTAAGCACCAGGCAGGGTTACAACAAGTATAAAAAACTGTGTTGGCATTTCATGAATGCAACCACACTGCATGTATACATGGGCACCTTGTGTCATGGTAAGTTGAGGTGAGGTGAAATGCTGTTTGAACAACTTGATTGATTAAGACAGTTATGTAGCGACGTAGTTGCACTTGTGTGTGGCTTCTTGTGCTAGTTTGGACTTATGCTAGCCCACAGCGGTATCATGCACAGTTTAAGATGGCTACTGCACTGATACACATTATGCTGATCCCGAGCCAGGCAGGGTAACAACAAGTGTAATATTTTAACGTATTTTGGTATGACACGGCCGGGGAATGAACAACCGATCTTCCGCTCTCCGGGAAATACTCTGTCCGATATATCATGGAGGCAGATTGTGTCCTAGTGTTGTGTTGCGAGTTGTGTAGCAACAACACCTCCTTGTACAACTATTGTCGCACCTTCTTCTGCATCTACAGATGTAAGGCGACTTTGAACAGTACTGACTAAATATGTGACGAAACCCCGTTTATGGCTTTGATAGGAGATTTTCGCCAATGATGAACCTTCGTTTGTTAGCACTACGATCGTTTAGTTTACGAAGAGCCAACACTCCCTCCTCTGTAACATACATATGAGAGGCATTACACTCTTGATTATTAATACCAGTAAATGTGACTGGCGTGGTACTTCCCTTTGTGTTCAGTAATCCAACAACATGGTATCCAACAATCCACCATGGGATAAAATCAGCTTCCACATTTTGTGTAACAATGGGTAATTTTAGCAGTCATACAATGCAATTCTGGGTTAGGTAATATGAGTGACACTTAAACCAGTCATTGACAATAGGAGCAACGATCCAAGCCCTTGAGACACTAACAAGCAAGTCACCCAGCCTGACCTCTGAATGAGTAATTTGTAATAGAGCTGCATTATGTTAACTCACCTGATTTAACTAAAATACTGTTCAGAGGCAATTAGGGTCTCCTCACTCACACACTATCAATTAATACTGATACAAAACTGACACAATATACAACCATACATACAGAATTTTAACTGTGTCTTTTATTGATGTATCAACCTTTAATTAAGAGACCCAAAAGGCATTAAATTCATGGTGTTTGAGTTGCGAGTCGCAAAACTTTTTAATAAGAATACACTAAAATATTGGCAAATGTCTCGACATATGATACTAGATTAGTTAAAGATTCGACAGAAAAAGATGTTTTAACAAGTTACGTCTCTAAACACTCAGCCTTGCGTACAGTTAATGAAGAGCAAAGACTCCAATCTGTGCAGCATACAGAGAGCCATGACACTCTGGAGAATTGACACATAGAAAATAAGAAATTATAAACATTTCTTCAGATTTACTCAAAGTTCCTTTGCTAATATTTCAAATATTTCATTAGACCAAACCTTACTTCATTCCCTTAAGGTATATCAACGTTTTATTCAATGGACCAAATTTAATTCCATTGCTCGCAGCGTTAAAAGAGTAAGCAATTCAGGTAGAAGGCGTTCTCTTTAGCCGACACCACTGCCTCCCGGCGATTCGTTTCCTGTGTGTTTTTCTGAGACAGCTAATAGAGTTAAAAGATAAAAATTGCAAGCCCTCTAGTACACAGGAAAGGGTGAAGAATTCGGACCAGCATTCCCCCTCAAGAAACTTCGAAGGAATGAGTTAATACCATTGTTTGCTTGTTCGCAAACGGATAAGCGGTTCGCCAACGTGTAAGTAGGAATGTAGGGAAAGGGAATGGAAGGATAGGTGGTTGGATGGAAAGGTTGGTTGGTATGTAGATAGGGATGGATGGATGATGGATAAATACATTGAAAGCAGCAATGTAGGTAGATAACTAGGTGGTAAGAAGATTGATGGATAGATTTTTCAAAGCATATATTTAATACATTCAGCTTTGACACATAAAATTATGCCTAAAATTGGATTTAGATCTAAACACCCGGGCTTGAAAATTGGATTTGTAAAAAAAACCTACAAACTTAAATAGACGCTGAAATGTCGCTGAAACACTGCGAACTTAAGGACCAAAACACAACTATGACACCCATATCAAAAACGTCCCCTTCGAATTACAATTTCCGGTTTGTTTCAGTTTTGGTCACTATCAAACACAGATTTATACTTTCCTTTGTCAGGCAGAGTGGAAATCAGTTAGAAATCAATACCCATAAGTACATACGCAGCATACATCGATACAGAAATACTTCACAATATATTACACAAAATATCAAAGTATATATTAATGTATACAAACATAGAAACGGAAATCAAATTACACTAATGAGTGTTATAAAAACCAGCATGGGTTGGCGTTAAGATGTTCTGGCCGTGTCAATAATTCTGATTCTGGTCTGGTTGTTTAATTCATGTGTTTACGTGTGCGAAAAACTCACCATTTAAGCTTTTGCTGTCACCTGTGACATTAGGAAGTGCATGAAATATTCACAGGGGCATGATAGATTATTCGTTTTAACGAATACGACAAATTGAATGTTTCTAACACGTTGAAATTATAACTGCATTTCATCTTTTGATAAGTTGAACCGGTTGCTTGAATTGTTGGAATCTTTGCGAAATAATATTTTTCAAGCTACACGATTAAAACCAGCCAACGATACAGTTTATATAGCAAAACAAATAAATTACTGTTATTTTTTTCACGGCAACAAACTGTGTCTACTTTCTAGGTTATACTATGCTGATGTCAGTAGTTGGTAATGTGGTCCTGTACTATGATTTACACAAACTGTCTTGGACAGTTCTCATTAACTTCAAAGACCGCTTTTGAAATGAGGTTAAATATGGTGCTGACAGACACTTCATTGCATATGAAACGTCCGTTTGTCGTTTTGCAAAATTTACCGATAGTTTTTCTGTATTATAGCGCCATTACAACTCTGTGTATTCGGCATTATCGCGATGTCTTTTGTTTCCATGATAAAAGTTAAGAGAATCGAAATATTGACAATTAATGAGAAATTTTCGAGGCCATTTCACGGGTTTTTTCGCAGCATATTCGCGATCTGTGTGCGCCACTATAGCAATAAAATCGCGTTACGATAGCGGCGACTCCTCCACGGTATATTCATTGTACAGTTAGTTCCAGTATTACAAACCACGGACCCATTTTGCTTCTCAACAAAATCGAGTGTCTGTGTCAGTAATTTCTGTCTAATGACGCTTTCACAATTATTCAAACTTACATGACGGCGGCGTGTACGTAGTCGATTCCGAGTCAGATACCTCAGTGGAAGACTGCATGAGCAGCCATGTACGCTATCAGGGCACGATGACACATATTACGTGTTCATTCCCGGTTGAAACGTGAAGATTAACCAGGAAATCGGCACGTACAGAGCTAAATTGTGAAACCAGAAAATATACACAAAAGCTCAAAAATCAACAAGTTATATTGAATTACACTGGATTAGGTTTACAACTATAGAGGCAATACAATAGGTCCATCATATCAGGCAGCAGCAATAAATAACATGCCCTACTACACAAGTCAGTGCACTCAAGACTGTCCAGAATTTGTCAAAGTCGAATGTCTTGAATGATGCACGTGCTCCGTTCATGAATCCTGAAAACAGTGTTGGAAGTTGGAAGAAATCGACCCTTTCAGATAAGTATCCTGACCGCCCTGAGCAAGTAGATAAGTCGCATGTCTAGTCGTAGAAGACATCAAATCGTCCTCGTCTAGCTTTTATATACATACAGCCAGCCTTCTAGAAACTTCTCAAACCGTGTATTCTAGCCTAAGTTCACGAACTTGTCGAATAACTTCAATAATTAATGTCAAGAAACAACGGAAGTTGTACGAGCGCTTCAAGTAGCTGCCACTGACAAGCATGAGACTTAAACTTACAATATATTTGTTCACATAACACACGTAATAGAAGGGTAATAAAGGTGACCACCAAACTCTCATTGTATCCGTCTCTCACAACAAACAAACACTTATGGGACCCATGTATTCTCAGTGTCAAATCTGAAGAACACTGCTGAAACAACTAAGATACAACATCCATTTTGCCATTAAAGTATCCAATATGTATGATATTCCGTTTGGTGAACATGAATTCTTGTTTTGAACCCAATACGTATTATTCATGCATTAATGCAAAACCATCAGAAACATTACAAAAACATGGGTAACACACGTCATAAAACCTGATATACAGTAACTGTCACAGTTGTATTACTATCAAGGAAAGCTGTTTGAAAAAAAAAAATAATCTGAATAAACTTGACACAAAGATTCAATAGCTCTGCATCCGAGACTCATGCATAATCATTTCAAACCTTGTTTTACCTTCATTTGACAGAGAGGGGTCTATGGAAGAGAGATTGGACATTATTTCTCTCAATTATGGTAAACACATGCTCCGACGATGTTCCAAAGACGAGCTGGGTTGAACCCGATGCAGTAAATGTCACAACAACTTTCTTGAATACTGGAGGCAAGTTTGACCAGTCGTCTGAGGCGCCGGAGGTGCGCCCCGTGGGCCTGCCAGTTTCTGCTAACTGTTGGTGCGATTCCTAGATTCATACTGACTATGGTTGTGAATTTGAGAGCATCATGGTCAAGTTTATGCTTTCACACAATTTAAAACCTGTATAACTCACTTTGGGTTTTAATCACATGTTAAGGTGAGGCGTCGTGGGGTGAAGAAATAGCCTTCAAAGTGGTGGTAAACCAATTCACTCACTCTGTCATATGCTTCATGCTTTTCTGTGATTTTTGTCTTCTGACTTTATTATTATTATTATTATGATTATTTTTTACATTGATATCCCCATCCAGCAAAATAGGAAAATGTGTTTGCTGTTGCCACGGTGGTCTTTAAATAATCCTGTCTGGACCAGACAATCCAGTGATTGACATCATGAGGATTGATCTACTGAACTGTGATACGATGACATGCATTAACCAAGTCACGTAGCTTGACGACCCGATCCTGCTTTTCGGCCGCCATTTAACGACAAGCATTGTTGCCTCTCAGGGCTAGATCAGCAGTTTCTAAGGAAATGTGTACAGTAAACGGACACTTCGAGCAGGCTGTCGACGATAGGCGCCGGACACGTGCACACTTGACCTTGTCTCTGCACTATACCTCTCGAGCCCATGAATGCATGGGCATTCCAGTTTTACACGGCAACTTGACATCATGAGTATTAAAAATGATAGCAAGTATTCACGCATCCCTGGCTCCGAGCTGAATTAAGAGCTGGATTAGAATAAATGCAATAACATCGATATTTCTGAACAATAGCCCGAGGTTATCATACATTTCTTTCTTTTCAAATGCAAGCTTCCGAAATGAGATTTTTTTCAAATGTTCAATTTGATTTGGTTTGAATGATGTTTGTGTGAAAACAAGTCAGAGTGGTCAACAATTATTTAATAAAAAGCATGAGCAGTTTGCAAAGTCCTCGGTTGCGGTAATGGGTAGATGCGATCATGTGCTTTCAGGTGCCAGCTCTTTCACGTCAATGTAGTTTTGTTATGCGACATGGATTGCATCTTTCCAATAATCAAGGGAAATGAAACTTATTTAGAAGAGGCGCTAACCTTACCTGTGCCAAGACTGGCCCAACCATAGCACGTGCACATACAGAATAATTACAGATAAAGACAAACTGCTGAAAATATGCAATGAAATATTAACATTACATGACGATAACATCTCGCAATCTCGACAAGGCATTAATCTCATTCACAAACCAACACCTTGTCGAAAACAAATCATTTCGTACCCAACATCTGATCAATTACATAGCTATCTTCGTGTATATTTAATAAAGCACTAGGCCTCAATTCGTATCAGGTGGATATTTTACACTTGGGAATATTATTTTGTTATGAACGTATATACAATATTTTGAGCGGTTATCATTTCTATCATTGATGAATAGAAAGAGGTAATTATCTTGTCAACGTTAATAATAAAAGATGTGAGGTGCATCCTTTAGGACTTTGGCGTTTCATGGAAGCAACCATACTGCATGTATACATGGGCACCTTGTGTCATTGTGAGGTAAGGTGAAATGCTGTTTAAACGACACATTCACGATTAACTCGGTTATATCGCGAAGGCAGATTATGGCCTCTGGTGTAATGTTATGTTGTAATGTAGCAGCAACATATTCTGGTACAACTACTTCTACACCTACTTCTGCATCTACGCGTGTATTACGATTTAATCCCGCCTTAATATGGGACGAAACGCCTTATATGGTTTGTTAGCACTATGCCCATTCAGGTTTTGAAGAACCAAGACTCTCTCCTCTGCAGCATACACCAGAGAGGCATGACACTCTCAATAATTAGTACCAGTAAATGAGTGTGAGCTTAAGATAATACCTACTTCACATTGTGGGTGGCCAGTAATCAAACAATATGGTATCCAACAAATCACCATGGTATAAATGCAGTTTTCTCCTGTTTGGGTAAAATAATACAGGTTTAAGCAGTCATACAACACAATTCTGGTTTATACAATATGAACGATACTAGAACCAGCGATCGGCATCGTGAGCAACCAAGTCACTCAGTCTGACCACCTGAGCCATTAAGTCGCCTTTTACAACCAGAATAAATTAATGTTCCTGGGGACCTTTCCCTCGGGGTTTGAGTTTTGTAGGTGGAACACCCTTGAGATACTCTGAATGACTCATTTGTAATAGATCCGCATTATGTTAACACGCCTGATATAACTCAAATACTGTTCACAGGGACTTTAAATCTCCACACTTACACACATTGAATTAATATGAATATACCTGACATAATATAAAACCGAAGCTACATTTAACTGTGTCTTTTATAAACGTACCAACGTTTAGGCTGCAGTTAAAAATGGCATTATTTGCATGGTGTTTGATCATGAGTTCAGTGTGGCAAAAATTTATTTGAAAAGAGTTCGATAAAATACTGGCAAATGTCTCGACATATGATACCAGATTAGTTAAAGATGCGATAGAAAAAGATGTTTTAACACGTTACATCTCCAAACACTCAGCCTTATATATAGCCAAGACTCCATCTTCTGAAGAATATATTAGATATGCATGACACTCCGGATAATTGGCGCATATAAAAGATGACATTTTCAAAATTTCTTCAGATTTCCTTCAAGTTCCTCTTCTAATATGTCAAATATTTCATTAGACCAAACCTCACTTCATTCCCTTAAGGTATACCAACGTTTGTCTAATGGACCAAATTTAATTTCATCGCTCGCGGCGTTATATGAATAGGCAATTCGGGTAGAAGGCTTTCTCTCTAGCAGGCACCAATGCCTGCAGGATCTGATTCTTTCCTGGGTGTTTTTTTCTGAGACAGCTAATACAGTTTAAAGATAAAAATCGCAAGCCCTTAGGACACAGGAAAGGGTAAAAAGTTCTGATCAGTATTCCCCATCAAGAAACTTTGAAGGAACGAGTTAATACCCTTGTTTGCTTGTTCGCAAACGGATAAGCCGTGAGTTCCAGAGAGTTAGGTTCATTTTAGGTCGGGATCAAAGATCAGGGCAATCTGTTGAACAAGCTGCAGCTGGGACCGTATTTTCGATCGTTTATTTAACTGTGTAACGACGCATTAATACCAGTAAACGTGACTGGTCCTAAGATAATATGTACTTCACATTGTGGGTGGTCAGTTTTAAAAATTGAACCGGGGCCGTTTCCTCTCGGAGTGATTCAGATTGCGACAAGGTATTGTAACATGGATTCTTTGAAATCGAAAGAGGCAGTTTGGAAGAGAAAGTGTGATGAGACAGACAGTGTTCGCAGGATATAAAGTGGATTTGGTTTCAGTTAAAACGATGTTTCAAGACAGACGTACCTTGATGCTACGAAGGAATTCATTGTGAGATGTATGAACTAGGTGTATATAAGAACCGTTCTTCATGATGAGGGAACTTGACGAGACGATGTCTTGGTATATACAAATCTGCTTTTTTGTACTTTTGTTCAGGTCAATAACGTTCTCCCCAGCTAGTGTTCACAAAAAAACTTGTATATAGCATGAAACCTCTTTAATAGATTGATAGATAGCTTCATATAATCTTTTAAGCAGTGACTTTGTAGATTTTCCATGACCGAAACTGTACTTTATAACTGTGTATATATATATGCTCACTAGATTTTGACTGTGAAATTAAGTTCTCGATCCCATGAGATGGTAGGATAGAAAGCAACGACGTAGATAAATAGGTAGGTGGAAAGTAGGTAGTTACGTGAGTATCTATATGGGCAAAGATGCATGGATGGATAAAGACATAGAAAAATAAATTAATAGACAGATTAAAGTTGGTTTTGAATTATAAACTCACATATTACAAATTTCTGGGATCTGACGCAAATCATATTCATATAATCTTTGAAGCAATGACTTTCTTGATTATTACATGTCTCTTTCCCTGTCCCCCGGTACTGTACGTTCTTAGTACCTTTGGACATATATATATATATTTTCTCGGCGTCTTCGCGATATTAGTGCGCCACTTTAGCGATAACGTTCTTTAACAGACGATTCTTCGACAGTGTTTACATCAACATTTACAGTTTCTTCCAGTACCACAAATCACAGACCCATTTTGTTTCTCAACAAAATCGAGTCTGTGTCAGTAATAACTGTTTAATGAGGCTTTTACAATTATTCAAACTTACATTATGGCGGCGTGAATGCAGTCTATTCCGAGCCAGACACCTCAATGGAAGACTGCATGAGAAGTCATGCACACTATCAGGGCACGATAATGATGATCCTACCTGTTGATTCCTAATTCAAATTGTGAAATCAGAAAATAACCACACAATGTGAACTTTTCGGGGCCATTTCACGTTTTTGTCGCAGCATCATAGCGATATTTGTGCGCAACTATGGAACTAAAATCGCGTTAAGATCGCGAGACTTTCGCGGTAACATTCTGTAACATAGAGGCGATTCCTCCACGGTGTTTACATCTTCATGTACAGTTTATTCCAGTATCAAGAACCACGGACCCGTTTTCAAATTCAAATTGTGAAATCAGAAAATAACCACACAAGATGAACAATAAAAATTGAAATGCACTGGATTAGGTTTGTAATAATAAAAGGCAATACAAAGCATCAAAAATATCTGGCGACAGAAATACGTAACATGCCCTACTACACAAGTCAGTGCAATCACGAATGTCCAGAATTTGTCCAAGTCGAATGTCTTGAATGATGCACGTGCTCTGTTCTTGAAAACAGAAAACAGTGTTGGAAGAAAGCAGAAAATCGACCCTTTCAGATGAGTATCTTGTCGTCACTGTGCAAGCGCACAAGTCGTGTCATAGAAGGCATCGCATCGTCCTCGTCTAGCCAACCTTCTAGAAACTTCTCAAACCGTGTATTCTAGCACATGTTGATTCACAAAGCTGACAACCCTCAAGTTCTCGTACTTGTCGAATACCTTCCACAAATAATGTCAAGAAACAAGGCAGTTGTACGAACGCTTCAATTAGCTGTCACTGACAATTACAATATGTTCTTCTAAATAACAAACACAATTGTAGGGTAACAAAGGTGACCACTAAACTCTCATTTTCTCCGTCTCTCACAACAAATAAAGAGTAGTGGGACCCAGTTATTCTCAGAATTAAATCTGAAGAACACTGTTGAAACAACTGAGATAAAACATCCCTTATTCCATGAAAGTGTTTATTCAATATGTATGATATCTGTTTGATGAACATCTATTCTTGCCTTGAACCAGATATGTATTATACATGCATACATGTATCAGAAACCATAAAAAAAACATGGGTAACGCATATGATATAAAAACTGATGTACAAAGCATAATATTGTTAAGTTACTGACACAGTTGTATTATTATCAAAGAAACCTGTTTGAGAAGAAACTAATCTGTGTAGTTTTTCACATATTCACACAAGAAGTCAATAGCTCTGCATCCGAGACTCATGCATACTTCATGCAAACCTTGTTGTACCTTCATTTGACAGGGAGGGGTCTACCGAAGAGAGAACGGACATTATTTCTCTCAATTATGGTAAACAGATGCTCCGAAGTTGTACCTTAATGTGAGGTTGAAAAATATTCCGAAGACGAGGTGAGTTGAACCCGATGCAGTAAACGTCAACACAACTTTTTTGTGTACTGGAGGCAAGTTTGACCAGTCGTCTGAGGCCCTGGAGTTGTGCTAACTGTTGGTACGATTCCCAGATTGGTATTGGCTATGGTCGTCACGTTGTGAGCACCGTGTTCCAGTTTATGTGTTCACACAATTGTAAACGCATATGACTCACTTTGGGTTTTCCTCACATATTTAGCTGAGGCGTCGTGGTGGTTCAGAAATAGCCCTGAAAGTGGTGGTAAATTGTACTCACTCACTCTGTCATATGCTTCATGCTTTTCTGTGATTTTGTCTTCTGACTCTCTTATTATTATGATTATTTTTTTACATTTACACCCAATCCACCTAAATAGGAGACTATCGATTCCGATAGGCTGTATGAATTGTTTGTTGTTGTTAACACACTCTGCAATATTCCATCTACGTGACGTCCGTCTGTAAATAATCGAATCTGGACCAGACAACCCAGTGATTGACGTCATGAGGATCGATCTACTCAACTCAGAAACGATGACATGCATTAACCAAGTCATCGAGCCTGACCACCCGATCCCGCTTTTCGGTCTTCTTTTACGACAAGCATTGTCACCTCTTATGACAAGCTTGGGTTGCTGAAGACCACTTATAACCCGGGTATTCTCGGGTCAAGACTGTATGTGCAACAATACATGCTTTAAGGGCACAATGACTCACAATAGTAAGGTCACTCGAAAGGACACCCCAAATCCTCATTAAGACATATGAAGATGCACCATTAAAACACTAATACTACTACCATTATTATTAAAATTGATAGCAAGTATTCACATACAGAATAATTACAAATAAAGACAACCTGTTAAGATATGCAACGAATATTAACATTACATGACGATAACATCACAAACAACAAATTGACAAAAACAAATAATTTTGTTACCAATATCTGATCAATTACACAGCCATCTTCGTGTATATTTAAAAAGCACTAGGCCTTAATGCGTATCAGGTAAATATTTTACACGAAGGAATATTATTTTGTTATGAACATATATAAAATATTTTGAAAGGGTTATTATTTTTTTACGTTTTCGATATACAGAAAGAGGTAATTATCTTTCGTTAGGACTTTGGCCTTTCATGAAAGCAATCCCACTGCAAGTATACATTGGCACCTTGTTCCATGGTGAGGTAAGGTGTAATGCTCAAGTTCACGATTAGATCCGGGGTAGAATAGGTCTTCAGCAACCCATGCTTACCTTAAAAGGCGACTATGCTTGTCGTAAAAGGCGACTAACGGGATTGGGTAATCAGGCTCGCTGACTTGGATGATGCACGTCATCGATCCCAATCCCAGACTCGATTATTTTCAGATCGCCGTCATATAGCTGGAATATTGCCGAGTAAGGCGTAAAACAACAAACCAACCAACATTCACGATTAGCTTAGGTATAACGCGATGGGAATGCACTGTGTGTGTGGCTGCTTGAACTTGTCCGGACTTTTGCTTGCCCATTCAGACATTATGCTGACTCTGAGCGCGTGTTGTCCCCGTAATCCCGGGCGCCGGGCAAGGTAACAACAGGTACCAACTTTACAAGTACGTCTTTTGGTACTGTACGCTCTGTCCACTATATCACACAGGCAGATTATGCCCCTGGTGTAATGTGTAACATGTAGCAACAACACCTTCTGGTACAATTGCTTCTACACCTACATGTACTTCTGCATCTACGCGTGTATTGCGACATAATCCCGCCTTAATATGGAAACTCCTTTTATTGGTTTGAATACAGGGTTTGCCCCGGTAATGATCTTTTGGTTTTGTTAGCACCATGCCCATTCAGCTTATAAAGAACCAAGACTCCCTTCTCTACAACATACATCGGAGGGGCATGACACTCTTAACAATTATAATGTGTGTGATCTTAAGGCAATACCTACTTCACATTGTGGGCGACCAGTAATCCAACAATATGGTATCCAACAACACACCATTGTATGAGTGCAGCTTGTGTCGGTTTGCAGGTTTAAACAGTCATATAACACTATTCTGGGTTATACAATATGAACGATACTTAACCCAGTGATTGGCATTATGAGCAACGATCCACGCCAATGACACACTAGCAACCAAGTCACCCTAGTCTGACCACCTTAGCAATTGCCTTTTGCAAACAGAATAAACTGATGTTGCTGGGGACCTTTCATAACTATAGTTGTTGGCTCGGGTGGCCCAGTCGTGTAAGGTGCTGCGATTCGCTGTGCAGAGTTGCGTCCCTTGGGCACGCTAGTAACCTATGATTGTGGGTTCGAATCCCGGTATGCCCCGATTATATTTCTAGGTTTGTCAGCACCATACCCATGCTCGTGGGTTTCCACGAAGTGGTCAACGTCTGAGACCTGCATCACTTCGGTCTTTTTCTCACATTAAGCTGACACGCCATGATATAACTGGAATTCTGTTAAAAGCGGCATTTAACCCAACTCACTCACTCACTTATAACTATAGTGAAGCAGCAGGGGTCACCTATTAGGGGGTACCCAAAGCAGCATAACCGCATTTTCTCGTGTGGTAAAATTTTATGCCCTGTTTTATTACTGATTCTGAAAACACATGATGACATTCTGTTAAATGATTGCATTTTAAAAAAAATATATTTTTCAACGCTGCCCCCTAGCTGGTTATGGATCCTTTTGTCTATGTTTCAGACCGGCTTATCAGTTGTACGTACACTTGTTTACATCATTTATTGGGTTTACTCATAAAGCAGTAGTGCAAGATAATCTTACCAGTTAGTCTAAAGATAATTTTTTAGATATTTAATTCGCAAAAGGAAAAACATGGTTTGGTTAACCATAAATGTCAGTGTTCAATACATGCAATGTATCATTCCCAGTTCCTCCCAAACTCACATCTTGCCATCATGATCAATTTTTTTTGTTAAATCTAATGCAATTTATATATCAACCACAACAATCATCTGTAAGATATTGAAAACTAGACACACGCGCATGCTGTCGCCCAAAAATTATTACAGTTTTCTAAGTGTCAGTGTTTTGCTCTCTCACGATTTACTCTGGGTCAGACTCGGATGTATCGCTATCTAGTGTAGAAAGTGTCAGGTGATTTGCACAGAACAATCCATCTTCATCTACCAAGGATGTACAGTGACCGACCACAGTACATGGCTGTCCATTGTCCAAGCAAGAACATTCTGCTCCACATCCATCTGTATGGCACTCGCACACAAGAACATCTAGCTGCTCTGAGGCAGCTGGTGACTGATTCATCATTTTGGGCTGGAGTCCAGGGCCATCGGAGCTTCTTTCCCATCCATGTGTAGTAGCATGAGGAAGTGTTGCCATGGGTACAGCAGTCTCTCTCCATACCAGAAGCTGATAAGAACAAGAATATGCAGACGGAAGGCACCTTCAGTTGGTGGACGTTTCTTCCCATGAATGTTCTTCTTGCCTGTGTTTTCACAACGTAGTGCATTTAGCAAAGCACAGTTTGCCTTGTCATACATGGCTCTTCTGTAGCACCATGCTGAGTAGATCATACATTGTGTGTACAGGGATATAGCGGGTCAGTTGGGTGTGTTTCCTATCACGACCTGTCAAGACCTCTTCGCTTTGATTGCTGGCTGATGGTGTACCAATAGAACAAGGACATCTGTGTCAGGGCTTTGTACCACAATCGTCTGAGCACCATCTTCTGTTGCAGCTATTGCATAGAGTATCCTTGTATCCACTTCATACTGGTTAGAGAACAGGGAGTCAACCTCCCTTCGACAACCTAGCCTTCATGGTACATTTCTTATGTAAGGCCATTTCTTATCCTGACCACCACTGACACACATAATCTGCCAAGTTTGTTTTGTTTTGATCCTTACTTGAGAACTGGATTGAGAACTGTTTCCAGTTCTGATTGATAGCTACATCAGCTTTCACATGGTAGAGTTGGCCTTGGTCTTGACCTCTCTTTGAACGGATCTGGCCTTTGATGGTCTCATCCATGTATTTATCAGAAACGACGTGTATCTGCTGGACATCATTTGCTGAGAGTGTGCTGCTGTCGTAAATGGCATGTCCAATGAAGCGCTCAGCCATGTTCCTTAAAGACATCCTGTCCATGTTGATAGGTACATCCAGCATCTGTATTGATGCATGCCCATCACACACTGAAGCATCACATCTTTGTTATGAGTTCTTCTAACTTGTGTAAGAAATCTGACTTGGCACAGGTCATCATGGCACCATCCTCTACAAATAGGCCCAATGACACTTAAGCATTTTCAAAGGACAGAACTCGCTTGAGAAGCACCTTCAGTTATTGCATTCACAGCAAGAAGTCAGAGCTACAGCACCACTCCATCAATAATCACATCTGACATGGTCTTGATTCCTGACCTTGGGATTGCATCATATAGGCTCTCCTTGGGAAAACCATCTCCTTCAGGTGATATGAAGCGATCAGCACGTTGAAAGTTGATGCCTTGGTGGCACCCTTTGATAAGGCATTGCACATGCTGTCCTCGATTGGTTGTGGTGCAACTGCCCCAGTTGCAAAGTTCACAAGATGAGTAGAAGTCTCTGCAGATAGCTCAAACGGATCAATGTAGGCTACGTCAAACATCTTTGACATTTTTATTAATATCTGAATTTCACGTCTCCTGTGCGGCTCTTCCATCTGCATTGCACTAAGGCTGCTTGTTTGAGTCAACCTGGCCAGCATGACAGATTACATCTCGGAACCTTGTGGAACAATGTGCAGTCGTGGGACGAGCCAGAAACCATCTTGCAAGTGCTGGACCTCTTGTTTGCTGTTGTCTCCATCCAGACAGCATTAAACCTTCCACAAGACAGCTTTGCACAAAAGTCCCCATCTTGAAGCCTGCTCATCATCAGCAGAAAAACTGACAGTTGCAGGAATAGTGTGTACGTTTGGTTGCAACAAATAGGGGCAGGAACCCAGCTTTTGTATACTGGTTCTCATGCCAAAGTCCATTCCTGGTTGGGCTCAAAAAGACCTTCAATGGAAGCATCGCTTTCACTAAGAAGTCATCCCAGAGTTTGAAAGTGTGTGATGTGGACCTGCCGTGGTCTCGGGAGAGCTGAATGAGTGTGGATAGTCTGGTTGTGATGACGGCTGTGAGCTGTGTGATAACATCAGCCATCGGTTCTTGATAACAAGTGCTTGATGGAAATCTTTTCCAGATAACATGTGAGCTACACTGCCTGCAGCATACACCCAATATTCGTGTAGAAGCTGTTTCAATCCAGCATCCCCATACAGATAGCCAACTGCTGAAAAGATTGACACCAATAGGGGTATCCCGCCTTCTCATGGTATGACGCCTCTATAGTCATCTGGTTTTGACCAAGCTATTTCATAGGCCTTGACCAGCAGTCCCATATCAAAGTACACTGGGACGTAGTGCTGACCTAGGGAATTGATTGCTTCCTTTGTTCTCTTCATAGTAGTGTACACAGTGGATAGATCAGTTGATGGCGCCATGGGGATAGGGGGATGCCACAGATGAAACTGCAGGTGAGCTCTCTGCCTGCATTCAAACATGGAATAGACCCATACGAAGGAACAGTGTATTGCATGGCCTCTTTGCTAAAGAAAATTTGATCCTTATTGATATGTCTAATTTGGTTAAAATCTGATACATTTTCATAATCTAGATACATTAGGTTTGCACATCTAGCAGAAGTAGGACTTGTCTCATTACAAAAATACAAGATCTTAGAAAAAAAGTTGCAAATATATCATATTTGTATATATTTTCTGTATAAATTCCCCATAAAATATACAATAATGTTTATTGCTGTTCCAGTATCATAGGAAGTATTCATGTATACCCCGTCTTGATTTGGAAAAACAATTTACAATGTTAAATAGTCTGTGGAGACAAATACATAGTTTCGTGTCGGAACACACAGTAAACACGTAACCTACTTTGGGGTAGTGGTAAGAAAGTAGCATTTTCTTAAACGCCATCATTTTTGGGAATGTCATCATAGGTTTTCATTAACATTAGTGATAGAGCATCAATTCTAGGTTTGTGTATCCAAAAAACTAAGGCACTTTTAAGGCCTCTGCTGCTCCAATACTAGGAATTCCCACGTGGGTTGTGTTTTGAAGTCTTGAAAAAGTGGAACACCCTTGACATACTCTGAATAACTCATTTGTAATAGAGCCGTTTTATGGTACACGCCTGATTTAACTGTTAACTTTAATACTGTTCAGAGGGACTTAAAACCCTCCTCACTCACACACATTGAATTAATACGTATATATCTGACAAAATATAAAACCGTAGCTGCAGACTTTGAACTGTGTCTTTTAAATAAATCAACGTTTGCGTTGCATTAATTGCATGGTGTGTTCCGAGTTCCGAGTAGCATAAATTGATTTGAAAAGATTACAATAAAATACTGGCAAATGTCTCGACATATGATACCAAATTACTTTATGATTCGACCGAAAAATATGCTTTTAAAACACTGAGCCTTGTGTACAGTTTATGAAGAGTCAAGACTCCATCTTCTGCAGCATACATAAGAGATGCATGACACTCTGGATAACTGGTGCATATAAAAAGTGAAGTTTTCAAAAATAAATTCAGAAATGTTTCAAGTTCCTCTGATAATATATCGAATATTTCATTAGACCAAACCTCACTTCATTCCCTTAAGGTATACCAACGTTTATCCAATGGACCAAATTCAATTTCATCGCCCGCGGCGTTATATGAATCAACAATTCAGATAGAAGGCTTTCTCTCTAGCAGGCACCAATGCCTGCCGGATCTGATTCGTTTCCTGGTTGTTTTTTTCTGAGACAGCTAATAGAGTTTAAAGACACACATTGCAAGCCCTTAGTACACAGGAAAGGGTAAAGAGTTCTGATCAGTATTCCACATCAAGAAACTTTGAAGGAGCGAGTTAATGCCCTTGTTTGCTTGTTCGCAAACGGATAAGCTGTGAGTTCCAAAGAATTAGGTTCATTATAGGTCGGGATCAAAGAACAGGGCTATCTGTTGAACAAGCTGGGACCGTATTTTCGATCGTTTATTTAACTGTTTGACTACGCATTAATACCAGTAAACGTGACTGGTCTTAAGATAATATGTACTTCACATTGTGGGTGGTCAGTTGTAAAAATTGAACCGGGGCCGTTTCTACTTGGAGTGATTCAGATTGCAACAAGGTATTGTAAAATGGATTCTTAGTAATCGAAAGAGGCAGTTTGGAAGGAAATAGAGTGTGATGAGACTGACAGTGTTCGCAGGATATAAATTGGATTCTGTTTCAGTTACAACGCTGTTTCAAGATGGGCGTACCTTGATGCTTCGAAGAAGTTCTTCATGATGATGAAACCTTTGGCGTGACGATGTCTTGGCATATACAGATCTTCTTAATACAACAGATATTTTGTTCAGGTCAATAACGTTCACCCTTGCTAGTGTCCACAAAAACTTGTATACAGCATGAAACCTCGCGATCGTTGATAGGTACATGTAGATAGATAGCTTCATATAATCTTTTAAGCAATGACTGTATAGTGTACTACGTGTCAACACCCCTACCTAACCACCCCGAAACTGTACTTTGTCACTTCCACAATTGATTTGAATCTACAAAAGCAAATACTAAATCCCCACAATCTTGAGGTTTCATTCAGCTTTGCCACATCATTACAAAACTATGCATGATGTGAGATTTAGATGTGAGACCGGACAAACGAAAGTATACACTTGAAAAATGAAAACGTTACTAGGCTGAAAACAGATACACGTATCAAATCAACATCTAATAACCACTTTTTGTTTCAGTATTACCCACCACCAAACATGAGTGTTTTCTTTCCTTTGCCCGGCAGTGTAGAGTGAGTGAGTGAGTATGGTTTTACGCCGCTTTTAGCAATATTCCAGCAATATCACGGCGGGGGACACCACAAATGGGCTTCACGTATTGTACCCATGTCGGGATTCGAACCCGGGTCATCGGCGTGACTAGAGAACGCTTTAACCACTGGGCTACCCGACCGCCCCTGGCAGTGTAGAAATCAATTAGGAAGAACATTACCCATTAGCATATACTCAGCATCCATCTATACCAAAAGACTTCACAACTTATGATATATCCAGGTATACATTATACATGTATACAAATATAGAAACATAAATCATGTGAGTGAGTGTGATAACATCCAGGGCAGGACTGTTCACTTGTCTAAATGGCGTCAAAATGTTCTGGCCGTGACTTCATTTTGTGTGGGTGCTATGAGTGTCAACATAAGCTTTTACCCTCACCAGTGACATTAGGAAGTGCATGAGGAGATGATTAATTGCCTTCATGAATACGACAAAAACCGTTTATAACACATTGCAATTATGACTGGATTCCTTTTTTTGGATAAGTGTAACGGAGTTGCAGGAATCGTTGGATTAATGTTTACACAATTAAACTACAACAACGGTACAATTTATAAAGAAAAACAAATTATTGAAAATCATTATGGTTTGTTTCACATGAACACAATTTTTCTGTTTACCAGATTGTCCTATGTCAGTAAGTGGTAATGTTGTTCTGTACTGTGATTGGCATCAATTGTTTCGACTCATGATCTTTTTGGCTATTAATGACATAGGCGGTCAGAACGCAATACCATCAAAATCTATTTTAAAAAGAGAGTAAGATCAGGTTAAATATGGTACTTACAGGCACCTTCATTGCATTGGAAACTTCCCCTTGTCGTTTTGCGAAATTTACCGCCAGTTATACAGTATTATCGTGCCATTACTGCTCTGTGTCTAAGGCATTATCGCCATTTATTATTATTTCGCTATTTTATGACACTTTCGCGACATTTCTACGATAACAGTTTAGAGAATCGAAGTATACTGAGGATTAGTCAGACCTTTTTCGCAGCCATTTCACGTTTTTTCTCGTCATCTTCGCGGTATTAGCGCGCCACTTTAGCGATAACATTCAATGAGACGATTTTTGTTTGTTTACATCTACATGAACAGTTAGTTCCAATATCTCAACCTTAAACGGACCCTTTTTCAATTGTGAAATCTTAGAATATAACCACACAAGATGAACAATCAATAGGCTGTATTAGGTTTACAACAATACAAAGCGTAAAAATAATCTGGCTGCAGAAATACGTAACATGCCCTACTACACAAGTACGTGCACTCACGAATGTCCAGAATTTGTCCGGGTCGAATGTCTTGAATGATGCACGTTTTCCGTTCTTGAATCCAGCAAACAGTGTTTGAAGTAAACAGAAGATACGTATCCTGTCCGCTCTTAACAAACAAATAAGTCGCAAGTCTAGTCGAAGAAGGCATCGAATCGCCCTCATCTGGCTTTTTATACAGTAAGCCTTATAAAAACTACTCAACCATGTATCCCAGCCCATGTTGAAACACAAAGGCGGACGTCCCTCAAGGTCTCGTACTTGTCGAATACCTTCAAAAAATAATGTCTGGGAACAACTAACTGCAGCTGTACGAACGCTTCAATTAGCGGTCACTGACAATCATCAGACTAAGGCTTACAATATGTTCTTCCACATAACACACATAATAGAAGGGTAACAAAGGTGACCACCCAATTCTCATTTTAGCCGTCTTTCACAAACATAGGGTAATGTGACCCACTCATCCCCTGAATCAAGTCAGGAGAACAGCATTGACACAACTGGCATAAAACACCCCTTATTCCATAAAAGTGTGTATCCAACGCCTTTACTCTAAAACCTGAGTACAAAAGTAATATGTATGATATTCCGTTTTATCAACATATATTTTTGTCTTGAACCCGAAATATATTGTTTATGCATTCACTCAAGACAATCGAAAACAATCAAAAGACATGCGTAGCACGTATGATATGAAAGCTGACATAAAAACATTTTATTATTAAATCACTGACAATTGTATTTTTATCAAGGAAATCTGTTTGAAAAAAATAATCTGTGTAGTTTTTCACATATTTGAGCACATATTCAACTTGACAGAAAAAGTATACAACTAAGCGTTCGACACTCATGCATTATAATTTTAAACCTTGTTCTACCACTATTTGACAGGGAGTTTTTGAGGTTTTGAGTGCGACTCCAACCAACCAACCAGGATTCGCACTGACTTTAGTCCTCAGTATGTGAGCTCGATGATCCTGTTTTTCGGTTTCACACATTTGATAAACGTGAAGATGACTTACGTTGGGCTTTCCTTCCATATCACGTAGACGCTTCGTGGAGGTACAGAAATTGCATTCAATGTGGTGGTAAACCTAACTCACTCACTCTCTGATATGCTTCATGTTTTCTGTGATTTTGTCTTCTACCGTTCTCTTCAGATAAGAAATAAGGACATTATTTTTACATTTACATCCACGAAAATGACACGGCGGCCTGTAGACTATCTTTTCTGATAGATTTAATTAACAAAGATACACTCTATAATGGAACAATGACACACAGAAAATGACAATGCAATCCTCATTTAGAAGTTAACCTTCACCGTCGTCTCTGACAATATAAGCGAGTATCCATACTTTATACCTCTGAGAAGGTATTTGTAATATTTCTTTTCAGATTTTCAGTAATTCCGATATGCCTTTATCTAATGTTCTGTGTCTTTAGTATAAAATGCAAAAGAAACATATTGCATCTCGCCTCATTAGTGAACAATGATGAAGTCAAATTAATGTAATCACATTCAGCTCTGTCATTTCAGCAGATGTGTACAGTTAACAGAGATTTCGACGCCTGGGATGCGGGACAACATGCAATAACACGTGCTCACTAGTTTTTGACTGAATTAATCTCTCGATCCCATGATTACAAGGGCATTCATGATTAACATAAACATGCACATTCTCAAACATGTCAAACAGGTGTGCACGGCAACTTGGCATCATGAGTGTTAAAATTGACAGCAACTATTCCCTGGGCATCGTTCCTCAAAGCGATCTTAGTGCTATGACTGTCGTAAAGTATGGGAGTTACGATCATCTTAGCGCTAAGATCGCTTTGTGGAACGGGGCCCTGGATTAGTATAAATACAATACTTCGATATTTCCGAACAATAGGACCCGTGAAGATCCGGGTCAGAATAGGTCTTCAGCAATCCATGCTTGCCGTAAAAGGCGACTATGCTTGTCGTAGGAGGTGACTAACGGAACGGGTGGTCAGGCTCGCTGATTTGGTTGATGCATGTCATCGTATCCCAATTGTGTAGATCGATACTCTTGTTGTCAATCACTGGATTGTCGGGTTCAGTCTCGATTATTTACAGACCGCTGTCATATAGTTGGAATATTGCTGAGTGCGGCGTTAAATAACAACCAACCAACAAACCGAACAATAGCCATAGGTAATATTTCTTTCTTTGCATATGGTTCCGAAAAGTGAATGTTTTCAAATGTCCCATTTGAATTGATTGATGTAAGCGAGATTGGGTCAAATACAGTTCAAAGGAGGGTTTAAATCCAACTCACTATTGTTGTATTGTTATTACTTTCTTGGGATGGAAATATTCAAACATACAAATTACACAAAGGGAAATGTGACAAGATTTAGACTGGCTGAATATCATTCCTTGGCTAACCTTACCTGAACCAAGACTTTCATCCCTAAACCGACTCGTCCTACTGCGGCACGTGCACATACTGATCATGAATAGCTACAAATAAATATATACTGCTGACAAACTGGACACAGCGGTGTAACTTGTAATATTGCAGAGGAAACCGCAATCACTAATTTGTGTCCCATGACTGGAATCTCATCAAAGATACATGTTTGAGCCATCGATCAACCTATAGTGCATTTTTAATGAACATTAATCAGATGTACATCAACAACAATATTTGATCTCACTTGTGCAGACATACAATCAGATATGAACATTACATGACGATAATACCTCGCGACAACGAATCGATCTCCTGCAGGAAAAACAATTTGACGAAGACAAACCATTTTGTTGTCAACATCTGATGAATTATACGGCAATCCTCGTGCATAATTGACATAGCGATGGGCATTATTTCATATCATGTGGATATTTTACACTTGGGGATAGTTTGTTTTCTCTTAAAGGGGTATTGTGTAAAATTTTGAGTGGTTAATATTTCATTCGTTTTTGCTGCATAGTAAGGGATATTTATCTTGTTAATGCTGATGATAAAAGATGTGGAAAGCATCCGTGAGGATGTCGGTAATTCGGGAAAGCAAACCTACAGCATGTTAACATGGGCGACTTCTGTTACAGTGATGACACAGAATGCTGGCTCTGACCTGTCAGTGCTTTTGTTTTCCCCTTTATACCAAGCGCCAGGCACTGAAGCAACAAGTACCGTCTTTAAACGTCTTTTGGCATGACGCGTCCGGAAATCGAACCACCAGTATGCCTTTATGCCGGGGAGCCGCTCTATCAACAATATCACGGAGGCAGATTGTAGTCCTGGTGTTGCGTAGCGAGTTGTCTAGCAACAACACCTCCTCCTATAACTACTGTTGCACCTACTTCTGCAACGTGCCAAGCGAGTCGGACTTTGAACAGTTTTATCTAAATATGGGACGAAACTCCCTTAATGGGTTTGATTAAGAGAATTGACGGCTAATGAACTTTGTTTTTTGAGCACCACACTTGTATAGTTTATGAATAGCCAAGACTACCTCCTGTGTAGCATACATACATTGATAATGAACAGCTGTAAACGTGGCTGGACGCAAGATAATATGTTCTTCTATGTATGGGTGGTCAGTAATCCAACAACACGGAATCCATCAATCCACCATGGGATAAAAGCAGCTTCATCCTTTTGGGTAAAATATTACAGGTTTAAGCAGTCATACGAATTAAATTAATACGAATATAAACCTAGCACAATATTAAACCGTAGCTACAGATTTTGAACTGTGTCTTTCATCAATTAAGTAACCTTTAAGAGATTCTGGAATTCACGTTTACTTTGCGGATAGATACGAAAAAAACTTAATTGCAGTTGATTTGTTCAAATTACGATCACATATTAGCAAATCTATCGCTATATGATACCAGATTAGTTAAAGATTCGATATAAAAAGATGTTTTTATCACGTTATCACGTCTCCAAATACTCGGCTCTGTATACAGTTTATGAAGACTCCGACCTCGGGCCATACATCGGACAGGCATGACACTCAAGATAATTGGCACATATAAAACCTGAAATTATAAAAACGTCTTCAGATTTACTCCAAGTTCCTCTGCTAATATGTCAGTTATATCATTAGACTAAACCTCACTTCATTCCCTTAAGGTATATCAACGTTCATCCAATGGACCAAATTTAATTTCATCGCTCGTAGCGTTATATGAATAAGTAATTCAGGTAGAAGGCTTTCTCTTTAGCAGGCACCGACGCCTCCCAGATTCGTTTCCTTGGGTTTTTTTCTGAGATAGCTAATAGAGTTTAAAGGTAAGAATTACAAGCCTCTTGGACAAATGAAAGAGCAAAGATTTCGGATCAGTATTCCCCATCAAGAAACAATCACTTGAATATAGTATTAAACCTCGTTAATTCGGACGAACCCGGTCCCAGCGAAACATTCCGAATTAAAGTATCTGGGACAAACTGACTAGATAGATGGACGATCTGTATAAAAAAACATTCAACTTAGCCCTTGAACAAACAAACAAACATAGCAAACATTCAACTTGGCTCATGAACAAACAAACTATGATACCCGTATCAAATACATGTACATCACCATCGATTAACCATGTTTTTGTTTGTGTCAGTTTTAGCCATCATCAAGTACTTTCTTTTACCCGGCAATGTTGAAGTTAATTGGGAAGAAAAGTGCCCATAAGTGTCGATCGATACAGAAATACTTCTCAATTTAGGATACCAAATATCAAGGTACACATAAATATAGAAACATAAGTCATTTAACACTACTGAGCGTGATAACATCATCCACCGCGGGACGGTTCAGTTGTCTTGATGTCTGTGACTTTACTTTATGTTGGTGTTATGAGTGCGAAAAAAGGAAGTGTACGATATATTCATAGAGGTATGATAGATTATTCACGTGAGCAAATTCGACAAACAGAGCGTTTATAACACATTGCATATATGATTGCATTCTTTTGAACCGTGTTACAGGAATGTGTTTTCAAGCTTTACTCAATTACAATACACCAACAATGCAATTTACACAGAAAAACAAATTCATTATATGTTACTACCAAGGAAGCAAACTGTGTCAACTTACGAGGTCGTACTATGTTGATGTCAGTAATCAGTTAATGGACCTGTGCTGTTTTGGACTCTGCACTGAGCAAACAGTTAAAGATTCAAGATTTTTTTATTACAGTACTGGAGACCTCGTGGCCCAGAGTACAATACATGTATACCGTATTTATTTCGGGGTCTTACACTATCATTGTACAATGATTCCTTTATATGTGGCGTAATACATTTTAAAATTACATTAATTTACATTACATCTTACTTCAGATACAAACCGAGAACTTTGACTGTTGAATGTGTTGTAGGGGGAATTAATTTCTGACGAGAAGGGTGTTTATGATGATATTGTGGAATGAATGTATTTCTATTTTGCTTATAATATGAACAGATGAGTTTAAAATGGAACTCATCCTCAACAACTACTTTATCACAATGGTCACAGAAATGCAGCAGCTGGTCAACATTAGTTTTCGCATTGCTTTTACTATAACGCAGTTTTTGTGTATTAAAACTATGTGAAAGAATGTGAAACGTAGCTTAAACACATCAAATCTTTATCTGAACACCTGATGTGAGATACATCTCTGTCGCTAGTAATGACTTGTATGAATTATAATGTGGCAGGAAACCTTAGCCAGTAATCAATTTCTGTATCTCAAAATCTACACATCTTTGTTCAGACATAGTTTTTGTAAACCTAAGTGTTTCCAAAACCCTGTGCAATCCAGACATAAACACCACCTTTTCGAAATAGAGACATCCTGACATGTGAAATACAATTTAAGGCCCCAGTCGCATCATGTGATTTTAACATTTCATAACAGGCATGGGTAACGCTACGGATTCAAACGAATAAGTCTACACTAACAGTTTAAACACCTACTAAAATAGTTTATACACAGATATATCAGTCAACTTTGCCCTCAACGGCACTTGTAGGTGCTTCGTTTCCCAGATTCAAAAATATTTTGTAGAATAAACTTTGTACTTTTTCCATAGATTATCTGTATGTATACCCCAAAATGTCACAACCATTATATAGAATGGGTGCAATTTTGTAGTTAAATAAAGCAGCAGTTGTCTTTAAAGATATATCTGGATAAGTTTCCATTGGTGTAATTACGGAAAACATGACTTTCTAGCTTGTAACGAAATAGTCTCACAACATTTAGACCACATTATTCTCTTAGAAAATATAATTTCCATGAAAACCCATTTATAATGTTAAGTTGCTGACATTTCCACAGATTTATAAAACCATTTTTCCAACACCTTTGCCCATAAGTCTAATATATCTAATTTTCATTGCAATTCTCTCACCGCGTCTGAAAGTAGGACAACGTCATCTGCAAATCGCAGCAAAGTGTTTCAATAGGTTCACTTACAAAAACACCCCCCGGCATTCCCTTGCTTCAATTTCAGACACCGATTGATTGTTAAAGAGATTAAACAATAATTGGTTCATCATACAGCCCTGAGTTAAAAACATCCGATCTGCAATTACCTCTCACCAGACTAGGACAAACATTTTTTTTATAAATATTTTAATGAATATACATTTAACCATGAACGCCTTTTGAATAAGTACATACAACGATTTCTTTTTATCAACAAAATCAAACGCCTTTCGAAAGGCGATAGTTTTTGAATGATCCTCTCTGAATCCAGCTTGGGATTCCGATAAGATTTCGTTGATTTCAGCCCATGATCTAAGTCTATGTTAAACAACAGAAGTAAATATTTCCCTATTACTTTTAGGAGAGATATTTCTCTGTAATTGTTAGAATTCGTTGAGTCACCAGATTTATACAAAGGAATATAAGCCCAACATTCCAAGCACAAAGGAAAATCCTTGTCTTTTAACGATCATTGAAAAGTAGATTTACGTATAGGACACTATTCATATGATATTTGTAGATCTCGGATTGCATTCCATCCAATCCAGATACATATTATCCAATTTTAAAGTTTTCAGTACTTGTCTTATTTCCTCATCTGTTATCATAGCTGAAGGCATATCAGTAGCATGGCATTTCTCACAATGTAATGGATCATGATGTCTGATGAAATCTGCGACAGACTTATGAAACTCATTATTAGAACTTGTTTCGGATCTAAAGAGTTAATGAAAGTAAGTAATCCTTACACACGGTGGCACCCCAACTTGTCGGCTGTGCCACTGTAATAAACGTTTAATACTAGTCCAGAAAGTTTGCAGTTTTCATTTAGTGGGGCAGAATTTATCGTTGCTTGCACATTCTTGCTTTCATTTGTTAAAGGACTCAAGATACTACTGAAGCGTAGTAGGGCCACGGTGATTTTTTTTGTCGAAGTATCTCCTACGTTGGACTTATTATCTCCTACGTAGAACTTAGTATCTCCTACGTATGACTTACTATCTCCTACGTAGGACTTATTTTGTTTTTCGAAGAAGAAACAAACTTTTGTATTTCCACTTTATTAATACATTACATTCACGATTGAACCACTGAGGTTGATTATCAACCTGAAATCAATCTGATTGAACTTTCCTCATTTTCTCCAAATGGGATCCTGTAACATCAAATAAATGTGTTACCCCCAAGTTTACAGATGTGAAAAAGTGATAAACCAAACTTATTTACTTTTTCCTCATGAGAAGATCGAGGTATACAAAATATATACATTTCACCTAGGTTCATCAAATCTTTACCTTCTTCATTTTCAATAATTGAATCATCACGCAATTCGAGCGTTCAAATCTCCAAATAGGAGTAGGGCTATGTCACTATCACTTTCTCATTTTCTGACTTAAGATCATCATTACTAATACCTTTAGGATTTTCATACAATTGGAAATTTCTGGCAGTATATATAAATATATATATAGCAGCTTTTACGGAGCCGATGCGATTCGTGTCCCACCGGTGCTGCCCTATCTCTCAGATATAATACATCAGTTCAATATGGCTTATTATGCTCACTTGGGGCTGGTCAGTTTTTTGTTATCCCCTTAATGCCGAGCGCTAGGCTGGATAACAAAAAGAACTAACTATTAACGTCCGGGAAGTCGCTCTATCCACCATGTCACGGATGCAGATTGTTGTCCTGGTATAATGTGGCTTGAACGGCAGAAACAACACCTCCTTGTACAACTATTTGTGCACCTACTTCTGCATCTACTCGTGTAAAACGACTTTGAACGATCCCGCCTTAAGGTGGGACGAAACTCGGTTTGAATCCGATATTTCCCGATAATGGTTTGTTAGCACCACACCCCTGCCCATGTTTTCCCCAACATGTTAAAAGTCCACGACCTGCATCACCTCTGGACTTCCCCCCGACGTATGCTGACACGCTGTGATGCATCTTGAACACGAGTTAAAAACGAAGTTAAACCCAACTTCCTCACTCACTCAATCACTCTGTGTGATCTATAACGTATTGTATATCCTATCCGTATACGAGCGGTCGGGTAGCCTAGTGGTTAAAGCGTTAGCTCGTCACGCCAAAGACCCGGGTTCGATTCCCGACATGGGTATAATGTGTGAAGCCCATTTCTGGTGTCCCCCGCCGTGATATTGCTGTAATATTGCTAAAAGCGGCGTAAAACCTCACTCACTCACTCACTCCCTATCCGTATACATGTTACAATAATTTAACATCTGCATATATGAGACATATTCAATACAATCGCAGATATGAATGTGTTTTGCGGCAGTAAAAACTTATTTGCAGCTACTGTGGCAGCCAAATAGCGACCTAAAACATCAAGTGATGTCGTGACAAGATTTGAACCGAAGTCAACAGCTGCGAATGGTTTTGTACAATAATTAGAGTAATGTAGAGTTATCCGCCTTTGTGTATACATGACATAACCTCGTTTTAAACAAGTTTAAAATATTTGTATAAGTGAGTGCCTAACAAACATTTGACACATATTTCCATCTGTGAATGTGCGTGTTTTTCGAATGTGTGTGCAGTAATGCCTTCGTGTTAACTCATATTCACATAAAGGGTAGAAACAAACAATTGTTCACAAGCAAAGAGGTTATAGGTGATTACTAAAAAAAGCTCATAAAAGAGCTGTATTAAGCACCCAAGAACCGTATGGCCCTGATTAGAAATTTTGCAAATGTGACAGAAGACACATGAGACAAATGAATCAACGCCCTTCGTATGTTGGTCGAGATCATGCAGAAAGTGTTTCAGTAATGCAAGCGAATGTAACAAAACAGAGAGACTGGGCACCATCGGATTGTCATATTACATCTTCAGCACCCATCCTTCCAGGTTAACCAAAGATGCATTTTGAACATACTGGTACGTCGTCCCTGGGGAGCTCTCATTAGGCATGCAAGCATGGGCTAACACATTTCCTTTCAGAACAATGTTCCTAACTCCACAGTACCAGCAAAAGTGGTCTCTGAGCCTCATCTCCCGTAAGGCATTTTTAATCCAGTAATGTCTTTGACAATACCTCTAATGCCTATCTAGCACCCTTCACCAGCCTTGCGAAACCACACCACTCTACATCGAACGTTCCATCAGCACCAGCTAAAGCACTTAATGAAAGACGACCACTGTTAAATTGAACGATAACGCAATATTTGATTTTCTGACAAAACAATTAATTTGGTTTGGGAATGGGATTGAATTGTGCGATGTTTGGCACGCTATGACAGTTAGACTTTAGCGTTGCGTGGATAGTTAAAGACTAAACTGTATCTGATCATGGGGCCGACAGTGGGCTTTGTTCGCTGTTCTCCGATGACGCGTTCAACCGTCAGTTTTAGGTTTTACAGCTAAAAGGGAGTTCATGTCAGAAAGCAAATGTTATTTCCTTATCAAACATTGACATAGTCATTCTGTAATTATCGCGTAAAAAGTGAAAGCTATGTTTTCAAACTTTGATTAAATTTACTAATATTTCGATAGCGAGATAAAATGTAATGCTTTGAATCAGAAAAAACGTAGTTCCAAGGCAGTTTAGAGAATCAGCCTCGGGGCGCTGTACAATTTGCAAACATTTTGCTAAATTGAGTTTTATTCAGAGTTTGTTCAGGAAATGAAACGTGAAGAATCAAAGTTTGGAAGATAATATGATTTTTGTAGCACTTCAAACGTCCCGATGACAAAGATTCTTGCCAGAGGGAAGTTAACCAAAGAAAGACATTATACCATTTTTCATTCTTCTAAGCCAACACGAATCCTACTTAACTATTTCAGAAGTTATAAAAGCTCCGCAACCTTATCTTTTTCTCTCTCTGATAATACTCGGCTTGACAATTAACTACAGCTCACAGGAAAAACAACATCGTTTTAAATATCGCGTTGCAAAGTAACTCTTCCTATATATATAGTCATAATGCTTTGATGACACTCAACTCCTGGTCAATATAGTGATTGTTGACGTTTAACCAGTGTAATTCTAGATAATGTCAGTGAGAAAATTCCTTGTGCATGAGCTCAATCAATCTTCACAAAAGAAGATAAACGACTGATATATGTTAAGACAGACATGCTTTACACTGAAAGGTCCTTTATTTATAGCACTGCACCAGATGAAGACCTTTGCAATCTGGAGACAAAACCAATGAAGTATAAACCAGACGGATATCTGTCATCCGGAGACATATGATGTGATATACACCAGACAATGAGGAATGCAATATGAAGGCATATATTATGTGAAATTCGCGTGGCAAAGAGATGTAGATGACAAACAGACATAGAAATCTGGCAACTGGAGATACTATATATCCGTCAAAGCGATATGTCTTCTGGAAACATATATAATGTGACACACATCAGACAAAAAGAAGAAACGATATACACATGATAAAGCTGTGATTCACGACAGACAAAAGAAGAAAGGTTACACACACATCTGTAACAAAGACGTGATTCATACCAGAAATAGGTAACTGGAAAAGGAGGTGATAGATATGATTATACATAAACCAGTCAGAGAAGTCTGCCACAAGGAGACTGATTTGATGACATATGTAGCAGACAAAGGGATCTGACATCTGGAGGCTGAAATTACGAGATACTCTCCAGACGAGGGGATATAACATCAAGCTACGGATATGATAAAATGACACAAAGTGATCTACCTTGTTTAGACATATATCATGCGATTCACACCAGACAATGAAAAATGAACTATGTATATATAAGACAAAAAGCAGTGATACATACGTGACTAAAGACATTCTTCGCACAACAGACGTAGATATCCGACATCTGGAGACAGAAAATACTCATTCCATTAGATATCATACACAAATCAAAGTCACGAAAAATGATTTGACACCATCCAGCAGACAACGGGATCCAACATAAAATGGTATCCATTGAAAGAAGCTGCAAAGTCAAGAAGGGAGGTCAAATGGGGTTTAACGTCGCGTCCAAGATTATTGCACTTACATAGCGACGTGCATGCACGTGTGTGTCTGTGGCTGCTTGTACTAGTCCGGACTGATGCCGATTTATAGTGCTAGCTCACTGAGATACCATGCCGCAGTTTAACATAAATACCCCACTCAGACACAGTATACTGACTCCGAGCCGACCAGTCCTTGTTTTAGCCCCTTAATGTCGAGCGCCAGACAGGGTAACAACAAGTACCATCTGTTAACGTCTTTTGGTGTGACGCGGCCGGGGATCGAACCCCGGACCTTCCGCTCTCCGGGCGGACGCCAAGAAGGGAGGGGAGGGCACCAGCTTAACTAGTCGGACATATCGATACGGACCATTTCTCCACCGAGATCTTGACGAAGATTAATATTTCACCACAGACACACAGTAAACTACGTTTATAACAAACATGCTTATAACGAACTGACGGATATAACGAACTTATTTTTAGTCGCGGCCATTTGCTGTATTTATGCTGTATATATGCTTATAACGAACTACGGTTATAACGAACTAAAATTAGTGGTCCTTTTGAGTTCGTTATAACCGTAGTTTACTGTATACAGCCACACAAAAAGACAAGCACACACGCGCACAAACACATATATGTAAGTGTGTGTGTTTTTGTGTCTATGTGTATATATGTTACAGGGAATATGTCAAATCCCTTACATTTTTCAGCGAATATATGTAATATCTTAATTCAGGCACGGAATAGACATAATCCCTAATATTGTCAGGTATTATACATATTCAAGGCTTTAAGGACCATTTTGGGGGGCATATTCCCTGAAACTGCTTCAATCTTGGTTTTTAGAAGAATTGTTCACTCTATAACATGTACAACTCAAGACATGCCGGTGGCATAGAGGAATGATCCCCTTGGCATCTGCACGTTATCTAAATTGCGTAGTTAAGGTTCTCACATCAGACTCTGCCGAGTGATTTTATGTCCGTGCTCCTCTCGCGATGGACTGAAGTGGGAAATCCATTCAGCAAATTACAATTCGTTCCATGCGGAACCGATCAATGATGGGTCACAGTTGTTGTATAAACCTTTAAACATTCTAGTTCTTTTACAAATTATTTTGCACAAACTGGCATTTGATTGTCACCATTTCTCCAGCATTGTTAAAATAACGCCTCGTTCTAATCCAGAAATGATTGAAACATTCTCAAAACTATTCAATTTCCGAAGTGTCATATCTGAAATACATGGCCACGTTCGTGATATGCATAAGCACATGCCACACTTTTTTATAATGACAAACATAAATCCATCCGCCGAAGTCCATCGCGTAGTCAGTTCATTATCTGATATGTCTGAATCAGGTCGTTTAATGAATTAACACAACCCATTGCACACGCGCCACATTTATCAATGAAAGCGTTCAAGTATACTGAAGGAAAGCAATTCAGAACCATAATAGACTATGTTGGTATTTCTCACAGGTCACTTCCATTTATTTGGAACACGGAGTATATCAAAGATGGTGTAAAATTCTTATAAATATGAGAAGTTGTTGGAAGCCACTGGAGATGGCTCGCCAGGTTTATTATAAAGAAAGAACCTTAAATCCTTTTTAAGGTGTCCTTTTCCCATAAATCTCGTTAAGAGACGAGGGGAGTGACGGCCAGATTCATTCACAGCTAACAAAATACGGTTTATGGTCACCTGGCCTTCTAGTGGAAACGCGAATAAAAAGAAGTGATATTTTCAGAGCTCATGGAATCGATTGTTCGGTCGGTGGCGGGTTACGTGTGGAATAGAGAGAGGCAGACCCGGGAAGGCCATAATTTAGCAAATAGACACATCCCTCCGGAGGAAAAAAATGAGCCTATATGAGGAAAGAATATTAACAGTGATAGGGGGTATAAAACTGTTGTTAAAATTGAATGTTGATGATAAAAGACCCAGGAAATAATGACTGTTTCAGACGAGGATGGAAAAATCTTCGGCGTTGCGTGTGTATATCAGCTGGAAACTGATTTTCTGAGCCGAAAGTTCAATAAACTTTGATAGCAATTAATGGAATTTGTTTCCTTAATCCTATTTTTGGATTTTTTGTGTTTTAAAAAAATCCGGTCAAATCAGACCGAGGAGGTTCGATCAATGACTGAAGTGACCAGAAATCGAGGTCTTGGTTGTCTGATTGTATTACGTTCCATCATTTAATTCTTGACTTTGGTTTGACGCTGCTTTGAACAGAATTTGACTTTTATCACAGCGTGTCACCTTGATGTGGGAGGAAAACCCGAAACAATGCAGGTCTTATAAGTTTACCACTTTGGTAAAACCCGCGGGGCCGGTATGGTGTTGACAAATTGAAATCGTAATCAAGGCGAGGCCGTGAAATGGACACAAAATGACAGGCACGTGAAGCGAAGCAACATTGCGCAGTGCCTTGGACGACTGGACATCCTGTGCCAACGTTCAACAAGAAAATACTGTACGCGGCTTTAGAGCTCATATATCCTTAAGGCTATATCATCTGATACAGAAATGAGTTTTAGGATGCTATGGTGATACCTGTAACTTTACTTAATATTGTTAGTTCGTAAGTAATGTTGACGTGAAGTCTGTGGGGAATAGTTTTTGAGCGCGTCAGAGTCCACTAACCTTATTTGAAATAATGACATATCCACTTCTCATAATCCATTTCAATCTAGTTTAGACAATGATAACTGTAACCGACTTGTGACATACGACTGTAAATCCGGTTTGAATCCTAACTTATGATGTTTTTCGTCAGT
The DNA here is from genome assembly GCF_023055435.1 of Haliotis rufescens. Taxonomy (NCBI): domain Eukaryota; kingdom Metazoa; phylum Mollusca; class Gastropoda; order Lepetellida; family Haliotidae; genus Haliotis; species Haliotis rufescens. The sequence goes on from NW_025964383.1 coordinate 9,230,305, forward strand.
GGCATACACGTGATTGTGGGTTTCGCCAACAAGTAGTAACCGATTACGATCTGCATTATATGGGACTCTTCTGGCACGCTCACTCACGCACTCACGCAATACGATGGTATCACCAAGAATGAGGCAATGTTTGGCGAACATTTATGTTACCGTTTTCATGGAATATACACCTTGTTATGTCACACTTGAAACATATTTATCATTCATCGAGTATTAACTTTGTCTGAACTTTCATTTATGATTGAAAAAACGATTCATCATCTGACCTCCTTCTCTCAACGAAATCATGTTGGAAGAAGTACAGCCTGATCCAATGAACAGTGCTATACAATCTCCTCAACTGGACCCATCAACACCTGGTATAATAGACAGCTTATATCACACTGTAAACCATACATATTACTTATATTCAAATGGCAACATGGAGGTTACCATGGCATTCAAGGAAGAAGCGTTACTGTTGGTTTCACTCCAGATGCTCCAGCAATCCAGCAAGGCTTTCAGCTTCATCATCTCTCAGCATCTTATTCATTAAGCTGCCTCTTACGACCAGCAGAGGTTGCTTGTGGCCAATTATGACCTGAAATGCGCAGTGGTGTTTATGTTGGAGGAATGTGAAAGGCAACACAAATTGTTGATGTACTACTCAAGTCTAAGAGGGAATCATAACCTGAGTAAAGCTTGGTTTTGAACTCATGGCAAACTATCCTAGCACCTCGATGACATAATTTAACTCAATGAGGCTTCTCGGTCCTGCTCTCTGCTGGTTTGAAATATATGAGAAGGGTACGTTCATCTGTGGACTGGCTGGTTCAAGCCGTCATCGTACAACAACAATGTAGCTTACTTATAGGTTCTGGTTCACGAACTGCCTGCTTCAAATCTTACGTCACGAAACTGAAATTTACAATATAGCTGTGGTTTTCCACATGCCGTCTTAAATAATATGACTGTGGTATTCCCACGCGCTGCTTCAAGCAATATATATGTTGTATTTCATCGTGGTATGTTAAACAATACAGCTGTGGTATTTCCACATGCTGTTTTAAAACCTACACTTCATGACCACATGAAAAATAATCAAGGATAAGTTCTTTACGACTTCTCTTATCTTAAAAAAACTGATTCTTAAATGCAACGGGTGATCTTATGGTTTAAGTAGTCGCTAGTCTCTGTCCAGTTTGGTGTTCCTTAGATGTGTCTGGGTCAACTGATATGTAATTAGATTTGATTACAATACTTGGTCTATCGGCACAGTATCCGTGTTCGGTGATTCGTGAGAGTAGTGAAGGTCCCATAACGATGTTAGTCTCAACTCCAAAGCTACACCGACTCATACTTATGATAAAGCTAGCTCACGCACTCAAAGGAAATATACAATGGGTAGTGGGCAGAGTCTTCGTGAACATCACTGAAGTCGTAAACATCTAAAATATTTGAGTTTCCATCCAATACTGATCCGTCTTCCTATACAGTGTGCCCTGGCTGTACATTCATACCCCGATGGTATGGATCGTTGGACAGGATATCAAGCACAGACCTGTTTGTCACAGGTTGTCGATGGGACACACTGTTGTACTGGTAACATGATGTAATCGAACATCAGCTCACTAATTTCTTATTCCACCAACAGCTGAAGGCCCGTAAACAACTTCCCACATATGACATCTAATTTCTAAAGTCGCATCTCTGCAAACCTGAGACAGAAAAATCAATTGCAAGTGGACTTAAAGTCATTGAACGAATGCAAAAGCAACACCGCGTAATCAACACATAACATGACACACTTATACATTAATCGACGATGCCGGATATTGATTGGACGTTCAGAAAGCAAAACTCGGCAAGTGTGTCGTGCAGGGTCTAAAGACGCCATACTGGTTTTCTTTATACCTGGACACTGAGCGAACGATATCGTCAAACCTGTCCCGAAACTAACAAATCCTGTCAAGACTTCCAACTCCAATGTATGATTACAGTTGGGAGGAGAATCAGTTTATGAAACTATGACGCCTCGAGTATTGACAATAAAGAACGACGGGAAGACGGATTAACATGAGGCAGTTATTGAAGATTGAAAACTGCTCGTAGCTAACTGACGTGGCTACTTCAGCGTGCCATACAAGCTTTTCACATGACAGGATTTCAAGTACAAGCACTGGGTTTTTGCCCTCCAGAAGCTGTTCCGGTTTGAGGGTTCTAATAAGCAATTGGTGCTCTCAATCTATGAAGCCCAAAGAACTTCGACAAGGACAATATAAAATTGATTTGGATAAAAAGTGTTATTTCTAAATTTGATGGACGAATTAGAAAGTTGATAAGTAAATAGTCGACGTTATAAACTTTAATGTTTAACAATGTGCATGACGGCAAAAATTAGAGTGGTGACACAGTTCTTTCACTTTATTCTTATCATCTTCTAATACTGTTTCCTCTTCTTCGTGTACCGATGAAACAAATGTTACTACCAGGAGCACAACTGTCAGGGATCCCGTGCACATCCGGGTTAGAATATGTCTTCGGCAACCTATATATACTTGTCGTAAGAGGCGACTGACAGGATCGGTTGATCAGGTTCGCTGACTTGGCTGATGCATGTAATCGTATCCAAATTGTGTAGAAAGATATGCATGATATAGATTTCTAGATTGTCTGGATAGGGCTCTGGTATTGACAGACCGCCGTTATATTGCTGGAATATTTCTGAGGGCAGTGTTAAAGAACAAGCAAAAACATATCAGGGACTACAACAACCACAATAAGGCATACAAAACGATATTGTGTCAGTTTTAAACTCAGGAAAACGTACAACAAACATTTCGTAATGGAACGAAACAGCGATGCATATGCACGTGTACCTCATCAGTGCACTACTTCTCATATAAGGGCTAAATATTTAATATTTTACATCACTATTATGGGGCACTGGGTTGATTTTAAGTTACAGTGCATGAATACCATTTTTTGTCCCTCCTGATATCACTTAATTTTTTCAAATGATGACTTAAAATAATTACTTACGTACTTTACCACCTCATCTATTAAACAGGGCAAAATTCACGCAATTTTGTATCTAATGACAAGAAACACCGAATGTCATTCTCCGTAATAGTTTCTAATTGTAAATAAATTACATCTACATTTAAATATTTGGATAACACATTTTTTAAAATCCAAGTCAAATAAGGAAATCGCTTAAATCCTTGAATGCGAGAAAAGTATTTTAACAAAATATGGCATAAGTCCTACGTTATCAGTTTGATGATTAGCAAACAGTTTCAAAACAAGCCGTTTCAAAAGAACCCACTTGAAACTCAACCTGTGAATATCACTTGAGAAAAAGAGAACGGGTAATTCGAAAGTTTATCCCTGGCATAATGACTGGTTTGGGTTTCCGTAAACGCAATTGATCCTAAAAGGAAGTCTGTTGTTGGTGCAATTATTTTATATTCAATAACGAATATTAACTTCTCAGGAAATTCTCCTGTGATTCCATGATGCGATTTTGAAAGTGCACTTAAAAACTGTTTGTTCTTGATATTTGAGCTAACTATGTCTTCAGGTTCCGCTTGTTCCGCTTTGTTATCAATAAGACGATTGGTGATATAGCTATAACAGCGCTCATTTCCTAGGGAAAAACACAATGTGGAATGACTGCCTGTCAAGATCTCATAGCAGAAGCAATAGCTTTCGACCGTTGCCTCTATTACACTTGCCATAACACGATGACACACGAACCGCTCACACGCATGTGGTTAACCCTTGTGAACAGCTCAGCTCAACTGTTAACTTATGAAGAAAGGAATATACTTGCAGAGTTTAGGACACGCTTGATTCCGTCTGTGGTATAGGGTTAAATGGTACAACCGAATTCTCGTTAATTTGTCATTTCTAACTGGATCACCATGCCACTAGAGTCATTATCATAATTTTGCTTAAATTCAAGGATTTGTGTTGATGAATGTATGTGAATTGAATAGTCAAAAAACGTCGTCCAAGCGTTTGTTGGGAAATAGGAGCGTTGTATTGATTGAAATTGACTATATATTTCGCATGAATTATAATAAAAGTCATCATCACGATAATAGTAACAGCAATTAGAATTATATAAATATATGCAAATAAATTATGTCATGATAAATATGAAGATAATTATCGCCACAAACGTTAATGTCATGCATTAACAGGCCGAAGACCCAGGTTCGATTCCCCTAATGGGTACAATGTGTGAAATCCTTATAAACTTGATCATTTTGAGGCGTGTGAGACATGAGTGGGTGTTCTTGCCTATTCATCCGGATTCAAGGAGTTGCTTAGCCCAGAATTTAAAAAAAATTGAAATTGCTCTATTGGCCACATCTTTCACAACCAACAGTGTACTCTGTAAGCCAGGTTCCATTAGCTTTGGCCTCAACAGTCACTTAAATAATTGAGTGTCAACATACTTTCCCGTTGTTGGCATGGGCATTGACGTTATCACTCCATCAGAAGGTGGGACTTAGTGTTGTGACATATTGAAATAGCATGCAGTATCACTCGGAGGTAGTGGCTGTAGTAGGAGACGGAGAAGAGGAAGTTTGTGGTGTGTTAAGTAGGCATCCAATCAGTTAATAACAACAACCCTGGACATGTCGTTAATCACGTGTAAATTTCTAGTCATCAAACATGTTGGCTTCAACAAAATATGCAAGTACATATATTTAATTGACTTTATTACACAGAGAGTGTGCATGCATTTGTAAATAAGCGATTGTTCGGTCGGTGGTGGGATATGTGTAGAATAGAGAGAGGCAGACCTGGGAAGGCCATAATTTAGCAAATAGACACATCCCTCCGGAGGCAAAAAATGAGCCTGTCTGAGGAAGAATATTACCAGTAATATGGGGTATAAACTGTTGTTAAAATTGAATGTTGATGATAAAAGACCCAGGAAATAATGACTGTTTCAGACGTGGATGGAAAAATCTTCGGCGTTGCGTGTGTATATCAGCTGGAAACTGATTTGTGACCCAAAAGTTCAATAAACTTTGATAGCAATTAATGGAATTTGTTTCTTTTATCCAATTTTTTTATTCTGTTGTGTTTAAAAAAAGAATCCGGTCAAATCAGACCGAGGAAGTTCGATTGATGAATAAAGTGACCAGAATCGAGGCCTTGGTTCTCTGATTGTATTACGTGGCAACATTTAATTCTTGAACAGAATTTGAGTGTTATCACAGCTTGTCACCTTGATGTGGGAGGAAAACCCGAAGCAATGCATGTCTTAGACGTTCACCACTTTGGTGAAACCCGCGGGGCCGGTATGGTGTTGACAAATTGAAATCGTAATCAAGGCGAGGCCGTGAAATGGACACAAAATGATAGGCACGTCTAAGCGAAGCAACATTGCGCAATGCATTGGACGACTGGACATCCTGTGCCAACGTTTTATAAGAAAATACTTATAATTGTGGACGCGGCTTTAGAGCTGATATATCCTTAAGGCTATATCATCTGACATAGAAATGAGATTAAGAATGCTATGGTGATACCTGTAACTTTATTTGACATTGTTAGTTCGTAAGTAATGTATACGCCTTTTTCTTTCGACGATTGAAGTTTCATGAAAATATGTGTAGGCATCACATTACACAAACATTACATTTGTCAAAGTAAAAGCAAGTCTTTACTCTGTGAATATCGACACATCGCTTTCGTAACGACGTCACATGTGATGAGAACTAGAAGAGAAGATATGGTGAGATAGGCGACATTTGTTACATTGTTTCCCTTTGAAATGTCAGGACCCGTGGATCGTGGGTTTGAATCCTAGATTATGATGTTGTTTATCAGTGGCATACACGTGCTTGTAGGTTTCGTCAACGTACAAGTAGTAATCGTCTACGATCAGCATCACCTGAGACTTTTCTGGCACTCTCATTCTCACTCACCTAATGCAATGGTATCGCCAAGAATAAGGCAACGTTTTCAAGCATTTACACAGTTTTCAAGCATTTATTCGATAGAATATACACAGTGTTAGCTCACACTTGAAACATATTTATTATTCATCGAAAATGTACTTTGACTGTACTCTTATTTATGATAAAAAACGATACAGCCTCTGACCTCCTTCTCTCAAAGGAATCGTGTTGGAAGAAATACAGTCTGATCCAAGGAACAGTGCTATACAATCTCCTCAACTGGACCCATCAACACCTGGAATAATAGACAGCTTATATCACACTGTAAAACATACATATTACTTATATTCAAGTGTCAACATGGAGGTTACCATGGAATTCAAGGAAGAAGCGTTACTGCTGGTTTCACTCCAGATGCTCCAGCAATTCAGAAAGGCTTTCAGCTTCATAATCGCTCAGGGTGTAACATGTATGAGTGACAGTATCTTTTTGTCATGAAGTTATATAAAGGTGGTGCATATCCCAATGGGTAGATCTTGTCGGTGAAAGGGCAAGATAACTGATAATGGAGTTGGATGAATGAGGGAAAGTGGAGACAATCAATGGGGTCGTTGTTACAAGCGAGTAGAGGGAAGGCCAAGGCTGGTAGTGTGAGAAATTCGGTCAACTGCCTTTGCGGGGTGCAAAGCAACAGCGTGAAGGAAGAACCTTTCATAAATATGAAACATTATTTAAGAATCTACTTCAATATTTTGGGCGTTTACTTGATCTATCGGCACCGAATCACAGTTTGGTGATTCGTAAAAGTAGTAAAGGTCCCTTAACGATGTTATTCTCAACTTTAAAGCTGCACCGACTCAAACGTAATGCTAAAGCTAGCTCACGCACTCAAAGGAAATATAAAATGGGTAGTGTGCTGAGACTTTGTGAACATCACTAAAGTTGTAAACATCTAAAATATTTGAGTTTCCATCCAATACTGATCCGTCTTCACTTACCGTGTGCTCTGGCTGTACAATCATACCCCGATGGTATGGATCGTTGGACAGGATATCAAGCACAGACCTGTTTCTCACAGGTTGTCGACGGGACACACTGTTATACTGCCTACAGTGCCGTAAAACAACATCAGTTCACTTTTTCCACCAACAGCTCAATGCCTGTAAATGACTTCCCACATATGACATCGAATTTCAAAAGTCGCATCTCTGCAAACGTGAGACAGAAAAATCAATTGGAAGTTGACTTAATACGTTGAACGAATGAAAAAGCAACAGCGCATAATCTACACATAACATGACACACTTATACATTAAACGACGATGCCGGATATTGATTGGACGTTCAGAAAGCAAAACTCGGCAAGTGTGTCTTGCAGGTTCCAAAGACGCCATACTAGGTGTTTTTAAATCTGGACACTGAGCGAACTATATTGTCAAACCTGTCCCGAAACTGACAAATCCTGTTAAGACTTCCAACTCCAATGTATTATTACAGTTTGGAGGAGAATCAGTTTATGAAACTATGACGCCTCGAGTATTGACAATAAAGAACGACGGGAAGACGGATTAACATGAGGCAGTTATTGAAGATTGAAAACTGCTCGTAGCTAACTGACTTAGCTACTTCAGTGTGCCATCCAAGCTTTTCACATGACAGGATTTCAAGTACAAGCACTAGGTTTTTGCCCTCAAGAAGCTGTTCCGGTTTGAGGGTTCTAATAAGCAATTGGTGCTCTCAATCTATGAAGCCCAAAGAACTTCGACAAGGACAATATAAAATTGATTTGGATAAAAAGTGTTATTTCTAAATTTGATGGACGAATTAGAAAGTTGATAAGTAAATAGTCGACGTTATAAACTTTAATGTTTAACAATGTGCATGACGGCAAAAATTAGAGTGGTGACACAGTTCTTTCACTTTATTCTTATCATCTTCTAATACTGTTTCCTCTTCTTCGTGTACCGATGAAACAAATGTTACTACCAGGAGCACAACTGTCAGGGATCCCGTGAACATCCGGGTTAGAATATGTCTTCGGCAACCTATATATACTTGTCGTAAGAGGCGACTGACAGGATCGGGTGATCAGGTTCGCTGACTTGGCTGATGCATGTAATCGTATCCAAATTGTGTAGAAAGATATGCATGATATAGATTTCTAGATTGTCTGGATAGGGCTCTGGTATTGACAGACCGCCGTTATATTGCTGGAATATTTCTGAGGGCAGTGTTAAAGAACAAGCAAAAACATATCAGGGACTACAACAACCACAATAAGGCATACAAAACGATATTGTGTCAGTTTTAAACTCAGGAAAACGTACAACAAACATTTCGTAATGGAACGAAACAGCGATGCATATGCACGTGTACCTCATCAGTGCACTACTTCTTATATAACTACTAAATATTTAATATTTTACATCACTATTTTGGGGCACTGGGTTGATTTTAAGTTACAGTGCATGAATACCATTTTTTGTCCCTCCTGATATCACTTAATTATTTCAAATGATGACTTAAAATAATTACTTACGTACTTTACCTCATCTATTAAACAGGGCAAAATTCACGCAATTTTGCATCTAATGACAAGAAACACCGAATGTCATTCTCCGTAATAGTTTCTAATTGTAAATAAATTACATCTACATTTAAATATTTGGATAACACATTTTTTAAAATCCAAGTCAAATAAGGAAATCGCTTAAATCCTTGAATGCGAGAAAAGTATTTTAACAAAATATGGCATAATTCCTACGTTATCAGTTTGATGATTAGCAAACAGTTTCAAAACAAGCCGTTTCAAAAGAACCCACTTGAAACTCAACCTGTGAATATCACTTGAGAAAAAGAGAACGGGTAATTCGAAAGTTTATCCCAAGCATAATGGCTTTGGTTTGGGTTTCCGTAAACGCAATTGATCCTAAAAGGAAGTCTGTTGTTGGTGCAATTATTTTATATTCAATAACGAATATCAACTTCTCAGGAAATTCTCCTGTGAGTCCAAGATGAGATTTTGAAAGTGCACTTAAAAACTGTTTGTTCTTGATATTTGAGCTAACTATGTCTTCAGGTTCCGCTTGTTCCGCTTTGTTATCAATAAGACGATTGGTAATATAGCTATAACAGCGCTCATTTCCTAGGGAAAAACACAATGTGGAATGACTGCCTGTCAAGATCTTATAGCAGAAGCAATAGCTTTCGACCGTTGCATCTATTACACTTGCCATAGCACAATGACACACGAACTGCTCACACGCATGTGGTTAACCCTTGTGAAAAGCTAAGCTCAACTGTTAACTAAGGAATATACTTGCAGAGCTTAGGACACGCTTGATTCCGTCTGTGGTATAGAGTTAAATGGTACACCCGAAGTCTCGTTATTTTGTCATTTCTAACTGGATCACCATGCCACTAGAGTCATTATCATAATTTTGTTTAAATTCAAGGATTTGTGTTGATGAATTTATGTGAATTTAATAGTCAGGAAACGTCGTCCAGGCGTTTGTTGGGAAATAGGAGCGTTGTATTGATTGAAATTGACTATATATTTCGCATGAATTATAATAAAAGTCATCATCACGATGATAGTAACAGCAATTAGAATTATATAAATATATGCAAATGAATTATGTGATGATACATATGAAGATAAGTATCGCCACAAACGTTAATGTCATGCATTAACAGGCCGAAGACCCAGGTTCGATACCCCTAATGGGTACAATGTGTGAAATCCTTATGAACTTGACCATTTTGGGGCGTGTGAGACATGAGTGGGTGTTCTAGCCTATTCTTACCGATTCAAGTAGTTGCTTATGCAAGAATTAATAAAAAACGATGTTGCTCTATTGGCCACATCTTTCACAACCAACAGTGTACTCTGTGAGCCAAGTTCCATTAGCTTTGGCCTCAACATTCACTTAAATTATTGAGTGTAAACATACTTTCCCGTTGTTGGAATGGGCATTGACGTTACATGGACGTTATCACTCAATCAGAAGGTGGGACTTAGTGTTGTGACATATTGAAAAAGCATGCAGTATCACTCGGAGGTAGTGGCAGTAGTACGAGACGGAGAAGAGGAAGTTTGTGGTGTGTTAAGTAGGCATCCAATCAGTCAATAACAACAACCCTGGACATGTCATTCATCATGTGTAAATTTCTAGTAATCAAACATGTTGGCCTAAACAAAATATGCAAGTACATATATTTAATTGACTTTATTACACAGAGAGTGTGCACGTATTTGTAAATAAGCGATTGTTCGGTCGGTGGTGGGATATGTGTAGAATAGAGAGAGGCAGACCCGGGAAGGCCATAATTTAGCAAATAGACACATCCCTCCGGAGGCAAAAAATGAGCCTGTCTGAGGAAAGAATATTACCAGTAATATGGGGTATAAACTGTTGTTAAAATTGAATGTTGATGATAAAAGACCCAGGAAATAATGACTGTTTCAGACGTGGATGGAAAAGTCTTCAGCGTTGCGTGTGTATATCAGCTGGAAACTGATTTGTGACCCAAAAGTTCAATAAACTTTGATAGCAATTAATGGAATGTGTTTCCTTTATCCATTTTTTTTATTCTTTTGTCTTTTAAAAAAGAATCCGGTCAAATCAGACCGAGGAAGTTCGATTAATGAATGAAGTGACCAGAATCGAGGCCTTGGTTCTCTGATTGTATTACGTGGCAACATTTAATTCTTGAACAGAATTTGAGTGTTATCACAGCGTGTCACCTTGATGTGGGAGGAAAACCCGAAGCAATGCATGTCTTAGACGTTCACCACTTTGGTGAAACCCGCGGGGACGGGTATGGTGTTGAAATTGAAATCGTAATCAAGGCGAGGCCGTGAAATGGACACAAAATGATAGGCACGTCTTAGGGAAGCAACATTGCGCAATTCATTGGACGACTGGACATCCTGTGCCAACGTTTTATAAGAAAATACTTATAATTGTGGACGCGGCTTTAGAGCTGATATATCCTTAAGGCTATATCATCTGACACAGAAATGAGATTAAGAATGCTATGGTGATACCTGTAACTTTATTTAATATTGTTAGTTCGTAAGTAATGTATACGCCTTTTTCTTTCGACGATGGAAGTTTCATGAAAATATGTGTAGGCATCACATTACACAAACATTACATTTGTCAAAGTAAGAGCAAGTCTTTACTCTGTGAATGTCGACACATCGCTTTCGTAACGACGTCACATATGATGAGAACTAGAAGAGAAGATATGGTGAGATAGGCGACATTTGTTACATTGTTTCCCTTTGAAATGTCAGGACCCGTGGATCGTGGGTTTGAATCCTAGATTATGATGTTGTTTATCAGTGGCATACACGTGCTTGTAGGTTTCGTCAACGTACAAGTAGTAATCGTCTACGATCAGCATCACCTGAGACTTTTCTGGCACTCTCATTCTCACTCACCTAATGCAATGGTATCGCCAAGAATAAGGCAACGTTTTCAAGCATTTACACAGTTTTCAAGCCTTTATTCGATAGAATAAACACAGTGTTAGCTCACACTTGAAACATATTTATTATTCATCGAAAATGTACTTTGACTGTACTCTTATTTATGGTATAATATTCAGCTTATATCACACTGTAAAACATACATATTACTTATATTCAAGTGTCAACATGGAGGTTACCATGGAATTCAAGGAAGAAGCGTTACTGCTGGTTTCACTCAAGATGCTCCAGCAATTCAGCAAGGCTTTCAGCTTCATAATCGCTCAGGGTGTAGCATGTATGAGTGACAGTATCTTTTTGTCATGAAGTTATATAAAGGTGGTGCATATCCCAATGGGTAGAGCTGGTCGGTGAAAGGGCAAGATAACTGATAATGGAATTGGATGAATGAGGGAAAGTGGAGACAATCAATTCGGTAGTGAATGAGCAGTATGTCTGAGCCAGTGAGTTATAAGGGTTTTCGTTGTTACAAGCGAGCAGAGGGAAGGCCAAGGCTGGTAGTGTGAGAAATTCGGTCAACTGCCTTTGCGGGGTGCAAAGCAACAGCGTGAAGGAAGAACCTTTCATAAATATGAAACATTATTTAAGAATCTACTTCAATATTTTGGGCGTTTACTTGATCTATCGGCACCGAATCACAGTTTGGTGATTCGTAAAAGTAGTAAAGGTCCCTTAACGATGTTATTCTCAACTTCAAAGCTGCACCGACTCAAACGTAATGCTAAAGCTAGCTCACGCACTCAAAGGAAATATACAATGGGTAGTGTGCTGAGACTTTGTGAACATCACTAAAGTTGTAAACATAAATATTTGAGTTTCCATCCAATACTGATCCGTCTTCATATACAGTGTGCCCTGGCTTTACAATCATACCCCGACGGTATGAATCGTTGGACAAGATATCAAGCACAGACCTGTTTGTCACAGGTTGTCGACGAGTCACACTGTTATACTGCCTACAGTGACGTAAAAGAACATCAGCTCACTTGTTCCACCAACTGCTCAATGACTGTAAATGACTTCCCACATATGACATCGAATTTCAAAAGTCGCATCTCTGCAAACCTGAGAAAAATCAATTGGAAGTGGACTTAATACGTTGAACGAATGAAAAAGCAACAGCGCATAATCTACACATAACATGACACACTTATACATTAATCGACGATGCCGGATATTGATTGGACGTTCAGAAAGCGAAACTCGGCAAGTGTGTCGTGCAGGGTCCAAAGACGCCATACTGGGTGTTTTTAAACCTGGACACTGAGCGAACTATATTGTCAAACCTGTCCCGAAACTGACAAATCCTGTCAAGACTTCCAACTCCAATGTATGATTACAGTTGGGAGGAGAATCAGTTTATGAAACTATGACGCCTCGAGTATTGACAATAAAGAACGACGGGAAGACGGATTAACATGAGGCAGTTATTGAAAATTGAAAACTGCTCGTAGCTTACTGACTTGGCTACTTCAGCGTGCCATACAAGCTTTTCACATGACAGGATTTCAAGTACAAGCACTAGGTTTTTTGCCCTCAAGAAGCTGTTCCGGTTTGAGGGTTCTAATAAGCAATTGGTGCTCTCAATCTATGTAACCTAAAGAACTTCGACAAGGACAATATAAAATTGGTTTGGATAAAAAAAAAGTAATTAGAAAGTTGATAAGTAAATAGTTGACGTTATGGACTTGAATGTTCAACTATGTGCACGACGGCGAAAGCTTGAGTGGTGACATAGTTCTTTCACTTCATTCTTATAACCTTCTAATACTGTTCTCCTTCTTCCTGTACCGATGCTACAAATGTTACCACTAGGAGCACAACTGTCAGGGAACCCATGAACATCCGGGTTAGAATTTGTCTTCGGCAACCTATGCTTGTCGTAAGAGGCGACTGACAGGATCGGTTGATCAGGCTCGCTGACTTGGCTGATGCATGTCATTTTATTCAAATTGTGTGGATCATATGATATAAATCACTAAATTGTCTCGTCAAGTCTCGATTATTTACAGACAGCTGGAATATTGCTGAGTGCGGCGTAAAACTACAACAAAGTACATGTCAAGGACTTCAACAAACACAATAAGGCGTACATATCGATAGTGTGTCAGTTTCAAACTTAAGAAAGCGTACAACAAGCATTTCTTTCTTGTACTAAAAAGCGACGCATGTGCATATATACCTCAACAGTGCACAACTAATATAACTAACTGTTTAACTACTAATAGTTTATATTTTATGGATAAAACGCAAAGGGCACATATATAAATGTGGTTCGTATTTCTTGATATCGAGTGATTAAACTGTGTCTTGTATAACCATCTGTAATCATTTGGGAGGTGCGCTGGTGTCGCCAAATGATTAATGCAATGGCACGTCACGCATAAAATCCGGGTTCGATTCTTCACAATAACCGAAAACCATTTGAAGTTTCAACCGTTGCCATGTGACTGAAATGCGAAAAGTTATGCAAACAAACACAAACCATTCACCATTTGGAGCTTGGGGTAGATTTTAAGTAACTGTGCATTAATCCCTTTTTTGTGTGCCTCCTTATATTATTTGATTGTTTCTGATGATTACGAAAAAATCATTACTTACTTACTTTACCTCATTTAGTAAACAGGGCAAACTTCACGCAGTCTTGCGTCGTCGGACAAGAAACACTGAATTTCATTCTCCGGAATATTTTCCAACTGTAAATGAATTACATCTACATTTAAATATTTGAATAGGTATTTTTTTAATCCAAGTCAAAAAATGGAAATCACTTAAACCCTTGAATGCGGGAAAAGTATATATGGCATAATTCGTACGTTATCAGTTCAGCGATTAGTGAAATTTGCAACCAGGTTCCAAACAAGCCATTCCAAAAGAAACCACTTGAAACTCAACCTGTGAATATCACTTGAGAAAAAGAGAACGGGTAATTCGAAAGTTTATCCCTGGCATAATGGCTTTGGTTTGGGTTTCCGTAAACGCAATTGATCCTAAAAAGAAGTCTGTTGTTGGTATAATTATTTCATATACAAAAACGAATATTAACTTCTCAGGAAATTCTCCTGTGAGTCCATGATGAGATTTTGAATCTGCACTTACAAAACTGTTTGTTCTTTGTTCCATCTGAGCTAACTATAACTTTAGGTTCCGCTTGTTCTGCTTTGTTATCAATAAGACGATTGGCAATATAACTCATACCGGCGCTCATTTCCTAGGGAAAAACACTATGTGGAATGACTGCCTGTCAAGATCTTATAGCAGAAGCAATAGCTTTCGACCGTTGCCTCTATTACACTTGCCATAATACGATGACACACGAACCGCTCACACGCATGTGGTTAACCCTTGTGAACAGCTCAGCTCAACTGTTAACTTATAAAGAAAGGAATATACTTGCAGAGTTTAGGACACGCTTGATTCCGTCTGTGGTATAGAGTTAAATTGTACACCCGAATTCTCGTTATTTTGTCATTTCTAACTAAATCACCATGCCACTAGAGTCATGATCATAATTCTGTTTAAATTCAAGGATTTGCGTTGATGAATTTATGTGAATTTATTAGTCAGGAAACGTCGTCAAGGCGTTTGTCGAGAGATAGGGGCGTTGTATTGATTGAAATGGCTATATATTTTGCATGAATAATATTAAAAGTCATCATCATGATAAAAGTAACAGAAATTAGAATTATATTAATATATACAAGTGAAAATTGCATAATATCAATAATGAATTATGTGATGATAATTACGAAGATAATTATTGTCACAAACATAATGTCATGCATTAACAGGCCGAAGACCCGGGTTCGATTCCCCTCAAAGGTACAATGTGTAAAGCCCTGATGAACTGGACCATTTTGAGGCGTGTGAGACATGAGTGAGTGTTCTTGCCTATTCATCCCGATTCAAGGAGTTGCTTAGCCCAGAGTTTAAAAAAAATGAAATTGCTCTATTGGCCACATCTTTCAAAAGCATAAGTATATTCTGTGAGCCAAGTTCCTCTAGCTTCAGCCTCAACAGTCAGTTACATAATTGAGTGTCAACATACTCTCCCGTTGTTGGCATGGCCATTATCACTCCATCAGAAGGTGGGACTTGGTGTTGTGACATATTTAAATAGCATGCAGTATCATTGGGAGGTAGTGGCAGTAGTAGGAAACGGAGAAGAGGAAGTTTGTGGTGAGTTCAGTAGGCATCCAATCAGTCAATAACAACAATCCCGGACATGTCATTCATCATGTGTAAATTTCTTGTTAGCAAACATGTTGGCCTCCACAAAATATTCGAGTACATATATTTAATTGACTTTATTATACAGAGAGTGTGGACGCATTTGTAAATAAGCGATTGTTCGGTCGGTGCCGGGATACGCGTCGAATAGAGAGAGGCAGACCTGGGAAGGCCATAATTTAGCAAATACAGACATCACTCCCGATGAAAAAATGAGCCTGTCTGAGGGAAGAATATTACCAGTAATATGGGGTATAAACTGTTCTTAAAATTGAATTTGATGATAAAAGACCCAGGACGTGGATGGAAAACTCTTCAGCGTTGCGTGTGTATGTCGGCTAGAAACTGATTTGTGAGCCAAAAGCTCAATAACCCTTTATAGCAATTAATCGAATTTGTTTCCTTAATCTCATTTTTTATTCTTTATGTTTTAAAAAAAGAATCCGGTCAAATCAGACCGAGGAAGTTCGATTAATGAATGAAGTGACCAGAAATCGAGGCCTTGGTTGTCTGATTGTATTACGTTGCAACATTTAATTCTTGACATTGGTTTAACCCCACTTTGATCAGAATTTGAGTTTTATCACAGCGTGTCACCTTGATGTGGGATGAAAACCCGAAGCAATGCAGGTCTTAGACGTTCACCGCTTTGGCGAAACCCGCAGGGACGCATATGGCGTTGACAAATTGAAATCGTAATCAAGGCGAGGCCGTGAAATGGACACAAGCAACATTGTGCAGTACTAGTGCATTGGACGACTGGACAACCTATGCCAACGTTCTATAAGAAAATACTTATTATTGTGTACGCGGCTTTAGAGATGATATATCCCTAAGGCTATATCATCTGATACAGAAATGAGATTAATGATGCTATAGTGATACCTGTAATTGGATTTAATATTGTTAGTTCGTAAGTAATGTATACGTGAAGTCTGTGTGGAATAGCTTATGAGCAAGTCAGTGTCAATTAACGTTATTTGAAATAAAGACCTATCTAGTTGTCATGATCCATTTTAATCTAGTTAAGACAACGATCTCTGTAACCGACTAACCTGTGATTTGTGACATACGACGGTCAATCATGTTTTCTTTTTCATTCGACGATGAAAATATGTGTAGGCGTCGCATTACATAAACATTACATTTGTCAGAGTAAGAGCAAGTTTTTATTCTGTAAATGTCGACACATCGCTTTTGTAACGACGTCACAGGTGATGTGTATTAAAAGAGATGGTGAGATAGGCGACATTTGCCAAATGTTAAATTGTTTCCCTCAGAAATGCCAAGATCTGTGGATCGTGGGTTTGAATCCTAAATTATAACGATGTTAGTCTCAACGCCCAAGGTACACCTACTCAAACCTAATGCTAAAGCTGGTTCACGCACTCAAAAGAAATAATCAATTGGTAGTGTGCAGAGTTCTTCATGAACATCACTAAAGTTGTAAACATCTAAAATATTTGAGTTTCCATCCAATACTGATCCGTCTTCATATACAGTGTGCCCTGACTGTACAATCATACCCCGATCGTATGAATCGTTGGACAGGATATCAAGCACAGACCTGTTTGTCACAGATAGGTTATCGACGGGTCAAACTGTTATACTGCTGACACAATGTAAAAGAACATCAGCTCCTAATTTCTTGTTCAACCAACTGCTCAATGCCAGTAAACGACTTCCCACATATGACATCGAATATCTAAAGTCGCATCTCTTCAAACCTCTGACCTCTGGAAAAAATCAATTGGAAGTGGACTTAATACGTTGAACGAAGGCGATAGCAACAACGCATAATCTACACATAACATGAAGCCCTGATGAACTGGACCATTTTGGGGCGTGTGAGACATGAGTGGGTGTTCTTGCCTATTCATCCCGATTCAAGGAGTTGCTTAGCCCAGAATTTAAAAAAATTGAAATTGCTCTATTGGCCACATCTTTCACAACCAACAGTGTACTCTGTGAGCCAAGTTCCACTAGCTTCAGCCTCAACAGTTCAGTTAAATAATTGAGTGTCAACAGGCTTTCCCGTTGTTGGCATGGCGTGATCTCTCCATCAGAAGAAGGGACAGTTGTGACATATTTAAATAGCATGCAGTATCACCCGGAGGAAGTGGTAGCAGTAGGAGACGGAGAAGAGGTAGTTTGTGGTGTGTTAAAGTAGGCATCCAATCAGTCAACAACAACAATCCCGGACATGTCATTCATCATGCGTAAATCTCTTGTTAGCAAACATGTTGGCCTCCACAAAATATTCGAGTACATATATTTAATTGACTTTATTATACAGAGAGTGTGGACGCATTTGTTAATTACCAGACGCGTTGAACAGTTTCAGAGTATAAGCCATCCAGCACATGCTTTGGATATTGACCAATTAAATATGAATTTCACATGGAACTGCAAAGAATTCCACATAAAAACAGTGCTAGAACATGGTAATAGCAAGTTCTTCTGTGGAGCTATTTTCAAGTTGTACTCTTCGGCATACCGCTTCAAGAATTTCATTGCAATGTTTTTAAGGATTATTTTCCATCAGACGTCAAGTTAGACACAGTGCCTGCATCGAATAGGCAAAGAAGGTTCATTTCCTTTTGGGCCAAATCGATAAACAGAGTAGCAAGTGTACATTATACTGAGCTGTTGACGTATCCCTTACTCCCAACATATCACGATGAGTGTAGGCCAAGAGGCTGGATTTTGTCGAACCCTCTGATGTGTCATATTGTATGGTTATGATGAACTGGCAACGTCGAGACCACTTCTTCACAATCTTTCAAAGGTCGTGCCCTTTAACGTTAGGTCTCCTTAGCCATCTTAAGGGCCACTTATGTTAGACATCAGGGATTCTCCTTCAAAGAGACGTTTAGTGGAGAGGTCGCATGGTTTGTGAAGGAGATGTTAAATTTTAAAGGAGATGTGAAATAACTTCAAGTTCTTAACATGTCCGTTTCCAGGAGTATCAGGAGTATAAAAACTGCACATGTTAAGCATAATGATTGGTCTTCAATGTTATGAATGTTTGTTATATTATCAAAAGGTTTAAAACGTCAAAGATGTGTTATGCAGTATACTTTCAATGGCAATCAAATACTATTCTAGCTTATCATTTATTAGTACACTGTTTCGTACATTCAATAAAGAGCTTTTAAGCATACTGGCACAACTATTATACACTGGCGTGACTGTAAAGATGACTGTTTGAATACAGACCAATTCATAAATGTTGTTAGAGTGCGGAGTTTAAGGAATAATCTTTGGAGTGTGAAGTTTAAGAAACACGAACATTTGGCAGTAATATGATTGTTTCTCAGGTTCAGTTTGTAGAGTTATCGACATGGGCTAAGAGCTGGGCGTCGTTTGTTCTGACTTAGAGACACGCAAGCTAACGGCAAATCCCTCAACGTTTCCGGACTAACAAGTTCCGTGCATCAGCATGTACTCATGCTTTCACAAGTGTAACTATCAGCAAGATAGGAACCATCCCACTTTCTCGATTGGAGTTAAAAACTAACTCAAATAGCAAAAGTTCTTCCTGAAAGATTTTTACCAATCAGACATCTGACGCTTTGCGTAATGGCAAATCGAGGGACGGTTAGCCTAACGTCGACCTCTAACTCAGTTTGCTTCAGGGAACATATATGTTACAAGGATGGAGCAGTATCCCTTATTATCTGTGTACGTGTGAAGAGTTTTGTTTGTCATAGTGTATGTACCCTCCCCAAACAGTTCAAACAAAAGATTGTTCTGTAAAGAGTCCAATGATTACCAATATTGGTGATGTAACCACAATATAGAACAGCAGGTTAGGGCGACGGGGAATGGGTAAGTGTGATTACTGAGAAGTTGTTATCGTCGAGAAACTTTGGCCGAACTTCCATTTCGAATAGGAAATAAAGGCTTTTTATATGGTTTGTTGAAATTCACGTATGTTGAAATAAGCTATCTGTGTTGTTTTGCATCCCTATTCCATGTTACACAAATTTGTATTTTATCTGCAGGCCCGCTTCTTTCGCGTAAGAGGCGACTAACGGGATCGGGTGGTCAGGCTCGCTGGCTTGGTTGTTGATGTCAATGATATCAATGCTTATGATATCGATGACTGGATTGTCTGGTCCAGACTCGATTATTTACAGACCGCCGTCATATAGCTGGAATATTGCTTAGAGCGGCGTAGATCAACAAACCAACCAACCTACCAACATGTTTAATGTTTACACACGTTATTGTGGGATGATTGTTCTTCAGTAATTGAGTGAGTTAGGTGTACTTACTCTCAGATATGCATAAAGCAGATTCATTCTTTAAAGCTATACAATATCAATCTTGCGTATTTT
Source organism: Haliotis rufescens (assembly GCF_023055435.1). Taxonomy (NCBI): domain Eukaryota; kingdom Metazoa; phylum Mollusca; class Gastropoda; order Lepetellida; family Haliotidae; genus Haliotis; species Haliotis rufescens. The sequence continues at coordinate 9,250,278 of NW_025964383.1, forward strand.
ACACATACTCTTACCCGTGGCTATTGCATTACGTTCGAAGAAATCTGTAGAATTCTTACAGTCTTCCTCAGATAGTACAGATTCTGTACTTCGAAAATGCTCATGTATCCTACACATAAGCTGGGATTTATCCTTGGAGAAAACCCGTTTCGTGGGAAAACTCCAATTCTGAACCAAACAGACAAAATGTCGGATGCAGTTCCCAACACGGTTTTAATTAGAATTTCAATATTAAATTCAAATAGATTAAAATGCAAAATTAATGAATGACACAAAGTGAACATTTATAAAAATATATGCTGACCTTCTCTCCTTGTTCTATTGTCTGCCTTCCTATTCTGATTGCTGAAATAAACGTGTATATATAACGTACACAACAGAGGAACGATAAAAGATAAAGGCAAATATCATATAGTTAAATCAGAGGTCTTCATGACCTGTACAAATTCGGTGCGTGAACACCATTTTTATGTTCCTCGTTATATTTCTAAGGGATCGCGTAAAAATATTATCACGTTCCTTATCTCATTAACTAACATGGGTTAAACTTCACACATCTTCTTTTACCCCCTGTCTCTGGTACCTATTTTACATATGTTCTGCATGGTTGAAAGGCCCAGAGGAAATAACAATTTGCTAACCACTCACTTTAGCAAACATTCTACCATGAAAGTGGAAAACACTTGATTCTGATTTTTCAATCTGTATTTGAAAATCACTATATCCACCCCTGATTGAAACACCAAATTGTGACTGTCGTTTCACCGCTGGACTTCTCCTTCGTAGATACATGTGTGGAACGATCGCATTTTTTGTAAAGATAGTTATAACATGTTCCTTGCGTTTACAAACTAAACATCTCAAACAGAAATTTTAAACGTTAAATGTCTGACATGCAATTTAATTTTATTTGTTAATACGTATTGATGTACGTAGTCATTATCATGATAATGTTTCGGTTATTCTGCAGAAAAAGTATGTAACAAAATGTGACTAATACTTGCATAAGTGTTATCTAATGAGGTGATTACGAACAAGACGTATTGAAATCAAGCTATTCATACATTTGAGGATTAATATATATTATCATGTTAAGTTTAAACCGACCAACAATCAATTCAACGTTACAACACACGACTGTCTCAACACAAATAGATCAACGTTCTTGTTGTGATGAACGAACGTAGTTGAAGGAACACAAACTATCAACAGTAATATGTTTGTTTCTCAAGTTCAGTAAGGAGAGTTATCGACATCAGCAAAGAGTTGGAGTCATTTGGTCCGACGAAGTCATGCAAACTAACGACAAATCCCTCAACGTTTCCGGACTAACAGTTCCCTGCATTAGCATGTACTCATCCTTTCACAAGTTTAACCTTCAACACGCAAGGAACCATCCACTCTAACCATCTAACAGCTGACGCCCTTCATGAACGAATCAGACACATCTGACGCTTTGCGTTGACACGGTGGCAAATCGAGCGACCTTTAGATTAACTTTCGACTTTCAACTCAATTTGCTCCAGGGCAAAATTAATTTACAAGATTTCAAGTGGCAGCTATATTCCTTAATATCTGTGTAAGTGCTTAGATTTCTGTTTATCAAAGTGTCTGGACCTTCGACAATTTCAAACAGAGATTGTTCTATCTGAGCCAAGTTGTTACCCATATGGATGATGTAACCACAATATAGCATATTAGATTAAGGGTAAGCGTGATTGTTGTGCAATGATTTTTGCCGAAACATTTAGGCACAAAATGTCCATTTCGAATAAGAGCTAAACTAATATTCCATCAAACTGATTTACTAGGTAATGTTTCCTGTGTAAAGAAGTATGTTTAACAGGCTATCTGTATCTTCTGTTGCATGTTATACCAATTGTCTGTACGGTGTTTGTATCTGAAGGCACGCTTCTTTTGTATGTTTACATGTTAACACTTTAAATGTTAGTTCAGGACTAAAATGCGTCCGTTAGACTCTTTCACTCCAGTTATATGGTGTCAACACAATCGAATATTGCATCTAATGCTGACCATAGACATCAGTTCCATTCTAAGAAATCTTTATAATACTGACTGCAACATTCTTGCTCAGTTACTGCAGGTTCTCAACTTCGAAAACCACACCCTCGTCGGTAAAGCTAGACTAAATTGTTTCACTCTTATTCTGAAATTTCACTGAATTCTGAAAACAGGAAAACTGGTACATATAATTAATGTTTCCTTCCTCCCACTTCCTATTCCGATCACTCAGACCCAGATGTACCTATTGGAGCAGCATAAAGACAAACCTCACACAAACACGGTCTTTGAGCTTCTTTACCAGTACATTCTCCTGGAGAGTTCAATTTGACATAATCTACAAATACCAAAAAGAGGGTGCATCAAAATGTTGTGATGGTTTTGGTGACAATGCATCCCATAGCAACTGACAATGGATGTTCAGTGTTCAGTTGTTAAAGAAGGATCTTACTTACACTCTATTATTCTTGGAGGAAAGTACTATACCACTATTCAGTCAAACATGTAAACATATCTTTCTTGGGGATCGTGAATGGGAGAGTGTCGTATAGCATAACATGCTTTCAGGACACCAGTTAGTACACTGGAACAAATTTTGAAAAGGAATGCATGTGCAGTAACTTCACACGCATTACGTTTCGAAAACCTTTCTGTTTTGCTAAATACTGCAAAACATTTCCGACTGGAGTGAGTGAGTATGGTTTTATGCAGCTTTTACCAATATTCCAGCAATATCACGGCGGGGGACACCAGAAATGGGCTTCACACATTGTACCCATGTCGGAATCGAACCCGGGTCTTCGGTGTGACGAGCGAACGCTTTAACCACTAGGCTACCCGACCGCCCATTTCCGACTGGAAAATTAAGACATGGATAACTTGTAAAGTGGTACGTAAAAGTCTGAATTAAATGAAATAATGTCGCACGAAGGCGAACCTTGAATAAAAAGATGATTCTCAAATGTTCATAACGCACGGTATAGTTTCGTGAAAGGGTGGGCGGCTGAATGATGTTTAGACTGAAGCATCCAACATGTACGAGTCAAAGTCAGACAGACAAGACATATTCATGTAGGTTTATTCAGTATTATGGATTATGTGGCCTAAAGTACAATATATTGCCACGACAAAGTTTGTTCACATACATGTTTTCCTTGCTGCTTAACACTTGGCATTTATCAATGTCTTGTGCAATGCACCCACGGAAAAAAATACATGTAAATATTATATTCCTCACTTCAGATGCCCTTTTATCAGATACCATTATCATCCATCTCCTCGAGTATTTATAACATTGAAGGATATATCTGCGGTCTTTCATTCTTATTCGTTTTATCCAGATATTTATCTAGTTTATATAGATATTCACACTTGGCAGCGTCCAGTCATCAGGAATTGCGGTATTTTGAGGGAATATTTTCCAGATGGTGGGAGGTTACTCAAGCGTGATCAACGCGATACTGAATTTAGAATATTTCCAAATGGCTTTATTCATTCTGTTCAACAAAATGTTGATTGAGGATGGGTTTTTCAACTTTTGCAACAAATATGAAAATCAGTTTCGAATCGCGTGTTAATTGAAGTAACGCTAAAGATCGGCGATGTTACATACTGCGGATGCTAGATCAGATACAGGTTGGGTGGATAAATACGTATGATTTGTGAAGGAGATGTGAAGTATGAAAGGTTTGATGTGAAATAACATAAATTTCATCACATGTCAAATTCCAGCTATTTGAAATCTGGAAACAGGTGTGTCAATCGTTAATTTTACCGATAGGGCAGGACATTCTTACCTTTTCATCACTTATTGTCAGTGATCCATTCATATAAATTTCACCGCTATTTGCCTTTTGAACACAATAGAATCTGTTTCGGCGAATAATCGAGACTAGTTATTCTCTGGCGTAATTTAAACATGCATTAAAATTCCAATGGTTCAGCTAATATTTTTTTCGTATCTTTTGACTTCACACAATGTTTATATAGAAGGAATGTAACTTGATTGTTAATAAATGAACAATCTTGCAATTGTATAGAAACATTACAACTTACGCCTGTCTCAACATACCCTGATCAACTCTTTTGATGTCATGTACGTTTTAGATACATAAACCCATAGCAGTAGGACGGTTGTTTCTCAAGTTCACGTAGCAAAGGACCCGTGAGGAACCGGGGTAGAATAGATCCCAATTGCGTGGATCGATGCGGGTGATATCAGTCACTGGATTGTCGGGTCCAGACTCGACTATTTACTGACCGCCGCCACAAAGCCGGAATATTGATGAGTGCGGCGTTAAACAACAAACCAACCAACAACCACTTAGCAAAGAGTTAGGCGTTCTTTGGTCCAACAAAGTCACGCTAATTAACCGCAAATCCCTCAACGTTTCCAAACTAACAGTTCCTAGCATCAGCATGCATTATTTCTTTTTCAAATTCGAGCCTCGGCACCAGCAAAGGAACCAAACCACGCTCAAGGATTAGATTTGAAAACTAAATGTGCTCTATGAAATGTGCTCTTTTTGAAGATAGACATATCTGACACCTTGAGTTTTCAACGATGACAAATCGAGCAACCTTTGACTAAATGTCGACTTCCAACTCAGTTTGCTGCAGGACGAATGTATTCAACATTCAGGTCGCAAATGGCAGCAATGTTCCTTAATATTTGTGTATGTGCGTGGTTTTCTGTTTATCAAAGTGTCTGAACCCTTACCACATAGTTCAAACAAAGATTGTTCTATTTGAGATGAGTGGTTGCCAGATTGGGTGATGTAATCACAATAGAAAATATTAGATAAAGGCAATGGGAAGAAGGAATGCGCGATTGTCGTTGTCGAGATATTTGGCAGACGTACTTCCATTCCGAATGAGAGACTAACAAATAACGACTGTTATGGCAGCAGACGTAAAGGTTTGTTGTAGACAGAAGTATGTTGAAATAGACAGAATTCGTTGCCTTCTTCTATTGCGTGTTTTATTAATTTGTCTGTTGCTCTAGATCTATACTCACACGCAAAAGAAACGCAAGTCGAGTATGCGGTCTACATGTTATTTTTTTTCAACAGTAAAGACAAGAAATACTAATAGGGCAAGATTGACAAAAAATTGACTGAAGACAGTTTAATGGATGAATAGGCAGATGACATAATTGGCTTTTTTCAAATGTTAAGGGCTTACACAGTTTCGGGTCAATACCCAAAATGTCAGTCAATACCTGGTGTGACCCTCAATTAGCATTGATCACTGCCACACATCTCCTGTACATTGAGTGGAGCAGACGATTTGTTAAGGCCCTAGGGATCCTCCTTCACACATCCAGAGCAGCTATGCGTAGTTCATCGGCAGTTGTAGGGACTGGGCTCACATTGTGCAGACGCCTTTGAACCTCATCCCACAAGTGTTCGATGGGGTTCAGATCAGGGCTGAGGGCTGGCCACGGTAGAACACGGATGTTGTGTTGTTGCAGAAAGGCCATGGTTGCTCTGGCAACATGGGGACGAGCGTTGTCCTGCTGAAAAATGTGTTGTTGATGTTGTGCAAAAAATGAAACAACGTGGGGTCTGATCATTTGGTCGATATACCGCTGAGCGTGACGCCGTGTCCCCGACCTTGACCAACATTTAGAACGTCCATGGGTCCAAGTCTCGCATTAAGTCCAATCCCTGCCCATATCATGACGCTAGGTCCACCCCATGGATCCCTTTCCACAACGTTTCCGTCAGCGAAACGATCACCTCGACGCCGACAAATTCTGACTCTTCCGTCTACAAAAGCGACTTTCATCAGAGAAGATGACACGCCTCCACTCACGATGACACCAATTGTGATGACCCTGTGCCCACTGAAGTCGTGCTTGTCGATGCTGTGGTTGGAGAACAGGACGACGTCCTGGTCGGCGACATCTGAGGTTGTTGGAACGAAGACGTCGGATCACAGTGTCCCGGCTAATGTGTCAATCATGTGTTTCTATGGTCTGTTGAGCACTTTAACTTGCAGTTAGGAACGGATGTCGCTGGTGTTGACGGGTAATCTGCTGGTCTTGTCGAGGTGTGGTGACCCTAGGACGACCGCTCCGAGAAAGGTCATCTGTGGTCTGTGTAGGATTGTATCGATGCAGGAAACGGTAAGTTGTGTGTTAACGTTGAAATGACGGGCAACATCTTGGACAGACTCTCCAGCTTCCAAACGTCCGATAGCCTGGTTTCTCTGAATTCGAGTTAGGCGTGGCATTGTTGACCAAGGAGTGGTAGGTCCAAGAATCGGCCACAGTTTTATACCCACTGCAGTTCGTGACAGTTCGTGCATTTTCGATTTCGCGAGATATGGGTGCATGATACCCACATATTCATTGAAATGGTGCGTTTTGTCGATTCGTTTTTTAGGTTGCCTTTTTACTCGGGGCTTCCAAAATGCAACCAAAATTTTGATAACACCATCAGGCTTCACTACGTGCTAACACTCGTATCAATTTATGATTCCGTGTTTGTTACCTATTTGATTAAAACCACTTGTGTTTCTTTTGCGTGTGAGTATATATACAAAGAATACCTGGTTATTTTCTATTAAATACATGTATGCAAGTTAATAAACGGCACACTTGGTCTGCTTATTTGACATTGGCTATCTTAAAGCCTACATCATTCACGCATAAATAACTTAACCTGGTTTAAGCATCAATGTTTGTATCTGGTTTCAGAGCATGACACAGCCATATTCAGGTTGATCAAATCACTGAGTTATAACATGTGCAGTACGTGTTTCAAGCCGCGAGGCAATACTCAGGTGATTCATACATGTACAGCACAAGATTAGATATGACATGGTGATACTGGAGACGACACCCCACGGCTCCCAAGAGAGGTATCGTTCTTTCAAAACTCAATCGTTGTACAAACCAGAGATCTCTTGAGACATTGATCAAAATTATATGATGACAATATACAGATTTGATAGTGTATTGTTTACAGATCACGATGTCAACATGCCTCTGCACAAACTTCAGCCATAATTCCATTGCACGATAGAAGTCATTAAGAGAGGCACAAAACATGGAGATTTGCTTTGACAAACGCTTATTGCTGAAATCCTGTTGTAGTCCTCTTTTAAGACAAAAAACTTCAGTTGGTTTCACAGCTCTGTACACATTATTGTATCCTGACTACATACTGACTGTTGGACGAGGCAACAAGCGTTACTTGTTTATGCACTGAGCTCTCTGGAATGACGAACTAGGGGTGTCTGAAACTGTCTATCACGACGTTAAATGTATATAAACTGCAATACTTTTGGCTAAGACGTGTTCAAGTCTCAGGTGTCCCTTTCATCCGAATGTATGAACTTGTGTGTGTTTTTGTCATAATTATAGATATATAATATTATATCAATATAATATAGATATAGACATAAACATTATATATATATTTGACTGTATTAGTTTAATATCGGTTTTGTGTTACACTACTTTGTATGACGTTTGCAGTGTGATACCATATTGTCGTTTGATTCGTCAAATGTACTACCCAAAGGACCACCACATTCCTTCCAATTACTACAGTTATTCTGTCATTGCATACTATAGTAATATAAAAAAATGAGTGAGCTGTAACTGTCAATACGTCTCACTAACATGTGATAAGGTTACAGTCAGACACAGACTTTGTCTTGACTCAGGCCGTTTTTACCTCTGGCCATAAAAATGACAAGGTTACAAGTACTGAAGTGAATTGTATAATGTTGTTGAATGAATACTTGTTTTCATAATTTATCAGCTACAGGCAAATTTGCGATTAGGCCGGAAGTAAACAGGCATGAACCAGGTTTTACATCATATGAAAGCACATTTGAACATGGATATTACATAATATCGCAATGATATATCGTATGATACTGCATAATTCAGGCGTAATGGAAGCTGGTGTGAGAACTTGTCTGCAGTCTTTTTTATTGATTTAGTATTTGTTTTACCTCTTTATAAAAGCAACAGTATTAGTAGTACCACATGTAAAAGCAGGCGTGTTCATGGCAGTATTATTTGCATTAAGAGTAGTATAAGTTGTAGTGTTAACAATATATAGTAGCAACATATAGTAGTTGCAGGACAGAATGTTTTGTGGTTAAATGGTATTTGATGGTATTGTTGGTGGTTTCTGGTCCGAATTTGTCTTCAGCAACAAATTGCCATATGAGTTGAATAACAGGATCAGGTGGTCAACACTGGTTGACGGATGTCATCAAATCCCAATTGCGTTTGTTGGTGCTCATTATACCATTATTTACAGACCGCCATCATATATACAAAGCTGGGATAGTGTGAGTTTGGCATGGCGTTAAAACCAAACATACAAACACAATACACAGCGAAATACACGCAGGAAAAACCATTCGGTCACATGTTAATTTCCAGCTGGTATAACACCAATAGATCGCGTATGCTTGCTATTATACAAACAACCGCATAATTGTTAACAAGATGTCTTTATCAGAATGCTTCATCAAAATGATACGAAACTTCATGGCAAGGATTATTTTCCATAAGAAGTCAAGTGAGGCAATTAGGGATTGTCGGATTATCATCGTGTCATTCAAGAGCGCACTGTTGATATGACTCAACAAGGTCACTCATCACTTGTAATATTCTGTTGTTACAATTTTGAGACAACTTCTTCAATAATGTTAAAAGGTTGTACTCTTCAATGTTAGGACGCTATTTATAACAGCAAGTTTATACTTCGCCTCCTATTCTATTAATTGATGTTTGATGGTGAACTTGTGTTATTTGCGGAAGTTAATACGAACAGCAGCTATTGTAAATATGATGTAGTTTGTAACTTGTTCATTTCCAAAAATTCAAGATTGGACATCTTCAATGAATTATTAATCGATGACACTGTTTTCAGCTTTGAAGATCTGATATGAAGATTATTTTATATACACATACTAACACAATACCCTTATTAATACCAATACTTTCTTATGTAAAAGTCATATGACAGAACGTGAATATAGCAAACTCTCATATTCGTAATATACTGACTTTATTGTGATGAGTGTTGTTGAGATAAAATAGATGAATAACGCCTCCTCCCGTATAGGAATGACAACGCGTCTTTGATGTTAAGTTTGCATAGAAATTCCCTAACTTCTCAACACAAAGCTTGTTTATGTTAGATCCAAGTACAAATGTAGTTTCCAACATTGAGCCGCCATGGAGAACATTAGACTTAAGTAAAGGTGGAGAGGGGTTTGCCCTTGTTGTAGAACTGTTATTTAATTTCCAGATGGCAAAAGTGCCTTCATTTCAATTAATGGATTAATAAATCACGCCACTATGTGGATGGGTATGCAAGTACTAAGATGACAAACCGTGATAGGGACACTGATAATGTTTGTTGTGTGAAGGTAGCACATTGGCATGATCTATCTATGGCTCGTTGTTGACATTTGTCTTCATGGTGTATCTAGACGTATGTTTCCTTAATACGTTATGAATGTAAATCCACTGCTTATTTAAGGAAGCAAGCTTTACAACATGTTTGCGAGTTGTTTTTTTACAGTTCTCGACAAATGAGCTCATCTCGAAGATGTGCAAGTAGTTGACACTTGACTCTGAACTTATAAGGTGTTTTACAATCCTTTATGATTGTAAAACACCATTTCGCTTTAACGTAATATCTTTAAGCATAGACAGTTTATTCTATTTGGAGAAATGCCAAACTTATCCACTTTCAAAACCTATCTTATTATCTTAGACAGCTGAAAAAATAGTCTCCAAAACGTTCCACCAACACATAGGGAAAAGTAGAAATCATTATGTCAACTATATTCATTTTGCATCCAATGCAGCAACGTCGGATTCCATTTCTTGGTGTCTGCAGTCAAATATCGCTGGATTGATGCTAAAAGCAGTGTAAAAACCTCACTCAATCGTCTACATATGGTGTGTGCCCCCTTTATGATTAAAGTGTTCACTTGTCACGCTGACTATCTGGTCCGATTCTCGATAGTCACAATCCATGTGGGCCCTTTCTTCAGCCCCCGTCATCTCACTGGAATAATTCCAATTCAGAAAGGCGTTGCTCAACCTTAACTTCTCGTCAAAAATTGAATATACATCAATTATGTGATGAACCCATGGCCATGGTAAGTATTTCAAACCATCACTATGTAAACAACATCGTATCGTTTAAAGGGTAGGGGACAATAAGATACTTAAAGTTTGTAACTGCTCATATAACAGTAAATGATGTACATATCCGTCCAAGCGAAAGATACGTGAGCACTTGAGTATTTGAATCGCTTTTGAAACGAAATATCAAAATCAGATGAAAGGGAAATAATTTGCAAACTGTTAAAAAATGAATCTCAAATGAAAACGTAAACAGTATAATAATTCTGTGAATGTCGATTGTGTAAAACGTAAACGAGGAACTGGAACATTTATGTCTGACATAAAGACCATGATGCCTTATTTTTACGCATTTTATCCTAAATGACGGGCGTCTGTGGCCGGTGTAATACTTGAAAACAAATATCCTGCCCAGAATATTCTTCAATTAGTTAATTGTGTATTTGGAAACAGCACTTTAACCAATTTCGTTGTTCTTGATATCTGAGCTAACTATATTTCTTCATGAATGATATGGTTGTTCTCCTGTGTGATTACTATTACGATTGGCAATATAATGCATAACTGCGCTTATTTTCTAGGGACAATACAATGTGAAATGACTGAATGTAAAGATCTTTTTGCAGAAGCAATAGTTTCTTTGTGTTGCCACAGTTACACTTGCCATAATACGCAGACAGACGAACGGCTCACAAGCAGTGAATTAAATATACTTGCGTACGGTGTACAATTCAGTCGGTGGTGGAGAGATAAATGGTGCACTGACGTTTCGTCATCATGACACTTTCTAACTGGATCTTCATGGTGCTGGAGTCATTATTTTTATACCGGAAAACTTACTTTGCTGGAGGATTGCTGATGTTGTGGAGATGGAACTATCCATATATTTTGCATCAACAATGACAAAAGTAATATTTTTCATAACCCTGATTATAGACACAACAGCTAGTATTCTTTTTATCTTTTTTATTGGTGGTAAAGACAGCAATGATGATGATGATGATGATGATGATGATGATGATGATGATGATGACGACGACGATGATACCGGATGATAATAAGGGTAATATGTGTGATAGTCGTGATGCTGCTGCTGATGTTGGTCAAACATTAACATGATATTGGGGACGGAATGTGTTTCTTAACGTTATGTATTTTAGCCATGATGCATGACTGTCTTACGCATATGTAGTTAAAGCTCAACATCGGAACAACCGTTTTAAAGGGACGGGACGGTAACCAAGCTTCAGTACCGCGATACTGAGTGTAGGATGTTCGCAAATGCATCCTTAAGTCTGCACACTAACTGTTGGTTGAGGATGAAATTGCTTTTTAACGTTTATCATATTCGTAACTGTTCACCCTGCTCCAGATAAAATAGAACACATATATTGAATACAGCTTTAAAAAAAAATAGCCTACGCAATATTCCACCAATATCATGGCGGGGGACACGTGACATGGGCTTCACACATTGTACCCATGTCGGGAATGGAACCCGGGTCTTCGGCGTGACGAGCGAACACTTTAACCACTAGGGGCTACCCGACCGCCCCAAGCCGAAGTTTAAGAGTGCAAAGCTACAACATATTATGCATAGGATGCCTTTGTTTTCGGGTTAATCCGTACTTGAGGGTCACTGTAACCAATGCAAATGCGACTTTAACTGGTAATGTGACAAATTTATCTGTAATGCCGTATAAAGCACTGACATTGCTTTCAAACCATTGTCCCGGACATGAGTATGTGCGACCAGACTGCATTAATTCACGTCAAGCTTATTAAGACTGTCAGTGCCTACCCTTTATCAGCTGTTGTTCTTAAGATAGAATTACAGATTGCAACTTCAAGGGACGTCGTTATTTCTGGTGTTCATGAAATTAGCGTGCAAATAAATTGAAATTTGAAAATAAATAAAACATGAAGCCATGACCCATTCTCGAGTTTGAATAATTCAAAAGATTGACGTTAGAAGACGTCTTTAACACGAACCTGTTTTATACATCCCTTTGTACTTTACTTACCATTTTGTTGTAGACATGTCAAATAACAACGGTTGCGATGACAACGTTACGGGCTAAATATGTATGCAAAGAAGCAGTGCACGTAATGGGGCAGTATGGGTTGACATGTATGTGAGGAAGCAGTGCACGTAATGGGGAAGTAGTGGTGGACATGTATCTGAGGAAGCAGTGCACGTAATGAGAAAAGTAGTGGTTGACATGTATGTGAGGAAGCAGTGCACGTAATGGGGAAGTAGTGGTTGACATGTATGTGAGGAAGCAGTGCACGTAATGGGGAAGTAGTGGTGGACATGTATCTGAGGAAGCAGTGCACGTAATGGGGAAGTAGTGGTGGACATGTATGTGAGGAAGCAGTGCACGTAATGGGGAAGTAGTGGTGGACATGTATGTGAGGAAGCAGTGCACGTAATGGGGAAGTAGTGGTGGACATGCATGTGAGGAAGCAGTGGATGTAATGGGGAAGTAGTGGTTGACATGTATATGAGGAAGCAGTGCATGTAATAGGGAAGTAGTGGTTGACATGTATATGAGGAAGCAGTGCATGTTATGGGGAAGTAGTGGTTGACATGTATATGAGGAAGCAGTGCATGTTATATGGAAGTAGTGGTGGACATGTATGTGAGGAAGCAGTGTATGTAATGGGGAAGTAGCGGTTGACGTGTATATGAGGAAGCAGTGAATGTATTGGGGAAGTAATGGTTCACATGCATATAAAGAAGCAGTGCAAGTAATGGGGAAGTAGTGGTTGAGATGCATATAAAGAAGCAGTGCACGGAATTGGGCATGAGTGGTTGACATGTAGATGAGGAAGCAGTGCATGTATTCGGGAGGTAGTGGTTGACATGCATATAAAGAAGCAGTGTACGTAATAGGGAAGTAGTGGCCATGATTGACATGCATATAAAGAAGCAGTGTACGTAATGGGGAAGTTGTGTTGGACATGCAAATAAGTAGAAGTGGCCGTTATGGCAAACAAACACAATATGATCGTGTAATAACAGTATGATCGTGGGTTGGAATCCCGTTTCTCCCTGACTTTATAGATGTCTTTGATAAATATCTGTATCTGTTTATCGAGCATCCTCTTTCTACTATGATTTCAAAGAGCGTCACACGTCTCTTGCTCAAAAATTGTTTGATCAGGTTTACAATATTCAGCACATCAGTCAGCTTTCAAAAGATTTTATGGTAAACATGTTGGAGACACAATCTGACGCATCAGTGTAAAAATGTATGTCCGATGCAATTCCAATTTGTTTTGTACCATGCGTTCACTTGGGTTTTTAGGTGGACACCGATGGGGCAAGACACGCTCTCCTCTGGTACCATCAGTGATGCATGAACAGATAAACATATCCTCATGATACAGTCGGGATCATACAATTGACTCGGTGATACAGTCGGGATCGTACAATGGACTCGGTGATACAGTCGGGATCGTACAATGGACTCAATGATACAGTCGGGATCGTACAATGGACTCAATGATACAGTCGGGATCGTACAATGGACTCATGATACAGTCGGGATCGTACAATGTACTCGATGATACAGTCGGGATCGTACAATGGACTCGATGATACACTCGGGATCGTACAATGGACTCGATGATACAGTCGGGATCGTACAATGGACTCGATGATACAGTCGGGATCGTACAATGGATTCGATGATACACTCGGGATCGTACAATGGACTCGATGATACAGTCGGGATCGTACAATGGACTCGATGATACAGTCGGGATCGTACAATGGACTCGATGATACAGTCGGGATCGTACAATGGACTCGATGATACAGTCGGGATCGTACAATGGACTCGGTGATACAGTCGGGATCGTACAATGGACTCGATGATACAGTCGGGATCGTACAATGGACTCGATGATACAGTCGGGATCGTACAATGGACTCAATGATACAGTCGGGATCGTACAATGGACTCGATGATACAGTCGGGATCGTACAATGGACTCGATGATACACTCGGGATCGTACAATGGACTCGATGATACACTCGGGATCGTACAATGGACTCATGATACACTCGGGATCGTACAATGGACTCATGATACACTCGGGATCGTACAATGGACTCAATGATACAGTCGGGATCGTACAATGGACTCATGATACACTCGGGATCGTACAATGGACTCGGTGATACAGTCGGGATCGTACAATGGACTCGATGATACAGTCGGGATCGTACAATGGACTCGGTTTTTAGAAGAGATTTGTGATGACCATGGACAGGGCTCTGTCGGTTTTAGGTTCACCAAGGAGGTAAACATCTAATGTTTACTACGATTCTGTTCAAAGATATGGCTTGAAATCTGTTCACATCAGCCTTGCACAGATTCGGCAGGTGGTCCACTTCAGAAACCCAGTCAGTATAAACTGTCAGTAAAAAAAGAAAAATGAAAAGCTGATGCATCAAGACAAACATCAGATGGTCCGAATTTCATCAAGTGTTGATGAAAATTTATGAACCTGAGGTGCACATGAGCAATGCCAAAGGTTGTGAATGTGATTCTATACAGTACTGTTATGTTGCTTGAAAGGAATAGTTAGAGGCTGAATGATGTCCACGCTTTAGTCAGCAAACTCACAGACCCATCACTGCGAACCCTGCACATAATCACATCTTGGCCGGACAGAGACGTTGATAGCCCTAGCAACGATCCACGCGGACAAATATTTTTCCACTTACCTGTCGTCTCACAGATCATCATTGCTTGCTCTAACCTTGTGGTGGCAATGGCTAGGAGGGAGTGGTTCGTCTTAGAGCTTTCAACGCCACTCTCTCTGTGCAGAGGCTAATGACTGTGTATTATGTCCAAAGGGTACTGTTATGATTTCCAGCACTCACATCAGTACTAAGACTAGGTGAGTGAGTGAGTTTGGTTTAACTCCGCTTTTAACATTATTCCAGCTATATCACGGCGTGCTAAGACTAGGTACACATTATACACTTCATTCTTTCAGAAATTTGCAGAGTCAAATAGTAGTGTATATAAAATGTTCCAGTAGCTGTAGTGTAGGTAATAGTGGTGCTATACGAAGTTAACTGCGGGCTAAAGAGAGTATATACTCAAATTGGATTTCACCAAAACATTACAAAATAAGGCCCGAAGAACAAACGGGATCTCCGTATCAAATACATCTCTTTCGAGTAACCATTTCTTGTTTGTTTCATTTTAGCCGTCATCAAACATGAGTGTTTATTTTATTTTGCCAGACAGTTTCGTAATAAATATGATTAGTTGTAGCAGTCAGTGGGATAGGTAAGAATTAGTGGTGAAGATCAATGTATAGCATTTAGATCTATTCAATCGTCGGTGCTATACAGTTGGCATACTCGGCAGTGACGATAAGTATAGTGTAATTGTCATAGCCTTAATGGAACATATATGTACGTAGGTGAAAGTAGTAAACTTGTGTTGTAGTCTGAATTTATCAGAATGTCACAAGAGTCGTCCAATATTGATAAAGTAGGAATGCCGGCAACAATAAATGGAGAGGTGAGGTGAGGTGAAATTGGGTTTAACGTCGCGTCCAAGATTATTGCATTTATATAGCATTGGTTGGTTGGTTTGTTGTTTAACGCCGCACTCAGCAATATTCCAGCTATATGACGGCGGTCTGTAAATAATCGAGTCTGGACCAGACAATCCAGTGATTAATATCATGAGCATCGATCCACGCAATTGGGATTGATGACATGTATCAACCAAGTCAGCGAGCCTGACCACCAGATCCCGTTAGTCGCCTTTTACAACAAGCATAGTCACCTTTTACGGCAAGCATGGGTTGCTGAAGACCTACTCTACCCCGGAATCTTCACGGGTCATTTATATAGCGACGTGCATGCACGTGTGTGTGTGTGTGGCTGCTTGTACTAGTCCGGACTCATGCCGATTTATAGTGCTAGCTCACTGAGATACCATGCCGCAGTTTAACATGAATACCCCACTCAGACATAGTATACTGACTCCGAGCCGACCAGTTCTTGTTTTAGCCCCTAAATGACGAGCTCCAGACAGGGTAACAACAAGTACCATCTTTTGGGTTGACGCGGCCAGGGATCGAAACCCGGGCCTTCCGCTCTCCGGGGGGACGCTCTACCACTAGACCACGGAGGCGGTCCAATAAATGGAGACTGTAAATAATAATTTAAATATTTTACACACTAAAATAAAGACTTCTTCCGGGAATACTATTATAGACAGGTCGAGAAGACCACAGAGCTGTTATCAAGATATCTTCGTTGGAATGCTTTAATGAAAATGATAAGACCTTCATTGCAGTGTTCTTTTCTTATTTTCCATCAAAAGTCAAGTCAGCCACAACGCTTGTACATAATAGAAAAGAAGTTTGAATAATGCTTGGAATATGACCGCTTTATCACACGGCGCCTTGCGTGACCATTTCATTTCCTTTTCGCGAAGAACTCCAGTTGATATGTGAAGTCGATAAACAGAGTAGCAAGTGTACCTTTTACTGAGTTATTGACGAAACCCTTCCCTGCAATACTTCAAGATGAGTGTAGGCCAAGAGGATGGATTTACTCGAACTTCTGACGTGTAATAATCTCCTGTTACAAAGAATTGACAACCTCGAGACCACTTCTTCAATACTTTTAAAGGGTTGTCCTCTTCAACGTTGGATCTCTATTAAGTTACCCTAAAGACCAGCGATGTTAAACAACGTGTCCTTTCCTTCTAAGAGACGTTTTGTGAAGAAGATATTAAATATGAACAGTGACTGATGTGAAATAGTTAAGTTGTAACATGTCCATTTCCAAGAATTTAAATACCAGGCATCTTACGCAGATACATTGCTTGGTGATGAAACACTCGCGACGTCTGTGTAAAACACATATCGACCAATCTTCATAATGCTTTCTACATTTCGTATATTCTGATATTACAAATATTTTCCTAAAACTGATATGTCATACAAACACAAATGTGTTGGGAAGATGATCAATTAAAAAAAAAGATCAATATATATATTTTAGATTTTACAAAAACACTTTCTTTGGAATCATATTTCTTAATATTAAACATTTTAAACATGTTTAGACGACCAAATGTGTTTCAATGTACATAACTGTGATATATCAACATGATTGTTAAGATGACTAATTTAACACATTTAGGAATTATATTGTTTAATGTTTAAACCGACAAGCATTAGAGGTTCCTACACAAGCCCGTTAAACATGATATTTCATCAATTTTTTTAAAACAAAGTAACTGTATTTTAGGTAATCGTAACCCTTGGAAATAATATGAAAGTTGCAAACATTCCGTTATTATAGTTTTCCATGTCGGCTGAGAGATTGGTTTCATTTTGTCCGACTTTGAATCACGCAAACAACCCCAATGTTTCCGGAGTACCAGTTCCTTGCTTGGCATCTTTTCTTGCTCTGACACGTTGAACCTTCAACACGAAAGGAACTGTCGCTCTCTTCCGAATAGGGCTGACAATTCACCATCAAAAAGTAAACGTTTCTTCTGAAAGAGCTATGCCAAATCAAGCAAATTAAGATTGAATGTCGATTTACATCTCAATGTTCTTCAGGTCCAAATTAACTTACTGCCAAGACATAATCCTTAATATACATTGAATGTTTAAGTACGCCAGGTTTTCTTTCTCAAGTGTCATGGGACATCTATATTCGTTAATGTTTCTGTTTCTGTGTCTTTCATAACACTTATTGTGTAACTAACTTCACGTTTTGTTTACATGTTACAAGTTGTAGAGTGTTTAAGTATAAATCATTACCTTTCGCATGGAAACAGAAAGAAGGTAGACCAGCGTGGGCGTCATTCGTACTTCGCAAGATAAAGTAAACTCGCGGATGTGTTTAGTAGATATTTTCGTTGTTGTGACATAATCGACTAATATACCCATAGATAAAATATACAACTGCACTTGAACAAATCTCTAAATATCAGACATGACAGCGTCTCCACTTGGAAAGCATTGGTAAGCAAACGAGACCTACTGCATCCAGGAAGAGAATTCGTTTATTTGTTTGTTCGTGGTATCGATGAGGCGGCCTAGTGGTTAAAGTGTGCGTTCGTCACGCCGAAGACCCGGGTTCGATTCCCCACATGGGTACAATGTGTGAAGCGCATTCTTGGTGTCCCCTATCGTGATATTGCTGGAATATTGTTAATAGCAGCCTGAAACAACACTCACTCGCTCACTCACTCACTCACTCGCGGTGCTGAACGACAATCACTATTTCAATATACCAACTATACGACGGAGCCTGTAAATGCTAAAGTCTGGACCTGACAATCCAGTAGTCGATATTGCGAGCAATGGTCTACGACGTCCGAGTACGATAGCGCACAATCACACCAAATCATCGACCCTGACCACTAATCCATTTGGTCGCCTCTTACGATAAGCCTAGATTGCTGAAGAACTATTCTAACCCGGTATCTGGCTTCAGGAAGTGAATCCAAATGGCGACCGAATGTCATGACCTTGAACAGCATCTATGTATGTTCAGGGGTGAAACTGTATCAATTTCCTTTCCTTTTCCACGGCATGGGGTACTCGAAACAACTTCAGTCTTGGAATGTCCTCGCGGGTGTTGCTTTAACAGAATTCAAATGATGGTGGAGTATCATTACAAGACACATAGTGTAACTTCACACCCGGATAATGTCTCGCATAATAATAATGTGTTTTTAGAATCATTTCCACAACGGTTAGTATCATGTTTCACAGTGAAGGGCAAATGTTAATAATATATGCGGGTTGATCACTGAGTGATCACATGTGTAGCATGCATTTCAAGCCACAAGTCAACACCATTCCATGGTGGTTCATGATGGCACCTGCTGCCTATAGGAGAGCGATGGTTCTTCTACGGTAATAGAAATCTTTACAATTTCTATACGTGTCATAGTAGAGCTCTACGAGACATTTACCAACAATTATATGATGACAATATGCAGTGTTGGTTGTTTTTCGTTTAACTGTGGTCTACACTACATTGCTGGATCGTGGTCATTTTGGTTGCACACAGTTTGCAGATTTGTCATTGGTAAAAACTTCGTTCTCTCAAGACAAAGACCTGGTCCAATTGATATCACTGCTCTGCACAAAAAAACCATTCTGTGCCAAACACAGCTACTTTAATTTTGGATTACAAATTTTAATGCCTTTTTTGCAACAATCTTTATTCAGTTTATTCTTTGGAAGGATGAAAGAAAGTGTCTGTCATTGTCAAACACGACTTAAAATCTGCATAAACTGCAACGCATTTTACTTGCACGGTTGATCAAGCCCCAGGTGTGCATTTCGTCAGAATGAAGCAGTGTTTGTTTATGTTAATGTTCAGTGTTCTTATTACATAGCGTTTCACAAAGCAAACACATGATTTGGTCCTACAACGCTTATTTGAAATTAGACCTGTATTGTGTTTCGATTTGGAGGTTTTCTTTTCGATGCTGAAATGACTGGAGATAAGGCACTAAACTCTTAGGACTTTGGAGATAAACAGGCCTTGCCAATATGTGAGGAGGTGTATGTGGACAATCATAATAGGTGTAAATAACATACTATTCAAATTATATTGAAATGTAACCATCATGGACGCAGAACGCGACACAATACGAACACATGTGAAGCTGAAGTCACACTTCATATATGTGTGTTACCATGACAGTATCATTGTCAGTCAATATCTTATATCGAATTTGACATGCATATTCATTTGTACAGATCGATGATAATCGAATGGGTCGTGCATATTGATTCATTCGAAACAAAGGACTTTACAGTATCAATGTTTGAATTCCTCATTTTGACTGAAAAACATTTCGGTGTTAAGTCCTACACATAGTAGCATACGCTGCACCTGACGTCCCGGTACAGGGAGAGTGAGTTGGGCTCGACGTTCCACCTGGTGCTACCGGTAAGGCAGAACATGCTTATACTTTTCGCGAACACCCGGTGTCATCATCGGTTCTCACTGGTCCATTCATATAATTTTCACAGCTATTTTGTCCCCAACGGCAAATTGAATTCGTTCGGCGGATTTTCAAGACTCGTTATTATCTTGTATTGACATTTAATAATCTGTGAAATTGCAACATGTCTGGTTAATGTGGCAGCAAAGCCCAACGTACCTCGGGTCGTAAACGTTGTTACTTCACCAAAACCACGACCACGGTGCTGACACACAAGGGATCCACACTAAACCATCCTTGCAGCTTATTTTAGCAACTCTTTGGAACTAATTGTGAAGCCCATAACCACAGGAACAACAGTGAACCAGGTAACGGAAACTACCTAGAATTGAGAATAACGTGCTTGTTTACGCCGACAATAGTTTTATTTTTACATATTTAGAATCGCGGACGATTCGGCCTTACGTGTGCGGAAGGGTACATGCACTTCATCAGGTCTTTGAGTTTAAGGTGTCATCCCACCAAACATTGTGTACCACGGTGAATGAAGTCGTGAATTAATAGATTCTTAACTTGACAACTAGAGATACAGCTATGTCCTTGTTGTGTGCGATGCTGGGCAAGATATACTCCAACAGTATTAACACCAGGTGTCGCTAAAGTAACTGTATGCTGTGGTCTCGCCCTCGGTATATGTACAGCTACATAATGGTAAGTAGGATTTCAGGATTTCAGTAAATTTTAATCCTTCACTTTATGAATTTAGATTGTCCATATTGTGAGTCCATAATCACGTGTTGGAAGACAATAAAGGTGCATCTACATACCTTTGCGTCAGGCAGATCTTCTATTAACAAGATCACGCCAGATTTTATCCCGTCATACTAAAAGATTTCACAGATAACATGTGTAAAATGTCTTGTGTCGTTACTTCCCATCGTGGAAACCTTAATGTGTCAATTATTCGAGTTCTGCCTCAACATTCGATGCGTTATAGGGTATATGAGTCATGATACAATACTTGGTATGAATTCAGCCTTATGACAATTTCTACATTTTATTTGGAATGGATTAAAACTAATAAACCCTTGATAGACGTGACCAGGTTACAACTACTGAAGAGAAGCTCGTCACGTTCATGAATGAATACCGTTTTGTAGATTACAAATGCAAAAGTATCAATGACATGTGTGTCATTATGCCAGAAGGAAAGAGTCCTACGTTTTATAAGCACGTTTAGCCTGACCAATTTCAACATGAGGATGCTAATGGATGCCATCAACGCGTAAATGATTTCTACATCTTTTTCCTTCACCATTACATACTTCATGTGATGGAGAGGGGAACCTCGCTGTATTGGTTTAAGCCTGTCATCGTATGCCAGTTGCATCGATTGGTGCTCATGACGTCAGTCACTGGATTGGCTGGCTCCATTATTTACAGACCGCCAGCATATAACTGTAATATTATTCAAACTTCTGATGTGCAAACAAACAAACAGATAAGTTATCACAAATATACAAAGAGCTATTATTAGCATCGGAATGCATCATCAAAAGTATGGGAACTCATTGCAATGGCTTTTTAAGGAATGTATTCCATCAGGAGTCAAGTTAGAATCAGTGCTTCCATCAAATAGGACAAGAAGTGTATTAGATTATGATTATTGTCCTATCACCAACAGCAGCGCTCTGGAAGACAAGTTTGTTCCCTGTGTAGAAGCCTGTGTAAGCAGCCCTTGCGTGAAAATGTCAAGATGAGTAGATGCTAAAAGTCTGAATGGCGAACTTCTCACGTGTCGTATCCTATTCTTACAATAGATTGACAACCTTTAGGTCTCTATTAAGTTTCCCCAAATAGCAGTGGAGGTAATCAGGCCCTCTTCTTCAAAAGAATGTTCAGTGGAGACTTTGCGTTATTTGCAGAGGGTAAATATGAACAGCAGCTTATGCGAAAAAAGTTTAAGCTGGTACTATGTCTGTTTCCAGCAATTTGAAAACTGGGCTACTGAATCGGTTATCATGAAACATTAGCATTGTTATTTGTAATTAAATCTAAAGTAATAAACATATTACACGTCACGCCCTTCACAACATAATCTGATCAACGTTTCGTATACCATGTTAGCGTGCTCGTCATGTACGACGTAACACGAGTGTGGACACGATGATACTGAGTGTAGGTGTTCCCATGTGTCTACCTGTTCATTCTGCCCCATTTAATGTTGGCTGAGAATGGAATTTACACCATTAACATCACAGATTTGATGTATTTTATACCATTTATGATGAAGTCAAAGTCAGATGATTAATTACGGTAGAGCGTGTGGGAAAAGAGGAGGTGTTCGTATTTGTTCGTCCTGATTCACTGAGTTGCTAAGTCAAGATCTGTATAACAGAACTTATATATTAGCTAAACCGTGCGCATGTCATCCATTACAGTTGCACTGTCCTGAGCTACAACATATTACGCTGTTTACAGGCTAATATGTTTCAGGGTCATTGTAACCTATCCAGACGAAGGTGGGACTCGGGGTGACATCACGTATTTAACTATCACCCACTGACAAACTGCTGAATCTATCTTTTTCTCACAAATGCAAATTCCTGTCACAGACGTGAATACATGCAGCCAGACCGCATCAATTCACTTTACGCTTATTAAATGTATCAGGTCTTAATCTTTTGCAGATACCTTTTGTTCTTCTTAAACTCGAACTTCAAATTATAACTAAATGGTCCGCCGTTTGTCGTGTGGCACACGGGCCTAAAGTTAGTTTATGTGCAAATATAGAGACTTGAAATTGAATGAAAGTCGTGACTAAGTGTCGAGATTGAATAATACGTGATTGTACATAGGTTGACGTCAGAAGACGTCTGGATCTCATATCTGATCATCCTTTTGTACACGAAATACAGCACTGGTCACATTCTAAATACGTGTACATTGTACCTCATTGCCACAGACATTTCAAACAAAGACGACAGCGATAATATTATTCATATTACTATAAATCCATGATCAACCCCGTGGAAGCAATCGTAGTGGTCGGAGATGACTTAACGATGATGACGCAGTACACTGGAGGGGGAGTAATATATAGCTCTGTCGAACTAGAACTTCATACATCGTGGTAATGGGAACAGCAACAGTACATGCTGTGGAGGTGTCAAGTGTAGTTAAAGTAGTAGATATATAGTAGTTGTAGGAGGTCTTATAGGAGTAGTTAGCGGATTGTTGGAAGTAGTGGCTGCAATAATATTTTAACTAGTACATTGGGCAGAGGTAGAAGTAATCAGAGACAGTGGCAGAAAGTAGATGAAGAACGTGCGGTAGAAGTAGTAAAAGAGCTGTAGAATGAATTACTATAATCACAATCATTGAATCATTGATTACATACATATTTCTTGTTAACGTACATATGCATGTTGGCATCCACAAAATTTAGATTCATTTACCAGACCGTGAAGGAATGCACGCATCTGACAGTAGACAGACGTGTTTAACGGGTTCAGCTTACGAGCAAAGGAAGAGGAGGAAACTAAAAAAAACAACATGTTGGTTGGACTGATGAGAACTCCATTCTTTTGTTAGAATTATGTTCCCTGAGAAGTCAAGTCAGCCGCATGGCGTGGACCGAGCAAGTTTGAAGAATTGCGGGAATTTGATTCCTTTATCGAACACCGCCCTGTAAGACCGTGTCATTTCCTTTTTGGCCAAAGTACTCAGGCCCATTTGTAAAGTCGATAAACAGAGTAGCAAGTGTACATTTACTGAGGTATTGACGAAGCTGTTCCCTGCACAACTTCAAGATCAGAGTTTACCAAGAGACTGGATTTAGTTAAACTTCTGATGTGCAAATATCTATGGTCACGAGGAACTACGAGACCACTTCTTTGATACCTTCAAAATGACGTGATCTTTAACGTTACGTCTCTATTCAGTAACCCTGAAAACCAGAGGTGTGAAACATCACGGCTTCTGCTCTGAAGAGCCACGCGATTTGCTGAGGCGCTGCATCAACAACGATTGATGTGAGTAAGTGTTAGTAAGTGAATAAAGTTCCCTCCATGTTCACTGTCATTTCCTGGGGTCTTTTTGTTCTTTGATTTTATCAGCCTTCGTATAACTACATGGCTTTCTATCTCAATCAGAAATGCAATAAAATCTCCGTGCATGACACATATTGGTTGAATATAAAGTGACTATAGCAAACTGTCACAAATGTAAAATACTGACCTGATAGTGAAGATTTTATAGTGTCACTTCCTATAAATTCTATACTTTTTAAAGTTCAGGCATACAATAAATCAGTACAAAAACGCCCGTCTCAACATGGTCGCATCACGGTCTTTAATATCATTGGTGTGTTTGTTTAGGAACACGAACCTTTGGCAGTAATATGATTGTTTCTCAAGTTCATTTGGTATAGTTATCGACATCAGCAGAGAGTTGACCGCCCTTTGCTTTGGACTAAGAGTCATGTAAACAAAACGACAAGTCCCTCAAAGTTTCCGAATGAACATTTCCTTACATCAGCATTTACTCTTCAGTGAACATGGTCGGCCCTCGGCACAAAACGAACTGTCACCTCTTTCAAATGGAGCTACGAAATAACCACGAACAATAAAAAGTTGCTGCTGTAAGACTGTTGCCAGATCAGCTGTACATGTATCTGATGTTTTGCGCTGTCACAATAACAAATTGGGCTACGTTCAGAGTAACTGTTTACTTCGAAATGCTATTTTAATTAGGCTGAAATTAATTAACTACGTAGGAAGTGACAGCCTTATCTGTACTTAACCGTAAAAGTGTTTATTAGTGCGGGATGGCATGTTAGTTTGCTTATCAATCACGACGTAATACGGGCGTGAACACGATGAATAATTTTTGTCTATCTGTTCATTCTGCACAATGTTGGCTTCGGATTGAATTGATTTTCAACACTATCACTAACATATTTTGTATGGCTACCATTTAAAATGAAGTCAAAGTCAGATTAGGGGGCACGGGTGGCCCAGTCGTCTAAGGCGCCGCGATTCGCTGTACAGAGTTGCGTCCCTTGGGCACGCCAGAAACCTTTGATTGTGGGTTCGAATCCCGGTTCGCCCCCATTATGTTTCTAGATTTGTCAGCACCATACACGTGCTCGTGGGTTTCACCGAAGTGGTAAACGTCTGAGACCTACATCACTTCGGGCTTCCCTCCCACATTAAGCTGACACGCCGCGATATAACTGGAATATTGTAAAAAGCGGCGTTAAACCCAACTCACTCACTCACTCAAAGTCAGATTAGTAAAACCACCGTTGAGCGTGTGAGAAAAGAGTAGAATGTTGTCATCCACTACATTTGCAGTGTTTTGAGATTCAACATACTACGCTTAGTTTACAGGCTAATAGATGTTTCAGGCTCAGTGTAACCCACGCAAACGACGATGATGCTTGGAGTGGCATCACTTATTTAACTATCACCCGCTGACCAGCTACTGAATCTATTTTTTAGAAAAATCCAAATACCTGTCACGGACGTGTACACATGACGCCATTCATCACTTCATAGCCATTTGCAGATGCCTGTTGTTCTCTTAAACTCGGATTACAATTTGTAACTGAATGATCCGCCGTTTGTCATGTGGTACACCGGCCTAAAGTGAGTTTATGTGCAAAGATATTGAGACTTGAAGATGAATAAAACATTAACTCGTGACGTATTGTCGGGGTTGAATAATTCATGTGTTTATAAAGGTTGACGTCAGAAGACGTCTGGATTACGTATCTGATCTTGGATCCTTTTGTACACGAAATACACCATTGGTCACAACCATGTCGAATTGTGATGAAGATTGTAATAGTGTGACTAGTGCCATGGGTAGAAGCAGAGCTACAAGAGATTGTGATGAAGATTGTGATAGTGTAACTAGTGTCATGGGAAGAAGCAGAGCTACAAGAGATTGTGATGAAGATTGCAAAAGTGTAACTGGTGCCTTGGGTAGAAGCAGAGCTACAAGAGATTGTGATGAAGATTGTGATAGTGTAACTAGTGTCATGGGAAGAAGCAGAGCTACAAGAGATTGTGATGAAGATTGCAAAAGTGTAACTGGTGCCTTGGGTAGAAGCAGAGCTACAAGAGATTGTGATGAAGATTGCAAAAGTGCAGCTGGTACCATGGGTAGAAGCAGAGCTAAAGGAGATTGTGATGAATATTGTAATAGTGTAACTGGTGCCTTGGGTAGAAGCAGAGCTACAAGAGATTGTGATGAAGATTGCAAAAGTGCAGCTGGTACCATGGGTAGAAGCAGACTTAAAGGAGATTGTGATGAAGATTGTAAAAGTGTAACTAGTGTCATGGGAAGAAGCAGAGCTAAAGGAGATTGTGATGAATATTGTAATAGTGTAACTGGTGCCATGGGTAGAAGCAGAGCTACAAGAGATTGTGATGAAGATTGTAAAAGTGTAACTGGTGCCATGGGTAGAAGCAGAGCTACAAGAGATTGTGATGAAGATTGTAAAAGTGTAACTGGTGCCATGGGTAGAAGCAGAGCTACAAGAGATTGTGATGAAGAAGTGAACATTGCAGAAAAGGAGATATCCGATATTTTGTGAGGATTATTTTCCCTCAGAAGTCAAGTTAGCCACTTTGCATACACCGACCAGGTACAGGGGTTTGCGGGAATATGATTCCTTTATTTAACACAGCCCTGTAAGACCATGACATTTCCTTTTAGGCCAAGAACTCCGGCTAATTTAAAAGTTGATAAAAAGAGTAGCAATTGTTGTTGTTGTTGTTGTTGTTGTTGTTGTTGTTGTTGTTATTATTATTATTATTTAACCTTATGTATCAATTATGTAACCTCTCTAAAGACCAGAGATGTGAAACATCGCGGCTTCTCCTGTTTTGTTTGACATTGTTTTGTAATTGGGGAAGGCAATGTAACATATGAACAGCGACTGAAGAGAAATAAGTTAGAGTTTGTTACATGTATATCACATATTGCTGTTTCTCAATGTTCTTTGGTGTTGTCAGTGCTATATAACCAAATGAATTTTGATGTAGCTAAGACATGCAAAAATATTCCCTTGCTTAACACATATTGATTTCTACAAAAGCATAACGATAATATTTGTGTATAGTTTCGCATTAGAGACAGTGAATATATCAAACTGACACAAATGTAAAATACTGACCTGATAGTGAAGATGTTTATAGTGCCACATCTTTTAATGTCCTTGTTTTTTAAAGTTTAAGCCAACAACCAATCAGAACAAAAACATCCGCCCGATGCTTCATAATCGCATCAGTATCTTTGACGTCGAGATTGCGTGTATATTTAGGAACATGAACCTTTGCCTTTAATGTGATTGTTTCTCAAGGCCACTTGGTATAGTCATCGACATCAGCTTAGAGTTGGCCGCCCTTTGCTCCGACAAGGAGTCATGCAAACAAATCCCACAAAGTTTCCGAAATAACATTTCTTAACATTAGCAAGTATGCTTTCGGTAACAAGATCGGCGCTCGACAAGTGCGGAACTGCCCCCTTTCGTTTAGAGTTGAAACATAATCACGAAAAATTGAAAGTTGCTCTTATAAGATTGTTGCCAAGGCAGCTATCGTGAATTTTTGCGTTGTCATGATGGCAATTTGGGCGACTTTTAGATTAAATGTCGACTTCCAACTCAGTTTGTTTCAGGATGAAATGTATTCTCTATGCAGCAAGTGACAGCCTCATCCCTTCATATATGTGTAAGTGTTTATGAAAGTGTCCAAACCCTCACCTCATAATTCAAACAAGCATTGATTTATTAACGTCGAGGGGTTACCATTGATGTAACAATGAAAAGCGACTGAAAACACTTTTATCAAGTTGGCGATGTGATTATTCAAGCAGGATCTGACGTGATCACGATAACCCTGAGATGAAGCAGGACGAAAGTGATATTTTGACTACATGACTGCGTAGCCCATCCATTTCTATCACTCCTTTCCAACCGTGGTGAACTGCCTTATACTGTTTCGTTTAAATATACCACAGTACTGCTGTTGCAACAATGCTTGTGTGTATACCCAAAGAAAAACACATCCACACATTTAGTCACATATGTGGACCTGAGATTGTTGTGTCATAAATGATAGCTTGGCCATCGGACGAACAAGATAACCTGAACCCGTCCATACACTTTACTACACAAGAATGTATGCAAAAATGTCTGTCTTCTGCTTCTTACATATTACCATGGTCGCATGCCCAGTTCGAGACACAAAGGCCTTCTTAAACAGAAATATATTCTTAATATATATGAAATATTTGATATATACTTTCCTTTAAGCTAGATATTGCAGAACATGTCCTTTAAAAATAAGACATGCACAACATGTAAAGAGCTGTGAAACAAACGTTTGTATAAAACGAAGGATGTTGCATGAAAGCAAACACCGGTGAACAGACGCAACCTGGTCTGATGTAATGTCAGGAGTAAGTGGATGACAGATCCTTCTGTACTCAACAGACCTGATTCCCTGCTTGACAGGATGAGTGAGTGAATGGTGTTTATATTATGGTCAACAAACGTCTAGCCATATCACTGTGGTCCTGTACATTATCGTGTGATATCTCACATTGTACAACCTGATGCTGGTGGAGTATCATCACAAACCACATTGAGAATCGTCATGTATACATATTTCAGGCATGTATATAACATAACGTTCTTGGACATCATTATGGGCATCATTTTCGTATTGGTAATAGTATCACGTTTCAGGGGAAATTGTAACAACATATGTGCGTTGATCAAATCACTGAGTTTTTGCATGTGTAGTATGTACTACAAGCCATGTGGAATGTCACCACCAATCCCCCTGGTTCGTGTTGCGACATATTAGATATGACGCGACGACACTGACTACGACATCTCAAGTCTCCCATGAGAGGGATCATTCTTCCACAATGCAATTATGCATTCAGTGGTTGTACAAAGTAGACATCTCTTGGGACACTGATCAACAATTATGTGATGACAATATACAGATTTAGTGGTGTATTATATCCCGATGAAGATGTGAGCACGGCAGACTACGGGCTACACTCTGTCGCTCGGTCGGAGTGATCTTGTGGAGCATACAGCTTGCCGATATATAATTGGTACAAGCTTGACATTAATGAAACGAAAATCTCTTTGAAATCTCCATTTAAGACCCATAACTAATCCAGTTACTTCCGTAACTGCATAACACATTCTCCATTTAAAACTGTGATTTTTGGACCAAGAAAACTTGAGGTGGTTCTTTTGAAACAATCGTTTATGCATTCGGTTCTTTGAGAGTAGCATCGCCTGTTATTTTCTAACACGATGTAGAACCTGCCTAAACTGATGTGATTGGCAGGGACATCCCACGGCTCCCACGAGATCTACCATACTTCCATAATGAAATTTTGGACTCAATGATTGAACAAAGTTGACATCTCTTGAGACATTGATCAACACTTTTGTGGTGACAATATACAGATTTAGTTTGTGTTGGTTTCGGATCACGCCGTGAGCTTGTCAAACTGCGGCCTACACTCCAGCTCCATCATTCAGGGGGCACTTAACATTGACTTGTTATCGACCACAATTTGTTGTCAATAAACGAAATCCCCTCACTGTACTTTGTTTTTAAGGAAAACAGACTTCACTAAAGCTAGTGTTTGTTGAACTAGGAAAGACTGCCTCTTCAGTTGATTGTTCAGGAGTATAAAGTACGTAGGTCTACCACTAACTCACCAAATATCAAAACATATTTATATCATTTTCCTTTGTGTTGCCTAATTATACAGAAAGTAGGTTTATCCTCAAGTATTACAACTACCCCTCCGGCTATAAAAATACTGAATTGATGTCTTCAACCAATATAAATATAATGAAGGGTATGCCTTGTACTTAAAAGGTAACTTATGTTAATGTATATTTTATGTAAATGCTGGTGCAGAGTTACACGCACACAGTAAAACTTGAATATGTAAATTGTATTCTTGGCCATTTTGACTTCAATTCTGAAGTGATGTAAGATCTATACAAGCTGCAATATATTGGTCTGCGAATTTTGGACTCAGGGGGTGGTTGTTAGAACATTTTTATTTTTATTTTAGTAAAACTGCTTCCTATAATTACATTGTCACATGCAAAGGAAAAGCATGATCAGGTCCTACAGACCCCAAATGTCTTCTCTGAGCAGAAAGGTCTGATGATAAGGTACTATAAACCAAGAACATCAACAGGATCAACAGGCCGCGCCCGGACGTGATGCGGAGTATGTAAAATGGACATTGTTCAAATCATTTACTCTATTGAGTGAGCGAGTTGGGTTTAACGCTGCTTTTAACAATATTCTAGTTATATCCAGCTTAATGTGGGTGGAACGCCCGAAGTGATGCAGGTCTCCGACATTTACCACTTTGGTGAAACCCACGAGCAAGAGCATGGCGCTGCCAAATCTAGAAACATCATCGGGCGAAACTGGGATTTTTGGACAAACAATCATAGGCTTCTGGCGTGCCCAAGGGACGAAACTATGCACAGTAAATGGGCCGACTGGGCCACCTGTGCCCACTTACTCTGTTGACAGTATACAAGTTTACAATTATAACTTTGGCTCATGAATGTTAACTTCAGAACATATACATTTCTATGACATTATCTGTCACAAAAATATCTGAATAAGACGCAAACAAAAGTAAATAAGCGATTAATTTACAAAGGAAAATAAACAAATTTTATTCCTTATCCTGAAACAACTGAAACACTAAATTCCCCACTGGCGTCACCCACAACATAACGGCAAACACGTGAAACACTCCACCGTCGGATCAACTGCAACTGTATAAATGAATTGAATTAATAGTCCGTCTTGCCAGTCGCAAAGAGAAGGTCGTCTTGCCACACACAAGGTGAGCGGTGGAACAACACAAATCACTGGTAATGTCTCATGATGGGAACTTCCTGGTGTGACGAAGCGCCTCCTCTAACTCGTGGCAGGTCTTCAGGGAACGGAACATCACAGAGCTGGAGCGGGGGCACAGATTGCTTATGACATCTGTCTTTCTGACGTTGCCATCATAGCTTCTACGGTCACCATGACGTCTTCAATGGACCTGAGTGCAAACAGCGAACAGTCGGGGTTAACACTTACAGTACTGCCTATAGTACATCAAGTATAACACTAAAATATCAGTACAGCTTACATGACAGACAGGCAGGCAGCCAGGCAGGCAGACAGACAATGAAATGAGTTCAAGAAAAATGACTTTATAACTTATTGAGGAATTATCGTTTCACACTTCATACAGGACTTGTTATAAGCACTATTGTAATAATCGTACACTACCACTCGGCTTGTGAATGA
This sequence comes from Haliotis rufescens, assembly GCF_023055435.1. Classification (NCBI taxonomy): domain Eukaryota; kingdom Metazoa; phylum Mollusca; class Gastropoda; order Lepetellida; family Haliotidae; genus Haliotis; species Haliotis rufescens. Next base: position 9,281,778 of record NW_025964383.1, read on the forward strand.
GGAGGATGCGCTGGTCTTTCAACACTTTCTTCGGCTATATTACAACACGTCAGGTTAAAGTGTGAGGAAAGACCAAAGTAACGCAGGTGCCAGCTTGGGAAAAAAACACGCCCATGGATATCACGTTGGCAAACCAGTAGATGCGAATCTAGGATTTGAATAAAAGAAGACCTCAATCTGCCAACTACTGGATCCGAATCTGCACAGCGAATTGCCTATACCAGTGGACCACCTGCCTCTACCATGTTTAGGGCCCTACCATTAATTGAGAATGATATCATATTTAAAATATCACAAACCTTAAAGCTTGGAAAGGATTATCTGCATTGTAACCATATCAATCACAAAAAATGAAATACTTCAGACACGAAAGCGCACGATCGTTCGACCATCCTATATCTGTGATCATCACCACAACAGTAGTGTACGGCATGGAATGGGTTTGTCCATTAAGTTTAGTTTCCTTTGATTACGAATACAGTACAGTACACTATAAAAAGGCAGCTTTGTCCTTGCAGAGAGAGAGAGTGGTTATGCAAGTCATCTGGGAAAACTCCTCAACAGCGGGAACACCTGGTGTCGCAAAACATTAACCTAAAATGTGAATTGTATCGTCCACATTGCTTCTTTAGTTACATATGATGTGAAGAATATCAACTGTTTAACGTTGTCATTTATGTTCACATTTCATTTTATCCTTCAAATGATGACTGTCTGGTATTCCATTACTGAGACCATTATCACTTTTTGAAAGATATCAAGCTGAGCTTATTTTCTGTTGAGTCATACAGACCTCCATTAGTAAACCTAGCTGATGTATTGGGGGATCTATCGAGCAAACATTCACTCCAAGGGGTTATCATGTTACAATAGAAAGTGTAAAGTTAAAGAAGATAATACCTCAAATTCCCCGAGGTGATCCAATTTGTCATGTGGCAGTGCATGTCACATAATAATTCAATACAGTGTCTGTTCTGAGAAACGTTTGTTGAAAGCATTTTAAGCTGTTATTGTCCGCTGCTAATATAAAGTATATAAAAATGTGTAACATTGCTATTACAGCAGCCACAATTTCAGGTACTACATTTCAATTCATCGGTGATACTTATGGGCAGCAAGTACTTTTTGATGCATATACTAAATGACAGTAGTCATATACTAGGGAGCACGGGTGGGCCAGTCGTCTTAGGCGCCGCGATTCGCTGTGCAGGGTTGCGTCCCTTGGGCAAGCCAGAAACCTATGATTGCGGGTTCGAATCCCGGTTCGACCCGATTTTGTTTCTAGGTTTGTCAGCACCATACCCGTGCTCATGGGTTTCACCGAAGTGGTAAACGTCTGAGACCTGCATCACTTCGGGCTTTCCTCCCACATTAAGCTGACACGCCGCGATATAACTGGAATAATGTTAAAAGCGGCGTTAAACCCAACTCACTCACTCACTGATCATATACATCATTTCAGAATATCAGTTTCTACTTTATGGCCGCCGATGGCGCATGTTGAAAACAAACAATCTAATACTATCTTATCTTATATTATACAATATCTACCTGATGATAAAATACAGTCAAACATTGTTGTGTTTAAGTTGAAGAGACCTACGTTAAGACTTCCGAGGTATCCGAGGCTCGACACGACCGAAAATAATAACTGACAAAGGAATACGCAGAGATCATTTGGGCCAATTTCGAGTAACTGTAAGTACGACACAACGGCGTTTGTCTTTATAAGTTTGCCCCAGGAGAATATAATTTCTTTCGTTTGAGGTCCGAATTAGAACGAAATTATTTTCTCCTAACGTCGGAAAGCACAACAAAGGGAGGTAACCTGGTTTCGTAATGGGTATATTAGTAAAGGCGGGAAGTTGAAACTTCATTCTCAGATGTGTTGCATTCGGGGCTGGCTATATTAAACATGTTCGGTTATCTATGATGCCGATTGGAGTACACGTCGGTTGAATCTATATTTTTTATTATTTATGTGTCTAGTACCTACGGCTGTCCATATGATGATCAGGATGTTATGCGTTGCTTGCAAGTTGTGCTGGCGAGCCATGATAATACGTCGTGAGATGGATCGGTATCCATAGTTGAAATCTCGAACACTCCAGTTGTGAGAGTATGGATTTGGGATATACTCTGATGAGTATGCGCTGACGAGCCATTAGAATACGTAATAAGGCGTCGATGCATGTGTATATGTATACGTTGGAAATATGAAGCATCGAATCTATATTCATGTAAATTACGGTCGGTTGATGGTCATGATGTTGATGGTCATGATGCTGATGTTCCTGATGCGGACGATGTTCATGATAATGTGAATACTTGTTGAAGAATAAACTGCGGTCAGTAAGTGCACCGTACAGTATCCCGATATGTGGTAGTTGTGTATTGTTTGTGTTAAGGGGGAGAAGGAGGAGAACAACTGTTTGTACGAACTGTGCCTTTCGATACGCAACGCGACATCTCCATGTCGATGCAGCACGACAAGATATAAATTCTCTGTATCACGATACGCTGCATTATGCGATTTCTGTGACATAATATTGACTACAGTAGCTGGTATAAAATAGGATGGACATGATTTTGCGAAATCAATGTTTATTATCTGAATTCCCCTTCCAACTGTCCTAGTTGGTAGTCACAGAAAACAATACTGCGGGTCTTCACATTTACCAGTACATGCACAATGTAGTATTTTTGTACAACAGATCATTTTTAAGTTGAGTAGTATTTATTTTCTGATTCCAAATTAACCTTAGCGTCAATTATCAAAAAGAAGGATACCTACGCCTTATTGATACACAAATGAGATATTTGATCTATATGTGACTGACCACTGAGAACCATTATTTTTTGGCGAATGGTGTGTAAATTGATGTGCTATATTCCATAGGTCAAATACGAATTGGTTCCAAAACAGATGAGATCCTATAACTTACCAAACACCGCTGCTATTATTATTATAATTAATAATATTTACAAATTAAAATAAAAAATGCAGCAAAGAGGGTTCGAATGATCCTGGCACAGTCAGGCTGGTTAGCCTCTCGATCAGCTCAGAGCCCTTATCCCCTCTACACGCAGCCCATACAGCGAATGGGACTTCTCCCAGGAAGCGTTGCCTAGTCAAACCCACCCAGAACTTTTCGGGGAATGTGAAGACTCCCCAGACTGCAGCCTTCTGCATTACCCAGATGTGCAGAAGGGCTGTATTCCTGGTAGCAAACCCGGGTACTCTCCCTATGTCAGTCAACAGATTGGGAGGTACCAAACCTAAGGCACCGAGAACAATGGGGAGTCAGCCAACTTGATAACTGGGATGCAAGCGTGGTCCGCATGCGAGGTCCGCATATTTCCCATGTTTTTCCTGAATCTTGTCAATCACTTTAGTGTCAAAAAGTGCAGAACAGTCAATGACATAAATGGTTTCATTGGATTTATCAAAAAGGACAAGATCAGGTTTGTTGGCCTGGATAGGTCTGAGGCTCAATACGGACCTATTCAAAACAAACTTTGTATTTATCATTTTCCATGACACCCTCTACATATTCTGGGTCGCACCATGGGTGGACCTCTGTGTAAAAACCTCATGATGGCGAAGAAGGTAATAAAATGATTGATCCACTACATCATGTGGCTTAAGATACTGTGTTTGTGCCAAATCAGGGCATCCACTGACAATGTGTTGGGCAGTCTCATTAAATTTATTGCATTATCTACATTCCATATTTACGTTCTGATGCAACATCACACACAGAAGGTTTCGAATTGGAAGTGACTGGTCTTAAGAAAAGAGAAAGCCTTCTGTTTCACTTTTCAGGCCAGCCGACTTCATCCAAGCGAAGGACTCTGCGGGGTTGCTAATTTTCTCACCACACTGCACATAAACTCGATGCAGTGGTCGTTCAGATAGCCTCTCCCTTAGACTGGGCTGATTTGATAGGGCACTTAGCTTGGTTGACACTCATTTCGTTTAAGAAAACTGTGGAATGCCTTGTTTTCATCACGAGTCTTGACATGCTTCACAAAAAGATCAGACAAATAAATGTGTGCAAAAGTGCACATTACAAATCTATCATAAAGAGCCTCCACGTTAATCAAAACACGCATTTCCATTATCATTTGTAAATATAAGCGATTGAGGGAAGAACGAGGGAAGAACGAGGGTGGTGGTATCTATTGTCTGACATGATTCGTCGTGTGAGGGTGTCAGTACCCTGCATTTCTTGTTTCTTCCAATCAACAACACCAAAAGAATACGAAAGGACGGGTACAGCATAACTATTTGTGACTTTGACTTCTTTGCGAGAGTTCAGCTCTGAACTCCAGAACTTCTTGAGTTTACATTTGTACCTTGCCCGAAGTTTTACCTTGACATGGGAATTCTGGAGTTTGTCTCTAACCTGCACTCCCAAGTACGTGTTGGCCTGACCTTTGACGTGATGGTCAATAACTCATACCCCACGTAAACTGACTGATCCTCCCTCCTCTACCTTGCCACATTTCAGATGAAGGGACATGCCGATATAAGAAAAGGATTCGACAAGGAGAATCTGTTTTTTAGTGTGGATCCTCCATTGGCAAGAAGTTCAAGGTCATCCATGTAAGGTTAGGTGAGTAAGGGGTATTGGAGGTCAGTGCTGAGGAGGTCCAGGATGATAACCTTCCTCTTTGCTTGAGCAAAAAGCTTAAAGGATTCAGTGACAAACGGAAAAGCAACGGACTAAACGAAACGCCCCGAAATATTCCTCTTCAAATAGAAATGGGTTCCGAAATCACCACCTGCCCCTGCGAATACTTCTCAAGTTGAGTTGACCAGCAATTCATTGAAGACTTGAGTAAAACAAGTAACCGTTCGGTCAATACAGTCCAGTGAGGTTCACAATTATAAGCTTTTCTATAGTCTATCCAACACATTGAGAGGTTACGGTGGGGCGTTCTAGGATCAAGGATCATTTTCTGAATTAGTAATTAATCCTTACAACCCCAATATCCCTTTATGGCTCCTTTCTGCTCCACGTAAATAATGTCATTGGAAGCACAGTATGATGATACAGGATCTGAAAGTATTGTTCGACCTTTGCACAACCAAGGCGGAACATCCCTTGTATCCACAAGAGAATTTAAACAGTGAAGTAATGGTGTTTGGACACAAGGGAACAGTTTCTAAAACCGGTTTCGAATACCATCAGGCCCTGGCGCCGTATTAGATTTGAACTTTTTGATAACCTTTTTCATACAATCAGGTGTTGAAACACAACAATGGTGACTTCAATTTGTCATATACATTATTATTGTACTTGTCTACCAATGGTTCTTCGAGGTTGCAGTTGCCGGGTATAGTGAGTGGGTGAGTGAGGTGGGTTTAACGCCGCTTTTAACAGTATTCCAGTTGTGTCGCGGCGTGTCAGCTTAATGTGGGAGGAAGTCCGAAGTGATGCAGGTCTCAGACGTTTACCACTTCGGTGAAACCCACGAGCACGGGTATAGACTACAGCTGTTTCCAAACCAATTCACTGGAATCAATGGATGGACTTTTCTCGTCATTGCCATTGGTTGCATTTAATTGCCTGTAAAACTGTTTTTCAATAGATTTGAACAGTTTATTTGGTTTGATGGAATTATATTTCTTATCCCACTATCTCTTTCTTTCTTTAACTTTGCCTTGTGAGAATCAAGAATTTGATTTAGAATATTCTCTCTTGTTGTCTTGTAAGTTGTTTTATTTTTTTCAAATTGTCTTTTGTCGTTTTGACATTGATTGCCCTGAGGATTCCAGGATATAGCTTTCCTTCTTTCATTTAGTTTTATTTGGAACCGGTGTTTCTTTTGAGGATTTTGCTTCTCCGCCTTTTGTGGTTCCTTGTCTTTGGAAACTGTATGGAGTTCGTCCAGTGTTAGAGCAGCAGCATACATGCACTATTTAATGTCATGAAAAAAACGGTCCGCATTAAGGGTGACAGAAATAATGTCATTTAATTTATCAAGTTGATTCTGTGGAAATGATTGATTAAATTGTCTAATTGGCCTCCGTTTCTGAATCGGAAAATCGCCGGTGTGATTGCAGAATGACATGAACAAAATATATCCAGGCCACCATCAGGAATTTCTTTCTTCTCTTGTTTGTGCCCATGTGTGGGTCATCAGTGACAACTGCATCAGGTACTTTAGTGAGAATAATGCGAACGTTCATTTGCTATTTCGGGTCTGCAACTGATGTGAGGAAGAAACTTATCCGGACTTGGGGAAGGGCAAGTGATATCATCATATGTAAAGGATCATGGCCGAATTTGTTCATGTGAATGTGTTCCGTCTCACATCGCTTGAAAACTGTTAATTTTTGTGTGTGGTTAATCACGCGAAACAGCCTCAAGGATGTTATGGTTCGATTGTATGTCTCAACAGTATTTCAACAACAAAATGAACGACTTGATACATGCATATGCTATCGTGCGTTGTGAATAATGAATGAATCTATGAATCATAATCATGTTTGCTGATTTCCGAATGTAGCTACCTATATGTTGGTGATTATGGAATTATTTGATGGTCGCTCTATAGATTAAAGATCTGATGCGATGTACACACTCACACTAGATTTGTTTTTGTTAAAGCTCAAGCTAAAGTGACAAATAAATAGTAAATCTTAATTCAAATACATCACTGTTACTTAAATATCTCAAAACACTTAGCAGCCAATCAAACTAAAAGCTTAAGGATCGTTTCGTATGAAAACAGATGAGCTCATCAAGAAAACATGCATCGACAACCTGTATGCTTCAAAATAAAACTCGTGAATTGAATTCGCGACAGTGTGTCTGTGTGTGAATGTGCCTGTGTATGTGTGTATGTCTGTGCATGTGTGTATGTGTGTGTCCGTGCATATGTGTGTCTGTATGTGTGTATGTGTCTGTTAATAAATGCGTAATATTATATTATTTATAGACAGTTTTCCAAAGATGATCGTCATAATTGCGATAAACGATCATTAATCTTCATCAAGAAGGGATGAGTATGCTATGAGGTGAGGTGAGGTGGAAAGGAGTTCAACGTTGCGTCCATGATTATTGCACTTACGCGCACATTGTTGCGTACATTCATGTGTGTGTGTGTGTGTGTGTGTGTGTGTGTGTGTGTGTGTGTGTGTGTGTGTGTGTGTGTGTGTGTGTGACGCCACACTCAGCAATATTCAAACTATATGACGGCGATATTTTAATAATCGTCTCTGTACTGGACACGGGGTGGCCAATATTGTGAGCAACGATCCACTTCTGGACAGTCAACTTAGATATGGTTCCTTCATTTTACTATAAGCTTTCAATTGACGAGAGACATGTCTAACGAAATATGTATCAAATTTTATGTTTATAGAAGTTGTATTTCGCATACCATCCAATCGTATCAGATTAAAATTTGATATGCGACGCTCAAATCTGTCGTTTTTAATCTACATAAATGACCAATGCTGAAGACAGGTTTACATTTCAATCACATCACACACCCTTTGATATTATGGACATGTGTTTGTTTATAGGCCGAGGGCTGGCGATAATGGTTATTGCTTTAATAAAATGTCCAAAGTACCTGTCTACATTTTATACAATCACCAGTGGTCATGACACTGGTGCTATTCCGCTGTCGTTCCGAACGGATTGACATTATATCTCAACCTTTACATGTAAGGGTAAGGGTATATATGTATATTAATTTGTTCAAGAAATACAATTCAAAATGTAACATGATATTGGCGTTGTCAATCTTTAAGAAAACCAACACATCTTATTTACCTTAGAAAAAAAATTGAATATGAATTAAGCTTATGTTATTACTTATTGTTGAGACGGAATAAAGCAGGGGTTAACGTATGTTGATGTCAGAAATTTCTACAATGTGGAGATGATTTATACATTGTACACACTTCATTGGAGGCCGCTATTATTCTGAAGAGATTTTGAAGAGGGTTATAGGACAGAGGCTATAAGATAAATTTGAGATGTTTGGGTTTTTTTAAAAACCACATTCTTTAGAGCCTTAATTTTAATGTATAAATCGACAAGTCTTTTCAGAAATGTTAGAATTCACGCCCGTCGTTGAAGTCGAGTCAGCGTGTATTTTTAGGAACACGAATCAATGGCAGTAATATGATTGTTTCTCAAGTTTACTTAGTATAGTTATCGACATTAGCTAAGAGTTGGGCGTCGTCTGGTCGACTTGGAGGCACGCAAACAAAACAACAAATCCCTCAACGTTTCCGAAATCGTATTTCTGTACGGCACGAGAGAAACGGTCGTAATCGTTCGGTTGGTGTTGAAAATTAACCACAAAAACACAAAAATGTTCCCTTTTTCATGTCTGTCATTGCAGGCACATTTTAGTCTTTAAGTTGTCACAATGACATATCAACCCTTGGATAAACTCTCGACTTCTAACGTAATCTGCATTAAATCAAATATTAATTTACACGGTTGCCACTGACAAACATATTCCTTAATACCTGTGTAAGTGTGTGGATTATTGTTTATTCAAATGTCTGGCCCCTGGGCACATACATGTTTTTCAACTAAACATTATTCTGTCTTTGAATGGCATTTAGAAGTGACACGCATAACGAAGAGAATTTATGGATGTCATCTTCTTGTGTTATAAGGAACACAGCGTTCAACTGTTGGCTTCCCTTGCCAATATTCCACCTGCCTATCTTATTACTTTATATACATGTTCACTGCTTCATAGCATTTATTCATATGATGAAGGAAACTCCGAAACTCACAATACAAGAAGTTGATATCCATAAATTCTCTTCCTTACCAATTATTCTTTTAGAACCGAGTGGTTACCAATGTCTGTGAAGTAACCATTATATGAAATATGAGCTTTAGGCCACCGATCGGACAGTGCGTTATTGTTGTGTAGTGGACGATTTGTAGTGTAGAAGTGAGTGAGTGTGTGAGTTGGGTTTAACGCCGCTTTTAACAGTATTCCAGTTACATCACGGCGTGTCAGCTTAATGTGGGAGGAAACCCGAAGTGATGCAGGTTTCAGACGTTTACAACTTCGGTGAAACCCATGAGCACGGGTATGGTGCTGACAAACCTAGAAACATAATCGGGGCGAACCGGGATTCGAGCCCACAATCATATTTTTCTGGCGTGCCCCAGGGACGCAACTCTGCACAGCGAATCGCGGCGACTTAGACGACTGGGCCACCTGTGCCCCTAGAGTAGAAGGACCGAGACTAACAAATAAAACTTTTATTTTATCATTATGGCTTTTACAATCTGTATTGCGTATCTAAACGCCCGATTCCTTATTAATGTTGATTGTATGAAGAAACTACTTGTTTAAAGAACCAGATTCAATGAGAGGAGTGGTGCGATTGCCGTTCTGTTGTTGTCACGATTTGGTGAATTAACAAACAAAAGATGTCATATTGCACCTAATATAAACGGAAATCTAGAATCAGTGTTATCAGTTCTGACCACATAACAAATTGTCAGATGCAATTCCTCACATTACGTTATCATTAGCTGGTAGATAGTTGAACGCAATTAGAAAGTTTATGACACAGTAATAATAACAAGAAAAATATAATATTTATTAGTCTTATGAAATTGGGCGTTGGGGTAGTTGTTAAAGCGTTCGTCCGTCACTCCGTTCGATTCCCCACATGAGGTGCAATGTGTGAAGCCAATTTCTGACATTTCTGGACTATTGCTAAAAGCGGCGGTAAAACCATACTTATTAAGTCTCTCTTACAAGTTACGATTAGGTTTTCCTACTACTCATAGTCGTGTTTCTGAAAATAAATGTGAGTTTACTTATCTCAAGTGGAGACACATCAGATTGTTTAAGTCATGTATCAGTATATGGTCCTTTTTTTGTGAAAGCCAATACCAACCCTCAGATCTAGAGAGACAACGTTTCTTCTCGGCCTGTCGGTTTTCCTGGTTCATAGAGTAATACTAGTAGACTGAGTCATATACTCAGAACAGACAATCCACATTATCGGTTGTTCGAGAAGGGCGCTTGTCTAATCGCAAATGTAAGGTGGGTCCACTTTCGACAGGAAACGCACTTGTTATTCAGATAGGTACTACTTCCACCAAACTGAATTACGAATATCTATTTTGTCAACACAAAGTAAGTTTCATGACTTCAAATTGGAATGGAAAGTGGAGCAATTGAAGCACACTCATTTCTACGGGTTCCATTAAGAGGAAGCCAAAATACTCACAACTTATCTGATAGAACAGGTAAGAGTGCTGATAGCGAGCGACGAACAAGATCTATTCAGTGTCAAGTTGTTGATGTGATAACTTAAGCATGAACAGTCTTACACCTGATTACACGGGGATGGCAGCACTATTTCATGAGGGAGTTGACATTTGGATACCGTGTGTGTTTAAGGGGCTTCCATCTGCAATACGTTCTCACCATGGAACACTCTTGTTTACTGTCTTTTTCTGATACAATTATATTATTTTCATTCTTTTTGGAAGACAAAATGTTATACCTTTTCTTCATCTATCGCAAATCCGACTATGCCAATAAAAGCAGAATGATCATGTTAAAGTTCGTACGTTGATATTGTTACGTGGCGGTTAAGGTTGTTGTGGGTTTGTTTGTGATGAGTTTCAGTAGCGTAAACATGTTGAGCTGCTGGTAAGGGATGTCAAGTGATGTCGTGGCCGGATTTCAACCGCAGTCAACAGCGGCGAGTGGCTTGCTTTGTACTGTGAGTAGACTAACTTACAGAAATCGCAAAAAAAGCATGCTTGTAGTCTGAGAAGTTTCGGGATGCGACAGTTTCGAGAAGGCTGGATTTACCTAGATACTGATAGTGTTTCGATGTACTTTTCGACCTGACTTGCTGACATTTATTTGTCAACTTCCAGATCCAATACTATTCTGGATTCAAAAACGTAGACAGGCCTGGTTCAATACTTTCGACACTGACAAAAACGTAGACAGGCCTGGTTCAATACTTTTGACACTGACAAAAACGTAGACATGCCTGGTTCAATACTTTCGACACTGACAAAAACGTAGACAGGCCTGGTTCAATACTTTTGACACTGACAAAAACGTAGACAGGCCTGGTTCAATACTTTCGACACTGACAAAAACGTAGACAGGCCTGGTTCAATACTTTCGACACTGACAAAAACGTAGACAGGCCTGGTTCAATACTTTCGACACTGACAAAACCGTGAACATATGCGCGTGCACTTACATTAATTGTAAGGCGTGTTACTGTAACTGCCTGCCAGTTATTTCACCCATTGTAATACCCTTTTCTACTGTAATCCTAACACTGTATGTTTGAATTGAATTTGTTGATTGTTCATTGAGGAGGATGTTCATTTGCTGATTTCAAAATGTATTTCTGTGCGAATTGAATTCTGGGCCAACATCCGCGTTTTAATTTGGAAATCACTTCGTAACAATATACAACATCCAGCGTTATCACGAGGACGACAAGGAGTGGATCTGAGACCTTAAAGGAGTTCTGATATCGGAGATCACTAGCGCAATACATTAAACCACTCATGCATGACTTCATACAGAAATCTCTTTTAACATCCCTTCTGTTACCTTGAACATTGCAAAACATATCCTGCTTAAAAACTAAGATTTACGTAAGGTGTACAGCGGTATAGAAACCTGTCGGTAAAGTCCAGATCAATTTGCAGCAAATGTAGGAGGATCTTGATTTGAGTTGCACTTTCATCAGGTCAGTAATATGTGGTCCACATGCATTCCAGCTTAGCACACTGCAGAATCAAATAATTATAAACAAAGACATCTTGTGCCAAGCCAGCATCGTAAGAACTAAGTTGCATCACAAGCATATAATATTCCCCTGATATAATCTGGTCACAACTGACCTGTCTAATGGACCGTGACGTATACTCATTGAAGAAAGGATGCAGCTACGCTTTGGAAAAGCTAAAGGCAGGTGTATTATATTACTTGATTTTGGCATACTGTCCGCGATCTCCATAGGCATAAGTATAAAATGAAAGGTTATTGCGTTTCAGCAAGCATCACTGATGAGGCGTAAGCTCGACTCTTCATGAGGAGTGGGTGGAGTCCTTCAGTACCCACCACTCAAGACTGAGGCGTGTGTTCGAAACAAATCCTAGGTGTGGCTTAAGTGGTAAGTGCTAGAATGTTGTTTGAGGCCGCAGTGTGCCATATTACAGCCTTATCACAGCGGTCCTGTATATGACCGCGTCTAGGCATCAGGACAGGTTGACAGTCGTATTGTCGTAGCTAAATATCATCCAGATCACACATTGCAACTAATCTTAGTGATTCAAGCACGGGGTTTAGTGGACATGCCGGCCTGAAGTCCTCCCGGGGTGTTATTTTAGCTACCTGTACTTTAGAATATACGCTCTCGTTCTTTGGTCCCGTGCTCCTTGGATTCATCGAGAAGAAAACACGTGAGACAGGCTTCATTTTCTTGCTTTCTTCACACATCAAGCAAACGCGCCATTACTGGAATATTTTTCAAAGAGGAGTTAAACCTCACTCACTCACTTGGTCTTTGATTTGATGACCATGTTGATAAACAGAACATTTGCTCTGTTGAATGTGATGATGATATATCAAACAGTGATGGTACAGTGTATTTGCAAAAAACATTTTAGGATCATTTCCTCTCAGAATTCAGGGCAAAGTGCTAATGTTCACAATCCATGTGCGTTGATCAAATCACTGAGTGATTACATGTGTGGTATATATATCAAGCCATGTGGCAAGTCTCCCCAATCCAGGTGGTTCACATAGCACCAGATTATGTATGACATGATAGGACTGACGAAAACATCCCACGGTTCCCACGCGGGCTATAATTCTTCTGTAATGAAGTTGTGGACTCTGTGGTTGTTGAAAGTAGAGATCTCTGGGGACATTGATCAACAATTATGTGATGACAAAATACAAATGTAATTGAGTTTTGTATTCAGATCACATTGTGAGCATGCCAAACTGTGGCCTACACACCATCACTTCATTGAGGTCATCTGTAGGAGCACAAGCTTGTAGATTTGTCATTTGTTGTTAATGAAACGAAATCCCTTTGTAGGCCTCGTTTAATACAAAGGGCTAGTTCAATTGGTTTAACACCTCTGCACAAAAAGACATTCTTCGCCTAAACAGTGATTATTAAAGCAGGCAAAAGATCTGAGGTGATTGTTTGGAAACAATCGTTTATGCAATCGGTCCTTAGAAGAGGATAAAAACATTGTCTCTTTCTGTCTAACAAGACCTAAAATCTACATAAAATAAATAGATATGGGTGAGAGTGAGAGTATCCGCCAGAAGCCTTTGTTTGCTTTTCCTTCAAACCTTGTTTTCATGTCAGGATTATATATAGAATTGTTTTGTGGCAACACGACATTGGGTCATGCAGCGCTTATTTGAACTTGGCACTTAAAACTTGGGGCATCCTTGTGTACATGCATAGCCACTAGCAGCGCTATCACGTAACGAGCGCTAAACAGCTTCAGCAACGATCTTTGAAGAGTAACGAGTAGACATAAAGTATATTCGTGTCTCCACCATTGATCGAACTCGGCATTCCCTTTTCTGTCACCAGAAAAGTATGGAAGCTGTGGAGTATGGGCTAGGGTGACAGTAGTAGGCACGTAAGAATCCTTTGAACCTGCTTATGCTTGACCATGTTCCTGCGTTATCTGACCGACTTCGGACATCAACTTCAGCAAGACTTCTGGTGTGTCAGCTTTCGGGTGAAGTTTCAGTTTCTGGAAAGAAGAAAGTAATTTCTGCACCTCATCCTCAGAAAACCCTCCTACTGCCATGGTGACGTACAGCTGAAAATGCATCGTAAAACAAAACAACAAAAAGTTGAAAGAGACTTGAATAAACCATCAACGAAAAATTGAAACTATGTGATACTGGAGTACAATGTAATCACACACGAAGACTGAGGTGAGGTGAAATTGGGTGTAACGTCGCGTCCAAGATTATTGCACTCATATAGCGACGTGCATGCACGTGTGTGTGTGTGTGTGTGGCTTCTTGTACTAGTCTGGACTGATGCCGATTTATAGTGCTAGCTCACTGAGATACCATGCCGCAGTTTAACATGAATACCCCACTCAGACACAGTATACTGACTCCGAGCCGGCCAGTCCTTGTTTTAGCCCCTTAATGCCGAGCGCCAGACAGGGTAACAACAAGTACCATATTTTAACGTCTTTTGGTATGACGCGGCCGGGGATCGAACCCCGGACCTTCCGCTCTCCGGGCGGACGCTCTACCACTAGACCACGGAGGCAGTTCACACACGAAGAAACTACACAGTTACCTAAATGAATGTGTTTAACTACACACACGTGTGACATCAAAGTGCGCTTATATCTCACAGTGTAGGAATACTATGGTAATGTACCAATTACGTGTGTATTATAAGGAATAATTGGCAAGGTCAACGGAATTGCTATGTAACCTAAGTATGTAGATATGTAGTCTTCAATACATGCTAATGATGACTTACCGCATCAAGAAATACTATCTAAGTACTAGAATGCAATGTTTATCAGTGTACAGTGTATTATGGCGCGCGCATATATTGGGGCCAAGTATAAGCAACTGATCCTACATGAATAAGCAAAGACAATGAACCTTAGCTGCACGATGTAGAACGCTGAATGTAACCCAGTACAAAAACTGTGAAAACCAATTGCAAACTAACACCAGAGGCAACACTAGAAAAGCAAGCAACAATGCCCTGAATGTAGCAAACTAGCAAGACAACAACTGCTAATGAACTGCTGAATTAACCTATCACTTTATTAAGGTATTTAAGTCATAGCTATATGTTTGATGTTAGTTAAGTAGTTGATTTTACTAACTACCTAGCCACAAACACACACAGCCCAATCATACAGTGCTTAAGTACTAAACCAAAATATATAAAGCATAAGACTGGTATGTAAGACTGGCATGAATAATAGGTATGGTCGGAGCGCTCCTGAAAATGGCCATAGTATAATACATGTATATAGCAAACAACATATGCATAAACACACAGATTATAGTACAGATTTTAATCATACACATCAAACACAAATGTAGCATGAGTCATACATATAATTCATTGCATTGCAAAACATGTTGTGAGAACTCATTTCTGAAGACAAGTCAGATATGTCACATGACAAGTACAGCACAGCAATGCCATCACTACGGTATACGAAAGAATACAGAAATATGACATGCAATTCACAAGAGACAAGTGAAGCAATATCCAGAAGTTTCTGTCAATGAATACACAATTACACACACTCGCAGTTATGAGTTCAACTTGGCTGTGTGTCAAACGTTTATGGTAATAGATTGTCAATTACTTTCACTGCTGGGACCGGGTTAATATACACACTAAGTGTCACAATTTTGACAGTGTTGAGAGTCCTGATCAGGATCAATTCACAAATGCTCAACGTTGGCTGAGAGTATATATCATTTCAATAATAATAATGTCCAATGTCTCATCAATAATCAAGTCACATGTAATCACATATCTACCAGTCTAGTGTCAACACACATCGCCGATCACATGACGTCATAATGGCTTTTCGATCCTTAAGTGTGACGTCACATAACGGCGTGGTTGGTCTCAGGCGGTCTCTAATACACGAATCGTTAACTTGGCTGACTCCTAAGCTGCTAAAAAGAATACAAACTGGAATTTCAGACGTAGATCAACCCTAGAAAAACGCGGTTTTACTCACTTGCTGCAAATCCCAAATAAAATCACTATTTCGTTAAAACAGTCTCTGATGCCATATTTAAAGACTTTTTACACAGTTTGGAAAGTGATCTTAGTAGAGACGTTTCAACACGTGGTTCCGGAGGCAACAAACTTAGAACCTAGAGACAATTCAAGTCAAATTATCGAACGGAACACTACCTACAAGTCCCTTTGAATAGATCAGGCAGAAGCGCCCGTGCCAATTTTGGATGTGGGGTCGCGTCTATTCGAATAGAGACGGGTCGTTACGAGGGTATTCTGAGCGATCAGATATCTTGTTTCAACTGTGTCAATGAGATCGAAGATGAGAAGTATGTCCTTCTATTATGCCCAGTATACGAAGAAGAACGAAGAGATATCCTGACCAAATGTCAACCAAACGCTAACTGTCAGTACCTCAATATGCAAGAGAAGCTACACTGTGTTTTAACTGACAAAGACCTATCTTTCACGTTGCCAAAACCTGCCAAAGTATTGTATCAAATTGAGTGAGTATGGTTTTACGCCGCTTCTAGCAATATTCCAGCAATATCACGGCGGGGGACACCAGAAAAGGGCTTCATACATTGTACCCATGTCGGGAATCGAACCCGGGTCTTCGGCGTGACGAGGCTACCCCACCGCCCCCTATTTTATCAAAGCGTCGTTTAACGTTGTAAAAATTATTTTATCCTTTTTATTGTGTATTTTAATGCTTGTCTACTGTTTATAGATTGTCTTCACTATATGTATATGGTCTCTCCTAAATCGCTGGGCGATTGGACATGATTTTATTTTTCATGTATTTTATACTATGTTTTATCAACTGTACCATGAGTGAGACTTAAATAAACAATTCTGTCTGTCTGTCTGTACATCAATTTCCTCATGGTCCCATCAAATCCTCACTGACCCATCAATTCCTCACTCGGGGCTCCAATGTAGTAGCATCTAGTTGTCGGGGTGGTAAACACAACAAACGGCTACAGGGTGTGAGCTGATGGCTGTTTATTCTCTCAGAAGAGAAATGAGAAAGGTGAAAAACGGTCTGAAACAACGTATCGATAATAAGACATGTTGCACAAACGAAATAGAACATTGACATAGTTATAATATACATAACGGCCTTAAATCAATTACATGAACTTAAAATAGCGAGAAGCCTATGTTACTCATGTAGTGATTAACCTGTCCAAAACTGTATCGCACAATGATACAGTAACATATATGCATATGATGATATTATCAATTTAAACTAAATGTAAACAATGTCTACTGTAATAGCAATAGACAAGTGCAATATTACGTGATAATTACAAAGATATATGACGTCAGCATACATACAGATACATATGTATACGTATATACATTCATAAATAACACAGAAACAATACGTACCATATTGGTGAAACCTGTGCCGTGACACCAAGGCTTCTAAGTTGCATCTAAGTGCTTCTAAGTGCCAGCTGCATCTGCATAGACAAAGTATAAACTAATGCAGATACTATTTACACTATAACACATTACTATAAACAACGCAAAAGTAAAAAAAGTATTCAAAACAGGGATGTATTAAATTACTTTAATAATGCACTTTCAGACATATGCATACATTCTTATACATTATGAGCACAATTGCCTTAATGTGATATGAGATATAAAATTACTCTGAGTTTATTTAGGGTTCAGTTTTACTTAGTTAATGTTTAAGTTAGGATGATAACAGCCTAGGCAAAATTAACTATTTATCAATTAAAAACTGCTTTATTACACTTTATCATGTAAAATAATCATAAGCAGAAAACACTGAACTGTAAGTTCAATACACAACCTGACTATGAATAAACCTAGCACTTCTAACTTTAAGAATTTGAAATATACAAAAACATATAAAACTTCACACAAGAAATATACGTCTTTTGGTATTACGCGGCCGGGAATCGGAGTATATTCTCAAACTTGAAACACATCCTAAGAGCACTTGCTCAAAATTAAAATACATCCCTTCTCTTGTGGAACATATTTGAAATCTAAACTTGAGTCTTTGTAGTATGGATTTCGTGAACGTACACGTGGAAAATGCTCTGCAGTGCACAAAGACTCGTCGCTAGTTGATCTTCACAATGCATAGTGCAAGGCTCATTTCAACTGCGTGGGGTTGTAAACGGGTATTTTAACAATCGCTTGCACGTTTAAAAACATTGTGACAGGAATTACAGGAGACTTGAGCTCTGAATAATAGATATGCCTGTGTATCTGTTTCTCAGATTGATTCTATCAATGGTTTATCCAATTACATTACTATGAACATAAAATGCTGTCATATCATTATACATGATATTTCCTAAGTTTTTGAAGATTGTGCATGTAATTGAAAATATCTGATGTTAATACCACATCGTTATGACTATTACACACCCGCAAATTATACAATGGGGCTTTGAACCCTGCTGGTGACACATGTTTTTCGACACCATTTCATTCATTCACTGGAGTCAAAATAAAAAACGAGTTCTTCAAAGTGTATAATGATTGCAATGTAAGCATTAATAACTGACAATCAAGACGACATAGACATGGATCATTAAAACAGTAGTTTGACGTCAAAAATGCGTTTTAAAACTGCAAATTGTGTCCTTCAAATTATCCGTTACTAATGTAAAATGTGCAGTCCGGCAAGGACACCCCACCTCTTTGAACACCGGATGTCGTTAAATATAACAGTAACTTTAACTTTTTATGAACCGTTACATGGGGAAAACCTCAACACTACATGAACAGCATAATACTCACGTTTACATTGCACCTTATCCTTCAAATAATGTCTCAGTGCTCCGTTTATGGGCATTGTCAAGTTATGAAACATTGCAAGGTGACAATACATAATGGTGTGTCAGCGAATCTCTAATTCGCCAATTTGGTGATTTAGTTACTCCCGGTGGCTGTTTCCTTACGTTCTCCAAATTACTTCTGTTGTTTCCTGTGTCGATATGTCTGTCAGTAATGATGTATGTATGATGATGTACAAATGGCTACACGAGTTCAGTTATTATTTTTACGATATCTGTCTCGGAATGCGATATATACTTCTCAAAAGAAGTAAACATGATATGACAGGTTCACTATTGTATTTATTATATTAAAGATTCGGATGTTTGTTACTTTCTTTTGAGAAGTATACGATGTCTACCTCACGTTACACAACTGTGTACGATTTTTGCCTGTTGGTGATACGTTATGCTTTTTCCTCCTCGCAATATAATGTAGTATACGAGGGCAGGTAAAAAGTTCTAAGCCTGGCTTACTTTCAACTATGGGCCATAACAAAGTGAACTGGTCAATGAAGTACATTACTTGAATAGTTTATTGAGATTAGTAACGGGTGGTGAAACATGGGTCTACCACTATATGATCCCGAGTCAAAACGTCAATCAGTGGAATGGCACCATTCTTCTCCTTCGGCACCAAAGAAATTCAAGTCTTCGTGAAGAAAATTATGGCCACGGTATTCTGGGATGCAAGGGTTGTAATCCTCGTTGATTACTTAGAAAGTCAAAAGACGATTACCGGTGCCTACTATGCTGATTTGCTTCATCGCCAGGTGAGATTCTATCAAAGAAAAGCGACGAGGAATGTTGACTGCTGACTACTTCATGACAATGCCTCTTCTCAAAACCTCCCGACTTGCAAAAGCTGCTGTGCGACAATGTGGACTTCTTCACCCTCCTTACTCGGCACCAAGTGATTTCAACCTGTTTCAGGAACTGAAAGAACACCTTCCCGAAAAGCGCTATGACGACAACGATGACCTCAAAGCTGTCGTGAATGGGTTTTTCAGGGTGGTTTCAGAAAACCTCTTCCTCACTGGAATTGGAAAGCTTCATTAACGAAGTGAAGTGAACAACAGGGAGATTATGTTGAAAAATAATATTAAAAACACATTCACAATTGTTGGTTTTGTTTGTTACGCTTAGAACTTTTTGACCAGCCCTCGTACTCACGCTCTTATGCAACAACATTCGTCTGGTTTTTTTCTGCCTCACGATGCGATATCTTCCTGACGATGTCGTACGTCATTTTTGTCATTTTTCACACGTTTATATCTTTGTTGTTTAACGCCGCAATATTCCGGCTTTATGACGGCGGTCTGTAACTAATCGAGTTTGGACCAGTCAATCCAGTGATTGACATCATGAGTATCGTGTTTTCTATTAATTGTACACTATATAAAGAATTAATTGCTTCTTTTGCTTTTACAACTACGTAGATCAGCTGATCATAGCAATAACTCGGAATTATAGTTATTTTCCCGATTCCAAATGAAAGGTAGCAATAAGTATTAATAGATAAGATCTATCTAGCACGACTTGTCATAGTGCTAGCATTACCTCGGTAGTTTACTGTAGCTTGATATAAGTGATGTTAGCTAGCCATTAGTAAAGGTATTTTTTAAATACAAAACTTAAAGGCCAGATAATAATCAGTCTCGATTTTCTGCCGAAATAGATTACATTGGGCGTAAAAGGCAAAATATGCAACATAAATTTGAATTCTCCTGGAAAGTCGTCAAAAGGTGCGTATCCTAAGACATAATATTCATTAAATCAGCACCCAGCTGTAACTGTAATAGAAGCACCTCACTGGCACACCAGTGGGTTGTTTCACCAATCTATGTCCCAGCTGTTCAATAAGAACCATCGTAAGATATGTCTCGAAAGACATTATATCGATCACTCTAGTGAGTTGTATTGTGAAATAAATTTGATGTGTATTTGTTTTGTTTTTTGGCTTATATATGTCATAGTTTAAGTACTATTTTATTACCAATTCAAATCAATTCTTTTAAAAAAAACTAGAAGTGCCTTTCATTACGTACATATTGACCCATGAAGATCCGGGGTAGAATATCTTCAGCAACCAATGATGGTCGTAACAGACGACTATGCTTGTTGTAAGAGACGACTAACGGGATCGGGTGGTCAGGCTCGCTGACTTGGTTGATGCATGTCATCGTATCCCAATTGCGTGGATCGATGATCATGATATCAATCAGTAGAGTGTCTGATCCAGACTCGATAATTTACAAACCGCCGTCGAACAACAACAATCAAGCAAACAATTTAAAAAAAAACACGTTTGGAAGTTACCTTATAACTTCAAGGACCTGGATTACCAATATCACCACACATATTCATATTCTGAAAACAAACATGTCATACAAAAATGACCGCCATTAAAACCGGTTCAGAAACAACAAAGCGGGAACGGGTTAGTTGATGTCGTGGTGGTATAAAATATCACACTATTATTTTCAAAATCACTCATACATATGCGTGGGTTTATCACGGTTAACGAGGTATATATCTTCCCGTATTTGTTGTGCACAAAATATTTCATCGGTATTCATCAACAAAGGGAATCACTTGATCATGTGCTATCTTACATTTTTTCTGATTATGCAAGCGCGTTTTATCCATTTACATGTATGCATTGTATTAAATATACACGCGATTACACCAGTCCTGGATTAGATTATATATACGTTACCTTAGACAGATCTGAGTTCACATACATACCTGTTCATTAGATATATCAAAACACTTAGCATGCAATCAAACATTTTATATTCTTCAGTAACAACGCTCATCAGGACAAATTGTACCTTTAACCTGAAATGACGCCAATCCAGATCAACATGGAATATTGTCAAGTGTATGTTTACAAAACCCGAGGGGTGTCGGGTAGCCCATTGGGTAAAGGGTTCGCTCGTCACGCCGAAGACACGAGTTCGATTCCAGACATAGTTACAATGTGTGAAGACCATTTCTGGTGTCCCCCTCCTTGATATTGCTGGAATATTGCTAAAAGCGGTGTAAAACCATACACACTCACTACGGTATCCGATCTTATCGGCTTCATCATTACAGTGTTATCCTTGTACACTCACCTCACCTCGTATTGTATGGATGTATATATTAACTCCATGCACTTAATTAGCATTCACCTGATGAAGAAGCAAGAAGTAGCTCTGAAACATCGTGACAAAGAATACAAGTAGTTGCTTTCCATAAAGTGTCATGTATTCATGTTCTTCCAAAGTCTGAGGGGCGGTCGGGTAGCTTAGTGGTTAGAGCGTTCGCTCGTCACGCCGAAGACCCGGGTTCGATTCCCGACATGGGTACAATGTTTGAGGCCCCTTTCTGGTGTCCCCCCTCCGTGATATTGCGGGAATATTGCTAAAAGCGGCGTAAAAGCAGACGGACTCACTCACTCACTCACTCAAAGTCTAAATACCTATCAAAGACTTTACCAAATTGGTATTTGATATGTGATAGCTAAATCTTATCATCTCATTGGCTCTGATTAAACATAACCGACTTGTACTAATGACAGATTAAAATTCCAATCAGGCTTCACCTTGTGATGTCTCGTCTTAGCATTTCACAGTTGACATTATCAAAGGGTTGTTTCTCGATAGGCACAAGAACCGGAGGTATGATGAGATGGTTATTGCTTTAATGAATTGTCAGAATTATCTGTCTAGATCATATTTACAATGAGCCCTCACTATCATATTTTTCATTCCGCTCTAAGAACGGTTAGTATATATTCCATCGATTCAGCAATTTTAACATGATATGATCAATATAAATGTCTTCACGTTCATATGTGTCATTTCTAAACGGCTGGCTAGGTTGATTTCCAAACTTAGATATTTGTCGTTTATATTACACTTAAAATTCTGTTTGAGTCTCCTCTACGAAGGTTGCTGGTGACCTCTGCCACTCTGGGTTCTGTTCCCTCAGATGACTTAGGGGCGGGACGGGTGGCCTCGTGGTTAAAGCGTTCGCGCAGGGGTGGGGATTAGGTGAGGTTTCGCTTTCTTATATGGTTTCTTAGGTGTTAGTAAGCTGGAACCTACATGGGGTTGTGTGTGTTTGTGTGTGTGTGTGTGTGTGTGTGTGTGTGTGTGTGTGTGTGTGTGTGTGTGTGTGTGTGTGTGTGTGTCTGTGTCTGTGTGTGTGTGTGTGTGTGTGTGTGTGTGTGTGTGTGTGTGTTCCAAAGATGATCGTCATAACCGCGACAAACGATCAATAATCTTCATCGAGTAAGGGATAAGTATGCTATGAGGTGAGGCGAGGTGAAAAGGAGTTTAACGTTGCGTCCATAATTATTGCACTTACGCGCACATTGGTGCATTCACGTGTGTGTGTGTGTGTTCGTGGCTGTGTGTGTGTGTGTGTGTGTGTGTGTGTGTGTGTGTGTGTGTGTGTGTGTGTGTGACTGTGTGTGTGTGGCTGTGTCTGTGTGTGTGGCTGTGTGTGTGTGGCTGTGTGGCTGTGTGTGTGTGGCTGTGTGGCTGTGTGGCTGTGTGTGTGTGGCTGTGTGGCTGTGTGTGTGTGGCTGTGTGGCTGTGTGTGGCTGCTTATGGATGATTGTACTAGTGGGGACAAATGCCGATTTTCTACTGCTTCACCACTGAGACACCATGCCGCAGTTTAACATGCATGAGTGTGGTCAGTGACACCCGGTGTCAGTCAATACATACATGATTAATAGTTACACCCACTCTAAACATCTCAGGCGCAACCGTGATGTATTCACACCACTTGAAATGTGCAAGAAATTGCCTCTCCACAAAGCGGTGGTGCGTTGACCTAAGCCGTCTGTACTGTGCAACACAATGTTCTGTAAAACTCTTTCAGTTGTCAATTTGCAAGTGGTTTAGGTGTGTTCAATGCTTCAATACTCCCGGATACTCACACCAGCCTTCTTGTGTGGTGAAGTAACTTACAATCCATGTGCAATTAAATATAACTCGGGGGTCATTGTTTATAACTCGGGGTGATTGTAACTTGGAGTGATTGTTTATAACTCGGGGTGATTGTTCATAACTCGGTGTTATTGTTTGTAACTTGGAGTGATTATTCATGACTCGGGATGATTGTTTGTAACTCGTTGTGATTGTTTGTAACTCGTTGTGATTGTTTGTAACTCGGGGTGATTGTTTATAACTCGGGGTGATTGTTTGTAACTCGGGGTGATTGTTTATAACTCGGGGTGATTGTTTGTAACTCGGGGTGATTGTTTATAACTCGGGATGATTCTTTGTAACTCGGGGTGATTGTTCATAACTCGGGATGATTGTTTGTAACTCGGCGTGATTGTTTATAACTCGGGGTGATTGTTTATAACTCGGGGGTGATTGTTCATAACTCGGGGTTATTGTTTGTAACTCAGAGTGATTATTCATGACTCGGGATGATTGTTTGTAACTCGTTGTGATTGTTTGTAACTCGTTGTGATTGTTTGTAACTCGGGGTGATTGTTTATAACTCGGGGTGATTGTTTGTAACTCGGGGTGATTGTTTATAACTCGGGATGATTCTTTGTAACTCGGGGTGATTGTTCATAACTCGGGATGATTGTTTGTAACTCGGCGTGATTGTTTATAACTCGGGGTGATTGTTTATAACTCGGGGGTGATTGTTCATAACTCGGGGTTATTGTTTGTAACTCAGAGTGATTGTTCATAACTCGGGATGATTGTAATTCGGGGTGATTGTTTATAACTCGGGATGATTGTTTGTAACTCGGGGTGATTGTTCATAACTCGGGATGATTGTTTGTAACTCGGGGTGATTGATTATAACTCGGGGTGATTGTTTATAACTCGGGGTGATTGTTTGTAGCTCGGGGTTATTGTTTCAAACTTGGAGTGATTGTTCATAACTCGGGATGATTGTTTGTAACTCGGGGTGATTGATTATAACTCGGGGTGATTGTTTATAACTCGGGGTGATTGTTTGTAGCTCGGGGTTATTGTTTGTAACTTGGAGTGATTATTCATAACTCGGGGTGATTGTTTGTAACTCAGAGTGATTGTTCATAACTCGGGATGATTGTAATTCGGGGTGATTGTTTATAACTCGGGATGATTGTTTGTAACACGGGGAGATTGTTTGTAACTCGGGGTGATTGTTTGTAACTCGGGGTGATTGTTTGTAACTCGGGGTGATTGTTTGTAACTCGGGGTGATTGTTTATAACTCGGGGTGATTGTTTGTAACTTGGAGTGATTATTCATAACTCGGGGTGATTGTTTGTAACTCAGTGTGATTGTTCATAACTCGGGATGATTGTAATTCGGGGTGATTGTTTGTAACTCGGGGTGATTGTTTATAACTCAGGGTGATTTCTAATAACTCGGGGTGATTGTTGATAACTTGGGGTGATTGTTTATAACTCGGGGTGATTGTTTATAACTCGGGGTGATTGTTCATAACTCGGGGTGATTGTTCATAACTCGGGGTTATTGTTTGTAACTTGGAGTGATTATTCATAACTCGGGGTGATTGTTTGTAACTCAGGGTGATTGTTCATAACTCGGGGTGATTGCTTGTAACTCGGGATGATTGTTTGTAACTCGGGATGATTGTTTATAACTCGGAGGTGATTGTTTATAACTCGGGGATGATTGTTCATAACTCGTTGGTGATTGTCTCCGTGGTCTAGTGGTAGAGCGTCCGCCCGGAGAGCGGAAGGTCCGGGGCTCGATCCCCGACCGCGTCATACCAAAAGACGTTAAAAGACGGTACTTGTTGTTACCCTGTCTGGCGCTCGGCATTAAGGGGCTAAAGCAAGGACTGGTCGGCTCGGAGTCAGTATACTGTGTCTGAGTGGGGTATTCATGTTAAACTGCAGCTTGTATCTCAGTGAGCTAGCACTATAAATCGGCATCAGTCCGAACTAGTACAAGCAGCCACACAAACACACACACGTACATGCACGTCGCTATGTAAGTGCAATAATCTTGAACGCGACGTTAAACCCCATTTCACCTCACCTCATCTATCTCATGGTTAGTCTTTGTTTATATCTGATATATAACACTCCACATAAATGAGAACGGCGCTATTTTATTGTAATAAGTTCAACTATTATGAATGCTGTAATTAACAAACTAAAGGTAATTATTTAAAGGAGCCACAAAACCAAATTGTTTCTGAACATCCAGTGAGATCTGAATGGAAGCGTATTGGCGACGAAGGATAAGCAACAGAGTGACGGAAGTCTTTAGTCAAGGACATCTTACTAATGGTACATGCGTAGCTGGCTATGCAGAGGGCCAAACAACATGATTTCCGTAACGACAACGACACAATGGGCAGCTACAGCATTACATCATGGCAACGGTAGAAGTGAGTGAGAGAGTGAGATTTTACACCGGTTTTAGCAATATTCCAGCAATATCACGGCGGAGGACACCAGAAATGGGTTTCACACATTGTCACAAGAACCCGGGTCTTTGGCGTGACGAGCTAACGCTTTAACCACTAGGCTACCCGACAGCCCCGCCAACGGTAGAAAATGTGACAATGCACATTAAAATTACCAAACGTTCATCACAGAGTATAGTTTCTGCACACCATGATACATGCAGGTGTCACGGCAACAATGTTTAAAACAAGATCTGAAATCTATAAAAGTATGGAGACTCGACTTCTGGGATCATACACTGTACACACACAATACCACTTTCGTGAGCCCAAATATTTCAGAGAAGATTTCAGAGAAAAAGCATTGAAATAAAAATATAGGCGTATATGAAGGTACAATGCTAAAGATGGTTCAGGTTTCTGGTGTGTCTCATTGCCAGGGGGCACGGTCGGCTCAGTCGCCTGGGGCGCTGCGATTCGCTGTGTAGAGTTGCGTCCCCCGGGCACGCCAGAAATCTATGATTGTGAATTTGAATTCCGGTTTGCCCTGATTATTGTTTCTATGTTTGTCAGCACCATACCCGTGCTCGTGGGTTTTACCGAAGTGGTAAACGTCTAAGACCTGCATCACTTCGAGCTTTCCTCCCACATTAAGCTGACACGCCGTGACATAACTGGAATACTGTTAAGGACGGCGTTAAACCTAACTCACTCACTCTTTACCACATCTGTACATTGCTGTGTATTGCACATACATTTTTGCATTTATTTACACCTATACCTAGAAATTATGCAGTGGGGATCAGTTTGCACTCCTTTAAGCCAATAATGCGTTTATCAGTGCAAATCATGTGAGGATGTTGTGTGTTGATGTTTTTTTCTGATTTTAAGCTACAGTAAACTACGGTTATAACGAACTCAAACGGGCCTCTACTTTAGTTCGTTATAACCGCAGTTGGTTATAAGCATATGTACAGCATAGATACAGCAGTGGCCGGGACAAAAAATAGTTCGTCATATCCGTTAGTTCGTTATAAGCGTGTTCGTTATAAACGTAGTTTACTGTATATTTGAGGACACAATTAGAATGGCTACAAACCCTTGTGACTCGATTTTGTTCATTAAGTTCTGATGTTCAATCGATCTGAAAGACGGAATGGACCAAATACACAAGCCCATGTATAACATACAAGTTAACATATGTAAATATAAAGATTTATCTAACCTCAAAATATATATCATATTATAGTGGCTAAAATGCTCATATTATATATATAGTATTTGATTAACTTTGAAACGATTGAGGAGTATTGATGTACCCTTTCTATAGCAAAATTTCATTGATACATTGTAAATCACGGCGATCTGATATAATACAGAACGTCAGAGTGAGTATGACTCTAACGCATAAAGTACAATTACCTGAGAGAGAAACCCATGGAGATTGCGGGTAAGAATATAGGTCCCTGTCATCCGATGCTTGTCGTAGGAGGCGAATACATGAATCGGGTCGTCAGGTGTCCTCCCATTAGTTAGACGTCCCAATAGTTGGACAGCTTATAACAACACTTTAAACGGTTGAGTGCACACTAATCCTTATGCTTGTTACCTCAGACTTTAAAATAGAATAGTCCAGATAAGATCTGACAAACAAAGCAAAGTAGCTTTAAATAGATACTTTAATATTATACTTAACATTTAATGACACTTTACATTTGATAAATTTTATACAGTTTGTAACAACACTTTGTGACAGTTTTTGGTAATGTACACTTTACATTTGATAAATTTTACAGTTTATTTATCCCAGACGAAGCAAGTGTGCTAGGTGACAGAGGTCTGTTGAGTCGCTCTTGAACTTCTGTCTTCAGTTGTCGAAAAAGCCGGCCATAGGTTGTTGTTTGGCGATCTGGCAAAAGGGCGAACACTAGAGGGAAGGTGATGGGACCAACTCTGGCATGAATGATGTATACTTGATCCCATAAACCTGGACATGCTGTGAAGGTACCATCCATGTAAAGGGTGTCAGCTTCCTCGAGAGCTTGTATCTGTTCTGCAGTGGAGAAAGCCAGGATGTTGTCATCGTCGCCGTCGCTGAACAGTAGAAAGGGACGTCCATCTGTTGTCTCTGACCATTTGTCTTCAATGTCTACTGCTGACCGCGACCTGGGTAACGCTGGAATGTAACGCCTGAACAAGAGCAAAGGAACAGTTACACATGTGTTACATGAAATATTGATAATTATTTCATTAACTTGACATGTTTAAGAGCGAAACAAGTTATGTGGGACCTAAAAAAAAGAAGTAAATTCTAACCAAGTCAAAAATACGGGATGATATTTACCTGTAAAGTGCACTTTTCACGCTCTGAAATGATGGCATCGCTGGCATGTTGGCTTCATCTACTTAAGTGACTTGCTCCTCGTACAATGCCTGCATCTGTGTGGTTTCTTCTCGAGCTCTTTTACGAAGATTGATGACAAAGTTCACTCTGGTTTCATCTTCAGGCGGATGGTTATGTTCCGACTGATTGCAAAGAAAGTCACCGACAGTCGTACATTTCCCATTGCACGTCCTGACGACACATCTCCAATGTGTGCAGGTTTGCCTCTCGCGGTTTCTGTTGCAAATATATCAATCTAATATCAACTGCTCACTTCCACGCGGAGAGGTGAGATACTCTACTTTCCTTAAACCAGCCATATCGATACTGATAACGATACGTACCCCAAGATCATTTTTATTTGTTTGATGAGTAGATAATCTAAACTCAACTCCTTCAACTGATCATACGGTAAGACAATTAAGCTACTCCATAGTTTACATAGTTAATCTCATGCCTATTGAACCTGTGCTGAGAGTAAGGTAATTTAGGTTAATTAAACGAAATTATAACATATATACTCCCTAAACTGTGAGTCCCCTTTCCCTACCCAGTACTTTAATCTAATTAGGACTGATCCATTACACCTGTAGGTATATTCCCTCTTTGCCTAAATAAACATGTCTAACAATTGGGACGTCTAACTAATGGGATGTCTAACTAATGGGATATAACCGGTCGTCAGGCTTGGTGACTTTGTTGATTGCCTGTCATCGTATCTCAATGCTGAACGATGCTCAAGATAACAATCACTGGCTTGTGTGGTTCAGACTCGATTATTACAGACTGCCGTCATATGGATGGAATATTGCTTAGTGAGGCGTTAAACAGTGAACAAACAAACAAACACAATTAAGACAAAGCCTGACAACCGTCTCTGTCTTGGCCCGCTCTTATAACAAGCTTATGGTTTTTGGGTCCATTTCTGACTCGGCATTACCACAGGGGATGTAACCATTAACATGTTCTGTTATGTTCTTGTACCCGTGAAGATCCGGGATAGAATAGGTCTTCAGCAACCCATGCTTGCCGTAAAAGGTGACTATGCTTGTCGTAAGAGGCGACTAACAGGATCAGGTGGTCAGGCTCGCTGACTTTATTGATGCATGTCATCGTATCCCAGTTGCGTGGATCGATGTTCATGATGTCAATCACTGGATAGTCTGGTCCAGACTCGATTATTTACAGACCCCCGTCATATAGCTGGAATATTTCCGAGTGCGGTGTAAAACAACAAACAAACGAAACCTTAAAGTTCAGATAACGTGAAAATAGCAGCACATTAAAGATTAGCATTTACACGCTGACTTTATTGATGCATGTCATCGTATCACAGTTGCGTGGATCGATGTTCATGATGTCAATCACTGGATAGTCTGGTCCAGACTCGATTATTTACAGACCCCCGTCATATAGCTGGAATATTGCCGTGTGCAGTGTAAAAAAACAAACAAACGAAACCTTGAAGTTCAGATAACGTGAAAATAGCAGCACATTAAAGATTAGCATTTACACGGTAAACAAACAAACAAACAAACAAACAATGTTATGTTATGTTCTTGTATGCATAAACGGCATTTACTCAGGTTTCAGACATAAGACGACACCTTTGCCTGTGACCCCCGAGAACAAGTTCTTGTCCAACAGCATGCTCCATTACATGATGTCACAGATTGAACTAGGTAATATTGTCGCCGAACCACAGATATTATTATCATTAATATTGTCATTTAATTATATATTCAAATGTTTTTGTTTTTTGTGTGTGATGTTTAAGACTGCACTCAGGAATATTCCCGCTATTAAACAGTGGTTATTCATATGTCTAAACAATCCAAGAATATTCCAGCTACATGATGACATTCTGTCACTAATGGAGTCATCGTTACTTTTCAGAAAATACAGCTATCATTGTCATGCGTTTCAAAGCGGCTAGTTGTATCTGTTTGATGTGACGTCAATTGCTTGGGGGGGGGGGGGGGTAGTAGCCTCATGGTTAAAGCGTTCGCTCGTCACGCCGAAGACCTGGGTTCGATTCCCGACGTTGGTACAATGCGAGAAACCCACTTTTGGTGTCCCCCGCCGTGATATTGCTGGAATATTGCTAAAAGCGGCGTAAAACCATGTTCACTCACTCACGCCTTAGACGACTTGGCCAGCCGTGCCCCCTTTATCAGGTGAAACACGTGATTGAAGATTAACATACTTATGGAGAATGCACAAGACAATACTTTAAATGACATGCTCTATGAAGAAAATTGTCAAGGCACCTGCTTTACATCGGTAATAGTAAATAACTTGTTATGAAGGAGATTAGTACTTCAGATTATTTTTGTTCCGCTTTATGTTTTACTTTCCGGATACCATTCCCAACTTTCATACGTTCAAGTTTTGGTAGAAAACAAGATGGCCTCCATAACATTTTATTACGATGTGCTCGAAACTCCCAACAAACACTTCCTTTCATAACTGTACACGTTTATATTTGTACCAGGTTAGCTACAATGTTGTGCCTTGTACATAAATAACTTATCTGATATGCAATATAAGTGCAAGCAAATTCGCTGCGTGTGTGCAGTGTAAGTTATCTTTTTTTTAATTATCTGAGCTATGCATACTTGGTCATGTTGGTATGATAGTGCTAACTACATCATGGCAGATCAATATGTAACACTGTGGTATTTCTATTGATTATTCCCGAAAAAAAGCATTGTATAAACAATATAGTGATCGACGACCTGGCAATGTAAAACAACGGCAATGTAAGACACGTTTCTGAAAATTGGCGATCATCCACTACGAAATAATTCATTCGAATATTTTTGTTATGTTGGGATTTTAGGTAGACTAGTGGTTAAGCGTTCGCTCGTCACGCCGAAGACCCGATTCGTTTCCCAACATTCGTAAAATGTCTAAAGCCCATTTCTGGTGTTCCCGCCGTGATATTGCTGGACTATAATTGCCAAACATCTCTATCTTCTTACTTGCATTGGGGCGATCGGGTAGCCAAGTGGTTAAAACGTTCGCTCGTCATGCCTAGGACCCGGGTTCGATTCCCGACATAGGTACAATCTGTGAAGCCCATTTCTGGTGTCCCCCGGCGTGATATTGCTGAAATATTGCTAAATGCGGCGTAAAACCAAACGCACTCACTCACTCTCACTTGCATCAGTGTCATGGTTTTATTTGTGTTGGCGATCTTTTCAGGATTCCTGGCTGCTTTGAATGGACGAATGGCTTTCCAAATGGTCGAGACAACAATGTGAGAGTCATGATAAGGTCCTGTCCACTGCAGAGGCAGATAGGGTTATGAACACAAAAACATACAAATTGCAACTCTATCCAGTATTAGATTATTAACATGTTCACAATGTTGTATCGCCACTTACACAACACTTCTGCAAGTTACCACCGAGTATTCATTCTTCAAATTACCTTTTGGTGGTTTGGTTCATGCATATTATTGTATTCCAATTGCTCATAATGTTGATAACTGGATTGTCTGGTTCAGACTCGATTTATTCACAGACCGCCGTCATTTATCTGGAATATTGCTGAGTGCGGTGTTAAACAACAAACAATCACAGTATCAAAATAGAATGGTAAAAACGCTAATACACAATATAAAGGTACATGTTTCCATTGTTTCATTGACGTGTTAGGTTTGCCCTCATCTTAAATTGATAATACATTGATATCAAGTGCGTTCTTATGGTGTTGTTGGTCAATGAAGGAGCAAAACAATATTTGAATTTTAGACGTGCTCTTCTTAAACCATGCAATGAAACGCTTCCAAACTTTCCATACACTGTGTCCATGAAGCTTACTACAAAGTTACCAGAAAACATATTGCAATATGTCTGCGATGGTCGCCATAATAAGTAATGCATCTCCATGATCTTTTTGCATGGACACTTATCATGTTATTATTGTAGAGTAGACATCTTTTGCAATCGCTTCCTCTGAATAAAGGAGGTGCATTACTGTCAAACTTTGCATTACTGTCTCCAAACTTTCAAGATCAAAAGTGTCTTATCTCAATTGGTTAGGAACAGCTTGGATCAGGTCGAAAGTGTCCCGTAGAGTTTCAATTTAAAATCGTATCTTCATTGGTTTTACATAGAATTGATAGCAAGTTGGCAATAACATCATTAGGTTGCATATTTTGTTTTTTGTAATGCATGTCTCAATGTGATTGGTCATCATTAGATGCTGAACATTATTTTCGTGTTCTTTGTTGATGCCAACTGTCGCGTCGTTTGGTGGCCATATTGTATTGAAGACTGTCTGAATGCAATAATAATAATAATAAGAAGAAGAAGAACGTAATTTTCTCCTTGTCGAGTCCTCTTCTAATGACATCGTCATGTCTTTTGGACTTGACATATGCAACATTCTTAATCTGAAACGTGGCAAGGTAGAAGAGGGAGGATCAGTCAGTTAACTTGGAGGAGGAGTTATTGACCATTTCGTGGAAGGTCAGGCCTATACGTATCGGCCCCAAGTCTATCTGAGGCTATCTGAACGACCACTGCATCGAGTTCATGTGCAGTGTGTTGCGAAGATAAGCAATCCTGCAGAGTCCTTGCGTGGATGAAGTCGTCTGGCCTGAAAATTGAAACGGAAGGCTTTCTGTTTGCTGCTTAGAACCAGTCACTTCCAACTCGAAACCGTCAGTGTGTGATTTTGCATCAAAATGTAAACATGAAATGTAGATTATGTAATGATTTAATGAGACTGCACTTTTTATTTTAATCTGTAAATAATAAAATAATAATAATCATAATAATCATAATAATATTTACATTCATAATGCGTCAGATTCCGTAAGTAGATGATCATAGAGCTGCACTATTAATTCATAAAACGGCATAAAACATCACATATCTCAGAGGCAATTGGCCAAACAGCGTCCGTTATTAGATGTTGATCAATGTCGCATGGTAGTGCCACAGTAATGAAGATTCAAATATAACGCTACAAAAGCTTTTGTTCAGCTTACACCAGTTCTTCTGTGGCGGTAAAGGCAGTGAATTGATTTCACACACAAAAAAGTTTAATATGGGAAATACACCAATTAAGACCATGTGTCTTTACATCGACAGAGTGAGTAAGGTTTTTTTTCGCCGCTTTTAGCAATATTTCAGCAATATCACGGTGGGCTTGAATATCAGAAATTGGCTTCACAAAAGTTACACATGTGGGGAATCGAACCAAGGTTATCGGCGTGACGACTGAACACTTTAACCACTAGACTACCACACCACCCACCTCAACAGAGGAACTGGTTTTGTAATAGAACAAGAACATTGGTAGCTTTATATATATCTTTGAAAGTCCATGGTTGTAAACATACTTTTTCTGGTTGTTGTTACAAAGAAATAACTATTATTTTGAGCGTTGTACCTTATCATTTCAAGCAACATTTGTACAATTTTGCTGACTGTGCTTGAGAAATTGGTTCTTTTGTTTTGAGGTTCATATGTTTTCCGAAACATCAAATGATCTACTTAAGGTCAGAAAAGTAAATGCTATGAATTTATCGACAGTGAGGAAACTGAAAAGTGTTTGTCGGAACAGCCGAAATTTCGAAACAGCCATACACTTTCTCCTTTGAAGTACTAATATAGACAGCCCCTATTTCCCAAAACCCCCAAACACAATATCAAAATCAGAAGTACACAAAACTTTGTTATGAACTAAGTCAGAAGTATGCCAATTCCGTCATAAAGTTCTGAATAAATGAGGAAGTGGTTACTGAAACATGGAATGGGGTGAAATGGGGTTTAACGTCCCGTCCAAGATTATTGCACGTGCATGCACGTGCGTGTCTGGCTGTTTGTACTAGTCCGGACTAATGCCAAGTTTAATAGTGCTAGCACAATGAGATGCCGCAGTGTAACATAAATAGTAGTCATGATACAAAAACAGTGCCAAGTGCATTTACAAAAGATATATGTTGACTTTCCTTTATAAAACATTGTTTCTGATGAACCAAAGGTGAGGCCATGCGAATAGGAATCTATCTCAACGTTCAGATAGAAAGGGTGAGCTTGGGAATCTAACTCAACGTTCAGATGGAAAGGGTGAGCTTGGGAATCTATCTCAACGTTCAGATAGAAAGGGTGAGCTTGGGAATCTATCTCAACGTTCAGATAGAAAGGGTGAGCTTGGGAATCTATCTCAACGTTCAGATAGAAAAGGTGATCTTGGGAATCTATCTCAACATTCAGATAGAAAAGGTGAGCTTAGGAATCTATCTCAACTTTCAGATGGAAAGGGTGAGCTTGGGAATCTATCTCAACGTTTAGATGGAAAGGGTGAGCTTGGGAATCTATCTCAACATTCAGATAGAAAGGGTGAGCTTGGGAATCTATCTCAACGTTCAGATAGAAAGGGTGAGCTTGGGAATCTATAACAACGTTCAGATAGAAAGGGTGAGCTTAGGAATCTATCTCAACGTTCAGATGGAAAGGGTGAGCTTAGTAATCTATCTCAACGTTCAGATAGAAAGGGTGAGCTTGGTAATCTTTCTCAACGTTCGGATAGAAAGGGTGAGCTTGGAGTCCGAAATCTCTGCACTCAGTTATATCTTCGGTTTGTTGTTACTCTTCGGCCGACGCCTCTTCGAAAGTAAGTGCATTTACATACTTGGTTCAACTAGCATTGGTTTCAGATGGAACATGGTTGTAAATCTCGTATCTCAGATGAACGGTCGCTCTTGTTTTAAAGCTAACACCAGTATGAAACCTGGAAAGGGAGTAAAACATTAGTAGACAAGAACTGAGTAGTTGCTATTATAACAACTGCATTCGTCTTGCAGACGGTAATACAAAATAAACATGATGTCAAAACATCAAACATAATGAAAAAAGAAAGTGTATAACCGATAAAATGTTAGTCCAGGTAACACCCAACACCAATACAATGCAAACACAAACAAAAGTTTGCCACTAACGTGGCTATATGCCCAGCCCCTGTTAAAGAATTTATGACATAATTCAATCTGAACAAACCCTAACTTTTTTTTAACCGAGGTTGAACTTGTCATGGAAATTGTAAAAAAAAGAAGAGTTTGGAACCTAAGTCAATCTTGTTGCAATGGAAACGTAAAAAATAAAATTTTCTAAAATTTCTAAATAGCAAAAGGCACCAGTTCAGCATGTACCTGACAAACCTGCAAAGTTTGATGAAAAGATATTGAACGGTTTATGAGTTATGCTCCGGAAACGAACCCTACCCTCACAGAACCTAAGTTAATCTTGTTGCCATGGAAACGTAAAAAATAAATATTTCTGAAATTTCTAAATAGCAAAAGGCACAAGTTCAGCATGTAGCTGAGGATAATATGTTTGGCGGGGGATAATAACCAACTCTAGTTTTTTTATGATACTCCATGTGACCATTTCTGGGATGTTCCAAAAGGGGGCATGTTGTTTATATACAAGATTTATAATAAACCATACGTACTAAAGAAAGAACATGCAGTTGAAAAGAAAATATTCTGGGATGTTCCAAAAGGAGGCGTGTCGTTTTTATACAAGATTTATATTAAACCATACAAACTGAAGAAAGGACACCCAGTTGACAAGGAACGATTCTTGGATTTTCCCAAAAGAGGCGTATCGTTAATATACAAATTTTATATTAAACAATACGTTCTGAAGAGAGAACAGCATTTCGACAGGGAACATTTCTGGGAGGTTCCAAAAGGAGGCGTATCGTTAATATACAAGTTTTATATTAAACCATACGTTCTGAAGAGAGAACAGCAATTCGACAGGGAACATTTCTGGGAGGTTCCAAAAGGTTTAATATTAAACCATACGTACTGAAGAAAGAACACCCAGTTGACAGGAGGAAGAACCCATACCACACAATGACGTTCTGGATGTAGGGAGCAGTGAATGCAGTGATCACGGACATGATGACCTGCAAAGTACAACATATCTGTCTGTTGATAAAGAAATGCAGAGAACAAAACTACGGAAAACTATTTAAAACCCTTTCGCTATTTTTCAAATATTCAAACTTATAAGATATCGGGTGCATTTGGTTTGGTTTGGTTTGTTTGTTGTTTAACGCCGCACTCGGCAATATTCCAGCTATATGACGTCGGTCTGTAAATAATCTGGACCAGACAATCCAGTGATTGATATCATGAGGATCGATCCACGCAATTGGGATCGTTGACATGCATCAACCAAGTCGGCGAGCCTGACCACCCGATCCCGTTAGTTGCCTTTTACGACAAGCATAGTCGCCTTTTACGACAAGCATGGGTTGCTGAAGACCTATTCTACCCCACAATCTTCACGGGTCTCGAGTGCATTTGAGAGTCATGGGAAGATGGATACGGAGGAGTTGTTAAAAAATATTTACTGAAAAGATATTGTTCGACTCCTCCTTTTCTAGATAAAATTGTATGTGCTGAAGAATAGACTGAGAGAATAACTCGCTCTGACAAAATTATGATATTCTAACACTTATTCATTGGGATGAACAGACATGGTAATCTGATAAAGGCATTTGTGTAACATGACTGGGATCCGACATCACTAGTGAAGCCGCTGTACCAAAGTCTGTCATCTGTCAAATGGATGCATCAGCCATTATCAACTCAAAGTTATTGGTTATCGAGTGTACATATACAAAAGCTATAAGAATAGGGGCGGTCGGGTAGCCTAGTGGTTAAAGCGTTCGCTCGTCACGCCGAAGACCCGGGTTCGATTTGCTGGAATATTGCTAAAAACGGCGTAAAACCGTACTCACTCACTCACTATAAGAATATATTTGGAGCGTGAATGTGATGTTATTTGGTACGAAATTTATAAGGTAATTGTTGGAATCGTCGAGATGCAGTAACGACCGAATGCCAAGCCCAGGAGCGACAACAATATAGTGTGAAACGTAAGATGAGATCCAAGGATCGATGCGCGTGCATGTTCTGCACTTGAAACATCATGAATAGAACCAAAAAAATCGTATTTGTCTCTTGCAGAATAGTTGTCTGAAACAATATCTCCGCCTGTGGTAGTGATATTCAGATTGTCCAAAGGTGGAAAACAAAGTCAAAGTCACATTTGATAGTACTGCGAAAAATAGAACATATCTGGAGCATTTCAAAATGTAAATGGTACAGGTCACTTTTTATCAGTTTAAGCTCAAACATCCCTACGGGCACTGGTGGCCCAGTCGTCTAAGGCACCGCAATTTGCTATGCAGAATTATATCCCTTAGGCGTGACAGACACCTATGTTGGTCGGTTTTAATCCCAGTTCGCCCCGATTATGTTCTGGGTTTGTCAGCAGTATACCCGTGCTCGTGGGTTTCACTAAAGTGGTGAACGTCTGAGACCCGCATCACTTACGACTTTCGTGCCACATCGAGTTGACACGAGCCGTGAGTGGGTGAGTGTTCAAAGTGTCGCTGAACCCAACTCAGATCTCCTTTCGGGTCAGATATGCTCCAGTAATACATGTTATATGATCTCATGCAATGTCAACGGAATTTGTTGTACAAACCTGAGAAGTGAACAGCAGTCCGTAGTTCTGTACAAAGTAGCGCTGTCCAAATGTCTGCGCCGTAGCCACTGGAAACAGTGAATAGTTTCCACTGAAAGTTCCGAACGTAAGACACACGTAGATGAAGAATAAAGATTTTCCCACCAGTTCAGTCAACTTATAGGTGGCCATCAGCACTGTGAATACTGCACACAAACACAGCATTGCAACCTACAACAAAGATCAACCATGCACCATTGTGAAAAAAACCCGACAAAACCCTTTCCATATCCATCTGCTAAATATCTGCCAAAAGCAGATTGTACGATTCCGACTATATCATGAGCCATTCGTGACCAACTCGTGTTATTCCGGGACCAGCCGAAAAGCGACTCGTGCCCCTCTCGCGGTCGTTTTTGCGGCTGGGTTACGTTTAAGCGCAAACGGGCATAGTTAAAAGAATTGCGTAATGATTCACTTATATTTCCATTTTTTTCCGGATGCTATTTAAACACATCGGGACTAACGGTATTTATACAGTATGGTTGAACACACTTAACTTTATCTTGGGTATATATTTAGATGCAAGAGGGGGTGGTCGGGTAGCCTAGTGGTTACAGCGTTCGCTCGTCACGCCGAAGACCCGGGTTCGATTCCCGACATTGGTACATTGTGTGAAGCCCATTTCTGGTGTCCCCCGCCGTGATATTGCTGGAATATTGCTAAAAGCGACGTAAAACCATACACACTCACACTAGATGCAAGACATGTGTAAAATAAAATATTCCTGAGGGATTCTGTTACCGAAGTACTTGAATTCATACGCGCATTCCGATTGCTTTGTCGTATTTTCGCACATAACATTCATCAATAGGGGGACGAGTCTTCTTGCAGGTTACGGAAAGGGGGGAGTGGTTGCGAATGTATCATGAGCATGTGTGTATGAAGCACTATCAAACAGGGATGATACCAAGTATTCGCGAAAAGGTGAGTGTAACCTTCCCCACCGATGGCACCTGTCACAAATACATGCAAAGGAAAGTCACATGTTCACCTAAAACACGGGAACATAAGCGTGTAAGCTTACATGTTGCAAAATAAGATCTACAATTTCTGGCTGAAATTCGAATGTTTGTACAGCCTCAATATTACTTATTTCCTCGAATCACTGTTCACCAATGCATGGACATGGATTTCTCGCAATTCAGACGTTTCATTGTCAGTATCGTATACCTTAAAGGAGAATTTGTCGCCTAAATATCCCCAGAGGATTCTGCCTCCTGCATTGAATAAGGAAGCAAAGCTTCCAACAACGGCCAAGAACTGATCATCATGGATGAAAGTCTGTCCGTATGCCTGAAATAATCATTTCAAAATATGAAAGCGCTTAGAATAAATCATGTTAACATTCACACATTTTAACAGTTAAAGATATGTTTATCAAATGTCATGTCTGGAGACATGTATTTTAAGATATACTATGTTATTTGGGTTGTATTTTTGGCCTTTATTACAGTAATGTCTGAAGATCATTTTCCATTTGCGTGGATCGATGCTCATGATATTCAATCCCTGGATTGTCTGGTCCAGACTCGATTATTTACAGACCGCCATCATATAGCTGGAATATTGCTAAGTGCGGCGTTAAACAACAAACTCACTCACGTCACGAGACAACAGTGTATTGATTCCGTCATCCGGACGGCATTGTTGACGTCATTCGAATCTTATTGTGACGTCAGGTCGGAATGACGTCACACTAGAAACCATGACATAGCTGAAGATTGTTGACGTCATTTGACAAATTGTGGTTCCTACGACACTCGTCTCGTAAACATAGTATGACATGACCACTCATATAATATCCTCTATATATGTGTTCTGACTTGCTTATTTCTCGGCAACTTTACTTACCTTCCAGAAAGTTGAAAAGAACACAAGACCCTGACTGTTGAAGAACAGGGAGAACCACAGCAGCCAGAAGTCCTTGGTCTTCCAGCTCTGTTTCCATGACACGTATTGTTCCTGCTCATCTCTGCCATGGCTGCAATAATAGTTAGTGAGTGAGTGATTGAGTACGCCGCTTTTAGCAATATTCCAGCAATATCACGGCGGGGAACACCAGAAATGGGCTTCACACATTGTACCCATGTCGGGAATCGAACCCGACCGCTCGGCTGCAATAAAAAACTTGATCGTGTGATTTATTAGCGTCAAGGGCCCAAATATCGTAAAGTTACCGAAAGGAAATCCTATGCTATCGTACCCTATTTTCGAAACTATCGTAGCGCGAAGATATCTTAAGTTTGTGTTTCCGGATTTGTCAGCACCATACCCGTGCTCGTGGGTTTCACCGATGTGGTAAACGTCTGAGACCTGCATCACTTCGGGCTTTCCTCCCACATCAAACTGACACGCCGCGATATAACAAGAATACTGTTAAAAGCTGCGTTAAACCTAACTCACTCACTCACTCTTAATTTGTCCTAAATCTAAGATAGACCCATACCTGTCGTAAGTTTATTTTATCTTCATCCAAGATGGCGGCATCCTTTGCCATAGATAATTTCCCAAACAAATAGTTTGCTTTACGTTCAAACATTGACATTACGATTCATTTTTTAAAATGTGTGATTCAATTCTACACTTTAGTAGAGTCATATCCCTGGAATCCGTGACTACTTTGTTCCTACCTTTTTTTATGATGGACTTGTTTAACCGACATGATTAACTAAAAAATTAGCCCCTAAGACGCTCTGGAAAATGACGGCTAACTCTGCCAGAACGCAAAATTCAAAATGGCCGTCGACGCCATTTTTAATAGCATGAAATAGTATATCTCTAGAAGAAAATCAGCCACAGACACATTTAAGGTGTCTAATTCCACTAATTTGAACATGATCAATCCATTGGAATCGTTATTGTTTACATTAGAAGCAATTCTGACCTTGAATTCCAAGATTGCCGCCGGTTGCCATCTTGAAAAACAGTTCATATCATATCTCGAATACTAGAAGGGCTACAAGAACAAATGAGGTGTCTTATCTAACTCATTTTAACACGATAAAACTATCGGAATGGTTAATTTTATCCTTCGGATCATATTTATCTCTATTTAAAATGGTCACAATATATGAAATTATTACGGTGTTTGAAATACTTATAATTCTATGAGGAGGTAATACTGTACTAGGAACAACAGAACGCAAGTAAAAAGATGCTTTGGAAACTCCTTACTCCTTCCTGCCAATCCCATAGAAACCAGAGTTATGGTCACATCCAGAAAGCACATGAATTGGTATAATGCATTCTGACATTTCCTCGTCACACACGCATCTAGCAGAGATCAGTTGGTGTTTCTTTTTGATACACATCAGGTGTTTTTTTAGCATCATATGGACCATTGTTTCATAGAAGAGGTACAGACATCGTACACCACGCTTGAAATGTTTTCCTCGGAGTGCTTGATCTACATACCCTTCTGCAAATACACCTTCTGCCACTAACACATCAGAAATACCTGAACCCTTAAACCTCTTGTAAATGGTGTAAATGAATGACATTTGGATGTGGAAGGGTGCCATGAATGGCAACATTTTGCTGAACTGAACCGCCTTCTCACTTTTCAACTCCAGCAAGAGCAAGTAGACCGGATAATCACCTACCATGATTGCGAAAGGCATCTTTTTTTCAATAATTGACTTAGCAAGTTTGCACATCACATCATAAAGGATGGTCTTACTAGGCGGGTCAGAATATGTCATGTGGTATATTGCGCGGCTCTTCTCTTGCGGTTGTGACATGTTAGCATGAAACCCTTTTTAACCAGGCACTTGCTGTTCTTCTGTCTTTGGTCTTGAGAGGTCATCTTAGGCCCTGGCCAGTGCATGAATAACACCACGTGTCCTCTGAGTAGATGTGTCCAAAAGAATACTGTTGTTTTCTGTATCTGTCCTGATGGGTGGCTCTCCACGTTTAACTGTTTTGTATGGATAAATCTTCTGCATTTCACTTCCAAGTTCCTTGAGAGAGGCAGAGAGAGATGAGGCCAGTTTTGCAGTGGGAACTTGACAAGTTTCATGACTCTCCAACGGTTCTGAATCAAAAGATTCTGGTTGAACAAACATCACGTTAGTGCGGTGAGGTTGATCAGCACCAATGAGTGTGTCACTCTTGAAGTCATAATTGTCTACTATAGCCACAGCAGGTTTGCCTTCAGCAAGCTCGAAAGGACAATTCAATGAATGCTTTAGGTCAGTCGCTACCCAGAAATCCCGCAGCAAAATAACATATTTGTAGCTGATTCCCAAACCATCTTTGTGCATTACATCAATGATCTCCCTACTTTTTGTCAGTCCATGTAGCATGACTGACATATTCGTCTCAAATGCAGTGTGTTTTCTGGTGATGTGATGACAGAAGCAATTGAACGGACAGTTGGACAATCATCAATGACAGCCATCTTTGGATGCTTCATCCAGGTGATCAGCTTCAATAGAAGTTCACTCAGTTCTTCTTCTCTCTCCAATTCATGGATGTATGGAGGCCAGGGGTCAGTGTTAATGCTCATGATTTGCTCCTTGACTTGCTTCAACATTCATAGCTAGCTGATCATTGCTGACACCAAGTGAATATATTGCAGCCTCAACATATGTTCCTCCTGCTGTGGTATCATAGACCAGTTCACTCTGATTCTTCTGATTGCGTTCATGAAATCTGATGCTTTCACCAAATTCTTTGATCAGAAGTTCTTGAAGAAGCTTGATTTAACTATTGAATTATGCCCAAAATTTGAGATGATGCGCTTGTAATCATTCAGGAGACTTTGTACGGTACGGAATTCATGATCTTTGAAAATTACTTGATGAACATGATTGAAGAAAATACTCTGTGCTTCTCGGAGGTTCACCCGCTGAAGATGCTGAGCGCTTTCATCAGTGATATCCTTATGGTCACTATTACCACTACAGAAGCTTTATTTAGATCTATTACTACAATGCAGTGACTAATAGGCACCTGATACCGAATCAAATATAGCAAAATGTTTTCCTTGGCATCTGAAAATAATATATCCTTTGCAGAATTTATTATAACTACCTTAGCATTAAGTTATTTGCTTTAACATTCAAAATCAGTTTTAGGTTGTTGATGTTGTGCTTCAAACAAATTGTTGAGGTCAAACAGACAATTTCCCCCTCAATCCTTAGATATTGATCAATATCACATTACACTGGTATTGAATGAACATGACAGTTAGATAGGGCATATACAACTATGCACATTAAAATTTATACCAATATCATTACAATCAGTTTATCATTTTTTAAGGTATGACAATACTATACCCAACCGCTAAAGAAACGCATAACTCAAAGAAACGCAAAATTAATGTTTAATACTTTAACATGATCAATTGTGGTCGTTACTAATAGATTTGTTAAATTGAACATTTTAGCTTTAATCACCTACAAAAAATATATTTCTAGCTCATGTAGTTTCCAAGATATAACCCTTCAAACTTATCCGGCATGTGCGTTTCTTTTGTAGTTGAGTATACCTTATATCCTACATTGTTGGTGACCATTTTGAATATTGAGATAAATATGATCCCAAGGATAAAGTTAACCATTCCAATAGTTTTATCGTGTTAAAATGAGTTAGATAAGACACCTCATTTGTTCTTGTAGCCCATCTAGTATTTGAGATATGATATGTTCTGTTTTTCAAGATGGCAGCCGGCGGCCATCTTGGAATTCAAGGTCAGAATTGCTTCTAATGTAAAAAATAACGATTCCAATGGATTTATCATGTTCAAATTAGTGGAATTAGACACCTTATATGTGTCTGTGGCTGATATTCTTCTAGAGATATACTATTTCAAGCTATTAAAAATGGCGTCGACGGCCATTTTGAATTTTGCGTTCTGGCAGAGTTAGCCGTCATTTTCCAGAGGGTCATGGGGGCTAATTTTTAGTTAATCA
Organism: Haliotis rufescens; assembly: GCF_023055435.1. Taxonomy (NCBI): domain Eukaryota; kingdom Metazoa; phylum Mollusca; class Gastropoda; order Lepetellida; family Haliotidae; genus Haliotis; species Haliotis rufescens. The sequence goes on from NW_025964383.1 coordinate 9,325,633, forward strand.
TGTCAGTTAAACAAATCCATCATAAAAAAAGGTAGGAACAAAGTGTCACGGATTCAAGGTATATGACTCTACTACTTCGAAAACACGAAGAACGCATCAAAGATTTAACGTCAGAAATGTCCTTAATCGCGACTGCGATCCACATAAGTATGGAGCCGATAATTAGAATATATTTCTTTCCGAGTCCGTGCTGACGAAACAAGTTCAAACAACATACCTTTTCTACAATTTTGGAAGGATGAAGACGGAAGGTGTTGGCTGACTATAGTAATGACCGTGACCTTATTGACAACCCAGGGGCAGCTAATCTCAGTTCATACTCAAGTTGAGAGTGATCTCCCTTTGTATTCGCCCGGCAAGACCTTGCTTAATGTTACAGTTTTCATAAAGCGCAGAGTTCCGCTGTTATATCTTCTCGATCACATGTGTGTCAATGCATTAGTCTATTTTTTCACAATTATATCAATCTACATATGTGACGAAGTGCAAAACCATAGGCGTTTCTCATCAGTGATTACATCTAAAATGGTGTGTGACGAGCGTTTTTAACAATTGAATTTAAACTATACAGTGTAATATTACTTGATTTAACAAGGAAATACATGTGATCAATATTTTGTTTAGAATATTTGTATAAGGAGTATATTTAATTTTTTCCAGAAAAAGTATTTTTATTTTGCATCGTATTAAAAACAACACCTAGGTTATCTATATTATTAAAAGACAAATAGCTGAAAAGAAGTGATTTATTATTATCTGTTGACTAATTGCATTCTTTAAAAACAGGGGATTAACGGCATAGAAGTATTCCATTAAATATAGCAATTAATTGAAATTTTGACAGCAAAAGTATTTTCGAGAATGGCGATTTGAAAATTCAAATTAAGAAAATAGGTTCCAATTCTCGTTTGGGTTTTGAAATCTCGTAAAAAAGTAGCATATTTTGACGATTGTCCAAAATTCACTTTCCAATACATTTTTGCAGAAAACGTTTATTGAATTAAATGTCCTGATCAATATGAAAGACATTTTCACCAAAATATTCAATGGACCGATTTTAAAATAATAAATGTTATGTAAGTGTATATTTTCAGTTTAATGTTAAAAAAGTACACATGCGTGAGACCATTCAGACAATTAAATCATTGTAAAAGATAGGGTCACAGGACAATTACTAATAAATGACCCTCAGCAATACTGTCAGACGAGCCTGACGTCCCACATTTACAGCTAATAGCTCTATTGTGGTAACACTACACTTATTGACTGTAACATTTATTGGGTTTTAAAAGGTCTTTGCATTGCACACGAATGCTTTTTGTGTTAAGGTAGTCACGGCATCTTTTGTCATAAGAACAAAACGTCTACATGTAGGATATATATAGGATTGTACGAAATGTCACTCAAATAGTTGCATGTCAGACAATGCGACCAATGTGATCATCAATTCCGTGTCACTTCTCCATGTTATTGTTCTTGTCAGCGTCTGGGAAATCAAGATCCTGTCCCTTGCATCGTATATATAGAGCATCTCACCCGAGTGTCTTATGATATCAAATATATCAACACGAGTTGATAAAAGTAGAAAAATTCCGAGTGTTGATATATTTGATATCAAAAGACACGAGGGTGAGATTTTATTTATCATCCAACATCATTCTTTCAACTTTTTCAATTTGTAGACAGTAATTAGCAGTGTCCTATTGTAAAACGTACTGCTTGCAGCTTCAGTAGCAGAACCATTTGTGATGTCATTTGATTGTGACGTATGGTAACCAATGACGTCACAATGGTCTGCAAAGCATTGTGATGCAATTTCATTGCATCGATATCTGCAGTGTAGATATCGCTTGATCTCACCCAAGCGATATCTCCTGTGGGAGCCAGTTTTGGATGATAAATGTGTGTTTCCTGGTTTGCTGTTTAACGTCACACTCAATAACATACATGGCGACATGCTGTAGATCATCTTGACCAGACATTGAGCAAGACCCCAATACTCCTGAATTTACTGCCACAACGAAAATGTTGAAAAACCTTGCTAAACCATTGTTGATACGACCCCTGAAGATTCCGGGGTAGAATAGGTCTTCAGCAACCCATGCTTGCCGTAAAAGGTGACTATGCTTGTCGTAAAAGGCGACTAACGGGATCGGGTGGTCAGGCTCGCTGACTTGGTTGATGCATGTCATCGTATCCCAATTACGCTCGATGCTGATAATATCAATCACTGGATTGTCTGGTCCAGACTCGATTATTTACAGACCGCCGTCATATAGCTGGAATATTGCCGAGTGCGGCGTTAAACAACAAACCAACCAACCAACAGTGTTGATACTTTGAAGCACTGCACGACCACTCCATAAGGAGGAGGCATACACGCAACAGAAAATAGCAACAACCAAGATGGTTGAACTCTGTAGGATGACCTGCATATGTAACTGTACCTGGTGAAGGACGTGGGCAGCCCTCCGTCTGTGAGTGATGACTCTTCCCCTTCCTCATCATCTTCCTCGTCCACGAGCCTCATCTGCCAACCCCCAAATGATTTTTTTAACTCTAGAGAAGAGATGTAGTTGTTAATTAAAGCGCACAAATTCGTTTGTCGCATGCATTGTTACGACGGGTGTAGATCCCATTCTAAGTGTTAACTTCAGTTAAAACTGGCATTTCGCTGGGGGCGGCGTTCTGCAACAAAGAAACACTTACTTTTTTCGTAAATTATGTGAGTGACGTAATCGGTATTTTGCCATTTTACGCACAATGGAATGTCTTTGCTGGAGACTGAATATTCCCTTGCGTTGACGTTTTGAATGTTGGTTGGTTGGTTTGTTGTTTAACGCCGCACTCAGCAATATTCCAGTTATATGACGGCGGTCTGTAAATAATCGAGTCTGGACCAGACAATCCAGTGATTGATATTATCAGCATCGAGCGTAATTGGGATACGATGACATGCATCAACCAAGTCAGCGAGCCTGACCACCCGATCCCGTTGGTCGCCTGTTACGACAAGCATAGTCACCTTTTACGGCAAATATATATCTTTGAGGTCGTTGTCACATAAGAACTCAATAAATGAGTCTGTAGGATAGCCTATATAATTGGAGCCTCCGATTGTGATGGACCCAATGGCAATTCCCTACATCGGTGAAGCTCCGTGTGTTATCGCTGAACTATATTCTAACCTCGGGCGGGTCCCTTAGTAACAGGATCCCAATCACTTGTAGAGCTGCGTAGCAACCAGCCAAAACACAGAACACGGGAGGGACTCGAGACAGAATTTTCTCTTGCGTGAAGTAGCTGTAATAGATAAGATCAAAACCTATTACTGAAATACACTATAAACGTATGTTGTATTTTCAAAGTTATTTTATCTGATACACATATCCATTCATGTTAAAAACCGTCATGGATGAACAGGGGGCACGGGTGGCCCAGTCGTCTAAGGCGCCGCTATTCGCTGTGCGGAGTTGCGTCCCTTGGGCACGCCAGAAACCTATGTTTGTTGGTTCGAATCCCGGTTCGCCCCGATTATGTTTCTAAGTTTGTCAGCACCATACCCGTGCTCGTGAAGTGGTAAACGTCCGAGGCCTGCTTCACTTCGGGCTTTTCTCCCACATTAAGCTGACACGCCGTGATATAACTAGAATACTGATAAAAGCTGCGTTAAACCCTACACACTCACTCACTCACTCACTCGTGGATGAACAAATCTGATTTTTTTCTGTCACCATAACACTACTTTAACTGTTGTCATCCGCAAACAATAGCGTTGCTGGGGTGACGGACAACGTGGCTGGCACTGGGCATAAATAGATCGCGTTTCTCAGTACTTTGGGCTCATCAGTTGCGTGGGGTATTATTTGGCTGGTGTATAAAATCGACTCAAATATTCTCTAAACATCACATTCAAATTCTCTTTCACAGTTGGGAGCACGGGTGGCCCATTCGTCTAAGGAGTCGCGATTTGCTGTGCAGAGTTGCGTCCCTTGGGCACGCCAGAAACCTATCATTGTGGGTTCGAATCCCGGTTCACCCCGATTATGTTTCTAGGTTTGTCAGCACCATACCCGTGTTCGTGGGTTTCACCGAAGTGGTAAACGTCTGAGACCTGCATCACTTCGGGCTTTTCTTCCACATTAAGCTGACACGCCGTGATATAACTGGAATACTGTTAAAAGCGGCGTTAAATCCAACTCAATGAACTTCGAGTTACTGTCAGTCGAGGAACATGTTTACATATCTTAAGACGGGGCATATGTGAGTAACAACGACCGCAAAGCAGCCAATGTATTAAGAGTCAGTTGGGTTTAGCGACCCCCGTGAACATGTTCCAGGGATAGCACAACGTGTCTGCTTTAACTACTTACTACTTGTCGTCGACATGCTTCGGAAGTGGATCGTTGTCTGGGTTGATGAACCATGTTTGAACGTAGTCAAAGATGAAGGCACCACCCCCGAATCCTGCCACGGTTAATCCACAGGCAAGCCCTTTTCTGTCGGGAATCCACTGTAAATAAAACACAAATAATTTTACGGCACTTTGGCTAATATTCATATATATTAAAAAGATTAAAATGTCAACAACCATAGCCATGTAGCTGTCAGTGTCGATATACGACAGCATCAAAACAAATTCCATAAGCATAAGAAATATCTGCTGAAAGCAGAGTCGATTATTCGATTTCGACTATACCATGAACATATATTTTTGAACCGCTATCAGATCATGATAATACCAGGTGTTCGCGACAATGTGAGCCTATCCTGCCCTACCGGTGGCATCCGTCACAAACACATGCAAAGGCAAGTCAATTGGTCGCCTATAAAACACACGAGGAAATCCTTCCTTGATTTTATTAAGGACAATGGTTAATACTCCAGACAGGCATTTGGGTGATCATTTACTGGATCCAGCTATGTATCTCTGTTCTGGTTTTTATGGCGCTTTGGATTCCAGTACAGAAAAGGTACGGTCAGGCTCAGTGACTCGGTTGAACCATGTCATTGTACCCCAACTGCGTAGATCAGAGCTCATGATGTCAATCACTTGATCCTCTGGTCCAGACTCGATAAATAACTCAATTCTATATGGTTTGCCCCTCCTGCAGATGCACTCTACAACGGTGAGATCATACAATGATATCAACTTAATCGGATTCTCTTCGTTCAACGATCATCAATGAGAGTATTGACTTTTACCATTACCTTCATTGCACAGCTCATGGGCACAACGTATGATATCCCGATGCCGAGCCCAAACATCAGCCCATACGTCAAATCCACTAAGGCCAGCGAGTGTTGTATTGTGACGTAGGTAAGTGCGATGCCTCCGCTGAAGCAAAAACACAAGATACAGTGAATGAAGCGTGATAGATGGAAATTATGAGTAAATATCTTGATAGCTTGACAGTGACTCGTTAGAGGAGTGACTTGCAATTGGGTAAACAGATTCTTTGGATAGGAAGCCTGGCAGGTAAGAATACAGATCATGGCCTTAGTCCTGGCTCGGTTAATAGACGCACGCACAGCGTACAGTAGAATACAGATCAGGGCCTTAGTCCTGGCAAGGTTAATAGACGCACGCACAGTAGAATACAGATCAAGGCCTTAATCCTGGCAAGGGTAATGGGCGCATGCACAGCGCACAGTAGAATACAGATCAAGGCCTTAATCCTGACAAGGGTAATGGACGCACGCACAGCGCACAGTAGAATACAGATCATGACCTTAGTCCTGGATCGGTTAATAGACGCACGCACAGCGTACAGTAGAATACAGATCAAGGCCTTAATCCTGGCTCGGTTAATAGACGCACGCACAGTAGAATACAGATCGAGGCCTTAATCCTGACAAGGGTAATGGACGCACGCACAGCGCACAGTAGAATACAGATCATGACCTTAGTCCTGGATCGGTTAATAGACGCACGCACAGCGTACAGTAGAATACAGATCAAGGCCTTAATCCTGGCTCGGTTAATAGACGCACGCACAGTAGAGTACAGATCAAGGCCTTAAGCTTGGCAAGAGAAATGGACCCACGCACAGCGCACAGTAGAATACAGATTGAGGCCTTAATCCTCTCAAGGGTAATAGACGCACGCACAGCGCACAGTAGAATACAGATGAAGGCCTTAATCCTGGCACGGTTAATAGACGCACGCACAGCGCACAGTAGAATACAGATCAAGGCCTTAATCCTGGCAAGGGTAATGGACGCACTCACAGCGCACAGTAGAATACAAATCGAGGCCTTAATCCTGGCAAGAGTAATGGACCCACGCACAGCGCACAGTAGAATACAGATTGAGGCCTGAATCCTGGCAAGAGTAATGGACCCACGCACAGCGCACAGTAGAATACAGATCGAAGCCTTAATCCTGGTACGGTTAATAGACGCACGCACAGCGCACAGTAGAATACAGATCAAGACCTTAATCCTGACAAGGCTAATAGACGCACGCACAGCGCACAGTAGAATACAGATCAAGACTTTAATCCTGGCAAGGGTAATGGACGCATACACAGAGCACAGTAGAATACAGATCAGGGCCTTCATCCTGGCAAGGGTAATAGACCCACGCACAGTAGAATACAGATCAAGGCCATAATCCTGGCACGGTTAATAGACGCACGCACAGCGCACAATAGAATACAGACCATGGCCTTAATCCTGAAAAAGGTAATGGACGCACGCACAGCGCACAGTAGAATACAGATCAAGGCCTTAATCCTAGCAAGGGTAATGGACGCACGCACAGCGGACAGTAGAATACAGATCAAGGCCTTAATCCTGGCAAGGGTAATGGACACACGCACAGCAGACAGTAGAAGACAGATCTAGGCCTTAATCTTGGCAAGAGTAATGGACGCACGCACAATAGAATGCAGACCAAGGCCTTAATCCTGGCACGGTTAATAGACGCAAGCACAGCGCACAGTAGAATACAGATCAAGGCTTTAATCCTGGCACGGTTAATAGATGCACGCAGAGCGCACAGTAGAATACAGATCAAGGCCTTAATCCTGGCAAGGGTAATGGACGCACTCACAGCGGACAGTAGAATACAGATCAAGGCCTTAATCCTGGCAAGAGTAATGGACCCACGCACAGCGCACAGTAGAATACAGATTTAGGCCTGAATCCTGGCAAAAGTAATGGACCCACGCACAGTAGAATACAGATCAAGGCCTTAATCCTGGCAAGGGTAATGGACGCACGCACAGCGGACAGTAGAATACAGATCAAGGCCTTAATCCTGGCAAGGGTAATGGACGCACGCACAGCGGACAGTAGAATACAGATCTAGGCCTTAATCTTAGCAAGAGTAATTGACGCACGCACAATAGAATGCAGACCAAGGCCTTAATCCTGGCACGGTTGATAGACGCAAGCACAGCACACAGTAGAATACAGCTAGATCAAGGCCTTAATCCTGGCATGGTTAATAGACGCACGCAGAGCCCACAGTAGAATACAGATCAAGGCCTTAATCCTGGCAAGGGTAATGGACGCACTCACAGCGGACAGTAGAATACAGATCAAGGCCTTAATCCTGGCAAGAGTAATGGACCCACGCACAGCGCACAGTAGAATACAGATTGAGGCCTGAATCCTGGCAAGAGTAATGGACCCACGCACAGTAGAATAAAGATCAAGGCCTTAATCCTGGCAATGGTAATGGACGCACGCACAGCCGACAGTAGAATACAGATCAAGGCCTTAATCCTGGCAAGGGTAATGGACGCACGCACAGCGGACAGAAGAATACAGATCTAGGCCTTAATCTTGGCAAGAGTAATGGACGCACGCACAATAGAATGCAGATGAAGGCCTTAATCCTGGCACGGTGAATAGACGCACGCACAGCGCACAGTAGAATACAGATCAAGACCTTAATCCTGACAAGGCTAATAGACGCACGCACAGCGCATAGTAGAATACAGATCAAGGCTTTAATCCTGGCAAGGGTAATGGACGCACGCACAGCGCACAGTAGAATACTGATCAGGGCCTGAATCCTGGCAAGAGTAATAGACCCACGCACAGTAAAATACAGATCAAGGCCATAATCCTGGCACGGTTAATAGACGCACGCACAGCGCACAATAGAATACAGATCAAGGCCTTAATCCTGACAAAGGTAATGGACGCACGCACAGCGGACAGTAGAATACAGATCAGGGCCTTCATCCTGGCAAGGGTAATATACCCACGCACAGTAGAATACAGATCAAGGCCTTAATCCTGGCAAGGGTAATGGACGCACGCACAGCGGACAGTAGAATACAGATCAAGGCCTTAATCCTGGCACGGTTAATAGACGCACGCACAGCGCACAGTAGAATACAGATCAGGGCCTTAATCCTTGGACGGGTAATGGACGCACGCATAGCCGACAGTAGAATACAGATCAAGGCTTTAATCATGGCACGGTTAATAGACGCACGCACAGCGCACAGTAGAATACAGATCAAGGCCTTAATCCTTGGACGGGTAATGGACGCACGCATAGCGGACAGTTGAATACAGATGAAGGCCTTAATCCTGGCACGGTTAATAGACGCACGCACAGCGCACAGTAGAATACAGATCAGGGCCTTAATCCTTGGACGGGTAATGGACGCACGCATAGCGGACAGTAGAATACAGATCAAGGCTTTAATCCTGGCAAGGGTAATGGACGCATACACAGCGCACAGTAGAATACAGATCAGGGCCTTCATCCTGGCAAGGGTAATAGACCCACGCACAGTAAAATACAGATCAAGGCCATAATCCTGGCACGGTTAATAGACGCACGCACAGCGCACAATAGAATACAGATCAAGGCCTTAATCCTGACAAAGGTAATGGACGCACGCACAGCGGACAGTAGAATACAGATCAGGGCCTTCATCCTGGCAAGGGTAATATACCCACGCACAGAAGAATACAGATCAAGGCCTTAATCCTGGCAAGGGTAATGGACGCACGCACAGCGCACAGTAGAATACAGATCAAGGCCTTAATCCTGGCTCGGTTAATAGACGCACGCACAGCGCACAGTAGAATACAGATCAGGGCCTTAATCCTTGGACGGGTAATAGACGCACGCATAGCGGACAGTAGAATACAGATCAAGGCTTTAATCCTGGCAAGGGTAATGGACGCACGCACAGCGCACAGTAGAATACAGATGAAGGCCTTAATCCTGGCACGGTTAATAGACGCACGCACAGCGCACAGTAGAATTCAGATCAAGGCCTTAATCCTGGCAAGGGTAATGGACGCACTCACAGCGCACAGTAGAATACAAATCGAGGCCTTAATCCTGGCAAGAGTAATGGACCCACGCACAGCGCACAGTAGAATACAGATTGAGGCCTGAATCCTGGCAAGAGTAATGGACCCACGCACAGCGCACAGTAGAATACAGATCGAAGCCTTAATCCTGGTACGGTTAATAGACGCACGCACAGCGCACAGTAGAATACAGATCAAGACCTTAATCCTGACAAGGCTAATAGACGCACGCACAGCGCACAGTAGAATACAGATCAAGGCTTTAATCCTGGCAAGGGTAATGGACGCATACACAGAGCACAGTAGAATACAGATCAGGGCCTTCATCCTGGCAAGGGTAATAGACGCACGCACAGTAGAATACAGATCAAGGCCATAATCCTGGCACGGTTAATAGACGCACGCACAGCGCACAATAGAATACAGATCATGGCCTTAATCCTGACAAAGGTAATGGACGCACGCACAGCGCACAGTAGAATACAGATCAAGGCCTTAATCCTAGCAAGGGTAATGGACGCACGCACAGCGGACAGTAGAATACAGATCAAGGCCTTAATCCTGGCAAGGGTAATGGACGCACGCACAGCAGACAGTAGAAGACAGATCTAGGCCTTAATCTTGGCAAGAGTAATGGACGCACGCACAATAGAATGCAGACCAAGGCCTTAATCCTGGCACGGTTAATAGACGCAAGCACAGCGCACAGTAGAATACAGATCAAGGCTTTAATCCTGGCACGGTTAATAGATGCACGCAGAGCGCACAGTAGAATACAGATCAAGGCCTTAATCCTGGCAAGGGTAATGGACGCACTCACAGCGGACAGTAGAATACAGATCAAGGCCTTAATCCTGGCAAGAGTAATGGACCCACGCACAGCGCACAGTAGAATACAGATTTAGGCCTGAATCCTGGCAAAAGTAATGGACCCACGCACAGTAGAATACAGATCAAGGCCTTAATCCTGGCAAGGGTAATGGACGCACGCACAGCGGACAGTAGAATACAGATCAAGGCCTTAATCCTGGCAAGGGTAATGGACGCACGCACAGCGGACAGTAGAATACAGATCTAGGCCTTAATCTTAGCAAGAGTAATTGACGCACGCACAATAGAATGCAGACCAAGGCCTTAATCCTGGCACGGTTAATAGACGCAAGCACAGCACACAGTAGAATACAGCTAGATCAAGGCCTTAATCCTGGCATGGTTAATAGACGCACGCAGAGCGCACAGTAGAATACAGATCAAGGCCTTAATCCTGGCAAGGGTAATGGACGCACTCACAGCGGACAGTAGAATACAGATCAAGGCCTTAATCCTGGCAAGAGTAATGGACCCACGCACAGCGCACAGTAGAATACAGATTGAGGCCTGAATCCTGGCAAGAGTAATGGACCCACGCACAGTAGAATACAGATCAAGGCCTTAATCCTGGCAATGGTATTGGACGCACGCACAGCCGACATTAGAATACAGATCAAGGCCTTAATCCTGGCAAGGGTAATGGACGCACGCACAGCGGACAGTAGAATACAGATCTAGGCCTTAATCTTGGCAAGAGTAATGGACGCACGCACAATAGAATGCAGACCAAGGCCTTAATCCTGGCACGGTTAATAGACGCACGCACAGCGCACAGTAGAATACAGATCAAGACCTTAATCCTGACAAGGCTAATAGACGCACGCACAGCGCATAGAAGAATACAGATCAAGGCTTTAATCCTGGCAAGGGTAATGGACGCACGCACAGCGCACAGTAGAATACTGATCAGGGCCTTCATCCTGGCAAGGGTAATAGACCCACGCACAGTAAAATACAGATCAAGGCCATAATCCTGGCACGGTTAATAGACGCACGCACAGCGCACAATAGAATACAGATCAAGGCCTTAATCCTGACAAAGGTAATGGACGCACGCACAGCGGACAGTAGAATACAGATCAGGGCCTTCATCCTGGCAAGGGTAATATACCCACGCACAGTAGAATACAGATCAAGGCCTTAATCCTGGCAAGGGTAATGGACGCACGCACAGCGGACAGTAGAATACAGATCAAGGCCTTAATCCTGGCACGGTTAATAGACGCACGCACAGCGCACAGTAGAATACAGATCAGGGCCTTAATCCTTGGACGGGTAATGGACGCACGCATAGCCGACAGTAGAATACAGATCAAGGCTTTAATCATGGCACGGTTAATAGACGCACGCACAGCGCACAGTAGAATACAGATCAAGGCCTTAATCCTTGGACGGGTAATGGACGCACGCATAGCGGACAGTTGAATACAGATGAAGGCCTTAATCCTGGCACGGTTAATAGACGCACGCACAGCGCACAGTAGAATACAGATCAGGGCCTTAATCCTTGGACGGGTAATGGACGCACGCATAGCGGACAGTAGAATACAGATCAAGGCTTTAATCCTGGCAAGGGTAATGGACGCATACACAGCGCACAGTAGAATACAGATCAGGGCCTTCATCCTGGCAAGGGTAATAGACCCACGCACAGTAAAATACAGATCAAGGCCATAATCCTGGCACGGTTAATAGACGTACGCACAGCGCACAATGGAATACAGATCAAGGCCTTAATCCTGACAAAGGTAATGGACGCACGCACAGCGGACAGTAGAATACAGATCAGGGCCTTCATCCTGGCAAGGGTAATATACCCACGCACAGAAGAATACAGATCAAGGCCTTAATCCTGGCAAGGGTAATGGACGCACGCACAGCGCACAGTAGAATACAGATCAAGGCCTTAATCCTGGCACGGTTAATAGACGCACGCACAGCGCACAGTAGAATACAGATCAGGGCCTTAATCCTTGGACGGGTAATGGACGCACGCATAGCGGACAGTAGAATACAGATCAAGGCTTTAATCCTGGCAAGGGTAATGGACGCACGCACAGCGCACAGTAGAATACAGATCAGGGCCTTCATCCTGGCAAGGGTAATAGACCCACGCACAGTAGAATACAGATCAAGGCCATAATCCTGGCACGGTTAGTAGACGCACGCACAGCGCACAGTAGAATACAGATCAAGGCCTTAATCCTGGCAAGGGTTATGGACGCACGCACAGCGCACAGTAGAATACAGATCAAGGCCTTAATCCTGGCAAGTGTAATGGACGCACGCACAGCGGACAGTAGAATACAGATCAAGGCCTTAATCCTGGCACGGTTAATAGACGCACGCACAGCGCACAGTAGAATACAGATCAAGGCCTTAATCCTTGGACGGGTAATGGACGCACGCATAGCGGACAGTAGAATACAGATCAAGGCCTTAATCCTGACAAAGGTAATGGACGCACGCACAGCGCACAGTAGAATACAGATCAGGGCCTTCATCCTGGCAAGGGTAATATACCCACGCACAGTAGAATACAGATCAAGGCCTTAATCCTGGCAAGGGCCATGGACGCACGCACAGCGCACAGTAGAATACAGATCAAGGCCTTAATCCTGGCAAGTGTAATGGACGCACGCACAGCGGACAGTAGAATACAGATCAAGGCCTTAATCCTGGCACGGTTAATAGACGCACGCACAGCGCACAGTAGAATACAGATCAAGGCCTTAATCCTTGGACGGGTAATGGACGCACGCATAGCGGACAGTAGAATACAGATCAAGGCCTTAATCCTGGCACGGTTAATAGACGCACGCACAGCGCACAGTAGAATACAGATCAAGGCCTTAATCCTTGGACGGGTAATGGACGCACGCAAAGTGAACAGTAGTGAGTTTCAGTTTACGCCGCTTTTAGCAATGTTCCAGCAATATCGCGGGGGACACCAGAAATGGGCTTCACATATTGTACCCATGTCGGGGATCGCACCCGGGTGACGAGCGAACGCTTTAACCAAAAGGCTGCCCGACCGCCCCTCAATGAACAGTAAACTATAGATAAAGACCCTTATCCTGGCTGGGTAATGGACTCACAAACATCAAGTTATTATTCAGCACTTGTAACTTAAAGCTACTCGGATAAATCTAAGTATACCTCATTAGCAAACAACCAAAAGACACAGTCTTGCGAGGGCCAAATCTGTCATAGATCGCGCCCGCCAGTACGATCGTGGACCCCATGCCCATGGTGGCAGCCGAGTACACCCATGCTGTGTCTGAGTAGTCGGTATCCGAGGCTCGAAACTTGTACCGTAGGTAAGACGTGATGTATGGGTTCATATTGCCTGTGGAAGAACAAATAAGCAAAAAGGTTAGTCCAATGGAGTGAATCCATTCTGAAAATATCAGTTTTGTGTAACCTATTCGAAACAATTGAAGGCCTCTGCCAACATTGAACCACGCCAAGTTAATTATGTGTGGTATAGTCAGTGTGTAGAATCAGAACCGCTCTTTTTAATGTCCTTCACACAGAGCCAAAACATATGTATTTGCAGAAATGGTTAGAATTAATGTCCAAATCAAATAAATGTTTATATTATAAAATCATGAAAAGTAATATTGAAATTTAGGCGAGTTTAAAAAAATTAGAACTACACTAGCAGGATTTAGATGTTCCTCTCACAACCTGTATATAGAGACTGGTAGATATAATCACACTGATAGAAGAGACAGAATACGCACATTGTGTAACACAAATTCAATTGAAGATGAGTTTCACTTTCTTCTGGTATGTCAAGCTTACAAACATTTACGTTATAAATATTTGCCATCTTTCTACTCTGTACACCCGAATGTCCATAAGTTTGTAGATCTTTTAACTTCATCTAATGATACTATGTTAGGTAACCTGTCAACATATGTTTATCACGCGATGTCAAATAGAAACAGAATTGTTAGTTAACAACCACGTCACCTACATGTAAATACGCATTGTACTATAGGCCTGTGGCTTTTTAAGTACTGAATATAACTGATTGATTGACATGGTAACACTGACTTACCAAATGTGTATAATGTCCCCAAGGTTAAGTGTATAAGTACTCCACCAATGATCACCCTCGTGGCAGGCCAGCCGATCCAGCACGGCATCTTGCCCAGATGTGTAGTAGACAAAATACTCTTTCGCCCTCTTGATGTCTAACGCACGTCACACAAGTTGATGAAGCAAGTTCCCTTGATTTTTGTTTTAACAGGGTATTGAGTAAAGTAAGCACATTTGTTGAAAGAAATTGAAACTCTATGGACATCAAACAATATCCTTGACCGCCTTTTCATGAATGACATCTAGTTATGACATGGTGAAAAGGGATGATACAATATATAATCATTTTGATAACGGTGATAACCTAAATAAAACTGTTGTGTGTGCATCTGATGATGAATATGCGTACAAAGATTACAAGTAGATATGTCGGTTCACATTATGTATCCTGCACGGTATAGTTGGACTAATGTGCTGATATGTAAGACTCGTGTTCGCTTTAATCTCAAGAGGTATGTGCAGCTAAATACATTCAAATCGAAGCTGGGGCCGTTTGCCTTTTCAGCAGTGTATGAGTAATATATTTACCAAAGTAACAGTTACTCACTATTCCAAACGCTTCTGTTGAAGAGGGGGCGGTCGGGTAGCCTAGTGGTTAAAGCGTTCGATCGTCACGCCGAAGACCCGGGTTCGATTCCCGACATGGGTACAATGTGTGAAGCCCATTTCTGGTGTCCCCCGCCGTGATATTGCTGGAATATTGCTAAAAGCGGCGTAAAACCATACTCACTCACTCACTCACTCACTCACTCACTCACTCTGTTGAAGAGAGACTTCGGAGAAGATGAGATCCCTTGATCACCAAGTTACACAATAATGCAGAAAGGGGTTTCGAGAATACAGGGGTTAAAAGAAAAAGCCCATACATGTCGGCAAGATTAGACGTCAGCAGCGCTCCGACAGGAGCAATGACCATCTGTCAAAATCAACATGTATAAGTATGAGTGATTGATATGATGGTGTATGATGCAGGACTATTGTCAAACACGAATGCAACTGTCATCTAAAGTTTACCGAGAACTGTTGGGAAATGCTGTGAAATGCTTGGGTTCCTCATTGAGAACATCCATGGAAAATTTGGGGGTAAGACATTTAAGCAAGAAGGAGGCATCCCCATGGTCACCATTTGTGCTACCCTGCGCTATCAGCTTTTTTTATATCTCCCGGTATGCTAATATGGGGGTATAGTAATCTGCTTGTCTGTCCATCAGTAATATGTTTTTTTATCTGGATCATATCTATAAAGCATATAGCTACATGTATTCATTTGTGACCAGGTTGTCAACTGTTTTTTATATAATTTATTTTATTTGATTGTCTGGAAGTGAAGGTAACAGGAAGGAAATGCAATATCTAAGATGTAAAAAGTTTAATGTGATAGGTGAGCTTCAGCAACTGTAGATAACCGATTTCAGCATAAGCTATGTGAACCTTGTAACATCCACTCAACCTTATCTTTGAAACAAAACAACTTAACATACAAGTTCCGAATCCCCATTTCACGGAATTTTGATAGCTCAGAAACTACTCTTGAATATGGACAGACAGATAAGATAGAAATACTCTCGTCACGTTAGACAGATCACACTTGTAGGACTTGCTGTAACAATCAGATGATTTATTCTTTTGAATTTGTGGGTTCGGGGAGATTTGTCATCTTCTGAAGATTCTTGTTATGCATATGATTACTGGCAAAATTATGGTAATGTGGCCAAGACGTTTAAATTATGCTTTATGATAAACCGATGATTGGATATAGTCATATGATGTAGTCCGAATCGTACAATTTTATCAGATATCAATGTGATGATTATTGAACTTGTCTTGTCACTTTTTGTCCTCAACGTTGAAGATGATTCATAGAAAGTCTGCTAAGTTGTTTATATAGTATAGTGTGAAAATATTTCATCATCAGATTTATTGTGTTGACTTGATCTTTTCTGATGACATCATACAAGTACAGTACTATTCAAAATATTTCTTATACTAGTTTTAAGGCACTATTTATGTATGCCTGCCAACTGACCCGTGACGAAAAAAACACCCAATACGTCTGAATGATATACTCCTGTCCCAATGTCCTGGCGGTGGCAGTGATGATGAAGGAGTAGTTGTCGGAGAAGGCGCCGAATGTGAGGCAGGCAAAGATGAAGAAAAGAGACTTCCCATCGCCATGTTTTGTCATGTTGAAGATGGACATGAGCACTGTGAATAGCTGGCATATTGCTGAGCGCGGCGTTAAACAACAAACAACGTTATAAACTACCCAGCTGGGAGATGGCTACCTAAGACGTATGATTCCCAGGGTTTCCAGAGAAGCATATCACGACCCAAGGATGAGGAACATGCGCGGGACTTTCTCGAGCAGCTCTGGCTGAGATAAGTAACTGAAAGAAAACAAATTATGTACAAAAAGAGGGTTATCAGAATGGGTGATATATATGAAACCTAAACTGACCATTTAAGTCATAAGTCTGATTCTGTAGAAACTCTTACTCAGCGTATTATCAGCCATTTATAATGTATTTACAAGCTAGAACGCAGAAGGCTACAACATGGATGGATGTGCCAACAGGGCTTCATTGTACTTACTTTGAAATGTCTCCTGTGAAATCCGGTTCAAGGTTGTCAGGTTTGATGTACCTCGTCTGGACGTAGTTAAAGATGAAAGCACTGCCTCCAAGATCAAGCCGCTGGCAAGCCCCACCCTCAGAGGGTTGCTCTGATCCATGAATGGAAGCCAGGTATTACAACGACAAATGAAGGGGATATCCCTGCAATTTATTCATATGAATGGTACCTACGCATATCGAACTTTCAGGGAAGGGTCAGAATTCTCAAGGAGACAAATGTTGCACAAGGAGCAAACACTAAAACTATGTCAGGTGTCATATAAATTATTATTTTTCTCTCAAGAAATACAACCTGATATATGTATTGTCGCAGCTTGCTCGGAGGTCTTGTGAATCCTGGTTGTGAGTAACTATATGTTAGGTTTTAACGCCGCTTGTAATAGTTTTGAAATTCCAATTATATCACGGCATGCCAGCTAAATGTGGGAGGAAATCCCGGAGTGATGCGGGACGTTTACCACGTTGGTGAAACACACGAGCACTGACAAACCTAGAAATATAATCGAAGCCAACCGGGATTCGAACCCAAATTCATAGGTTTCTGCTGTGCATAAGGGACGCAGCTCTGCAAGCGAATTGCGTCGCCGTAGACGATCGGGCCAGTCGTGCCCCCTGTGAATCTGTAAAACTTCGTTGAGGATCATTTGCCTTCTATATCCATGTTAAAACGACTTTTTATGAAAACTTTAGGGAACGAAACAGATTATTCGATTTCTAACTTAATAAAAAGACGAATATGCATCTCCATGCAGTACGATTACAAGTCCAAATAGTGATAACATGCATCAACACCCTTAACAAAATTTGGCAAGTCTCAACAAACACAAACAACGACCATATTAGGAATGGCATTGGAATCGTCGATGATTTCCACAATATGACACATTTCTATAGTTGATTTAGACACAATACAAAACATCTTACCATCATTGCACAATTCATCGGAGCACCGTATGCTGTACCTTCGCCAGTTCCAAACATCAGGCCATAGGTAATTCTGACGTCAGCTTACCATCATTGCACAATTCATCGGAGCACCGTATGCTGTACCTTCGCCAGTTCCAAACATCAGGCCATAGGTAATTCTGACGTCAGCTTACCATCATTGCACAATTCATCGGAGCACCGTATGCTGTACCTTCGCCAGTTCCAAACATCAGGCCATAGGTAATTCTGACGTCAGCTTACCAGCATTGCACAATTCATCGGAGCACCGTATGCTGTACCTTCGCCAGTTCCAAACATCAGGCCATAGGTAATTCTGACGTCAGCTTACCATCATTGCACAATTCATCGGAGCACCGTATGCTGTACCTTCGCCAGTTCCAAACATCAGGCCATAGGTAATTCTGACGTCAGCTTACCATCATTGCACAATTCATCGGAGCACCGTATGCTGTACCTTCGCCAGTTCCAAACATCAGGCCATAGGTAATTATGACGTCAGCGAAGTAATGTTGTATTGAAAAGTAGGTTAGGACAACTCCATTGCTGTGAGGAAAGAGAGTGAACTGGGATGTTAAACTGGGATATGAAAGCGTTATTGTAGAAATATCATGCCGACGAATACATGGAAAAAATGTGTCATCTGTTTGATCGAACAGTTCATATGTAAATTTATATATTATACAGATTTTACACATACAAGGGATCCGATTCTGTTAATTACCAAACAATCAATCGAAAATCGACTTCACTGTGTATTTAACGCCATAGTGATAACCTGCAATAGTTTTGCTTTTAGTGTGCAAACTAAATTGGACAGGTTTGTATATCATAAAGCTCCTAAATACTCCTGAGAACATCAATCTGGAAATTGATTTATGCAATTGATTAAGTATTCTTCACGAAACCTAGGGTCTGTTTACCCCAATGGAGAAGTTCAAATCACTCAAATATATCACCAGAGACCAACAGTGTATTGATATATCTTGTTTCAAGTTGAGTGAAGATATGCCCAGATTTCCTTGACTACAACTACATTAGTCATGGGATAATGAAAATGTCTAATTTTTCTTCGTCCATTTCAATGGGTTACCTTCTTTGCGTCATACATATATGGAAAGAAGAATCTTAATATTGGGTGAGTTACATACATGTTATCACTAGGACAATCTCAGAGCATGTGAAAGGACCACAGACAGTGACACCCCTGTTTTGTGGCATTACTTCATGATGAAACTTCCACAACATAGTGCAACTGTGGACCAAAGCGGGTTCAAAGAAGTCCTTCAAGGAAAATGCAATCGTTATGTTTTTCCAAAAATGAGTTTCTATCCCTGGAATTATTGATCGTATTAGATATTCAAATATGTTTATTGTTGTTGAAAGATTATTGTGAAAAGCAACTGTTAAATTGCCATTGTCTTTGGTCGGTGTTTTAAGCCATGAATGTTTGTCTACCAAAATGTGGATTTCTCGAGCAGTTGTTCGTGCATATTCGCATAATATTATCCATTAATGGTCTGACCTTTGATTCAGTCCACCAAGTCATTTTGAACCATCAGCTGATGGAACAAACTTTGCTGTAGTCTTCGGGGGAGATGTTCTATGTTTCCACAGCTTTGACTGTTTAGTCACGGGTTGATAGTGGTGAGCCCATGATCTAACCATGGTTACAAATCGCTCAACAAGATCAGATGGGTCTGTTTCTAAACGACGTACAATTCCCACGAAAAATGATGAACCTGGAGCGTGACTGATCAGGAAACAGAAGCATTTGAATCATGCATGTTGAAAACCTCGTCATGCCGTCTTCATCCCTAAACTGAATGTCGTCAACTCTTTCGTGGGGCATGCTTACTGTATTGACTATGTGACGTGTGGTGAGTCGGCGATCATCCATAATCAGATCTAGTACTTTATAAATATTTTTTGGACCCGTGGAGATTCCGTGGCAGAATAGGTCTTCAGCAACCCATGCTTGCCGTAAAAGGTTTACTATGCTTGTCGTAAAAGGCGACTAACGGGATCGGGTGGTCAGGCTCGCTGACTTGGTTGATGAATGTCATCGATCCCAATTGCGTGGATCGTTGCTCATGATAATAATCACTGGATTGTCTGGTCCAGACTCGATTATTTACAGACCGCCGTTATATAGCTGGAATATTGCTGAGTGCGGCGTTAAACAACAAACCAAACTAAAACCAAAAATAAACATTTTTGTAAGTGTTAGTTGAAGGTCTTCCTGATCTAAGATCATCTTCGAAACTCCCATCTTTTCCCTTCAGCTCTTGACTGTAGCAAAGGAAAGAGCATCATTCCCTAAAGTTGACACCACATTTGGTCTACATTCATCCTGTAAGTACGGAAAGTATTGTGCGAATTGTTGAGGCTGTATGTTTGCATCATCCATAGTGTTCAGAATGTTTGAATAGCTCTTTAAGAAAGCTCAGGTGGGTGATGTGGGGGTGGATATTTTTAAAGCTGTATTCAACAATATTTCAGCAGACAGTACAAAATAGAGTCTTGGACAGACACCAATGAGCATCGATATAAGAAAATGAGATATGACGTCATGCATCAACCAAATCTGCGAGCCTCAGAACCCGATCCCCACAACCCGATCCCCACTTCTAACCCGTATCGTAGGAAAGTGGTACGGTTGGGAACAATGTGTGGTAGGCTGATATGTACCCGGCGGCGTATAAAGGGTTACGCTATCGTCCCCCGTTTGCCTAACACATGCTCGAAAATTTACGACAACCTACAATAACACATACTCACTAAACTCCTAAAACGTAACCTGCAGTTTTTGAAATATGTACAGTTACATCAGAGAACTGTCAACCCAGATATTCTGCCAGTCAGCTCGTTGCTTCAAACACCCCGTCCTAAGTAACATGTCCATCGTACCTCACACTATGTGGTGTGCAACGCATGGTGTTTGAATGTCTGTAGCGTGTCAGTCTGCACAGCTATCTTCGAGTGCATTATGTTAGATTCGGGTCACGTCTGTCATCTAAAGCTGTTGTCATGAATTGTCAGGCTGGAGAACTCGACACGTAGCATGTTGTCACCTTGGACAGATCAAGCCATGTATTAATAGAGCCAAATCATGTACATAGTCCAGCAAATACAGATATAAGAGTGAGTGAGTGAGTATGGTTTTACGCCGCTTTTCCAGCAATATTACGGCGGGGGACACCAGAAATGGGCTTCACACATTGTACCCATGTCGGGAATCGAACCCGGGTCTTCGGCGTGACGAGCGAACGCTTTACCCACTAGGCTACCCGACCGCCCCACACAGATATAAGATAGGCTGAACCTAATTATATAACGATATCAATGTACCGTTTACTTGTCAATAAATACAAAATAAGAAGTACATCACAAACCTATGCATTATCACTTAAGCTAATCTGAGAGGCATGAACTATTATATATTCCATATTTTATTGCCATATTATATTGCGACTTTTGATGAGTCGATCCCATGTCAGCTTCACTCATGCTGTTCCTCTCATCAGTGTGAGCAACACCGAGTTCATTGAGAGTGGTTGGTTGGTTTTGACGGTGACGTACACATCTGCCAATGACGTCCGAGACGTGTTCAATGGAGGAGTGCTGGCCATAGCATGACATGGATGGTTTGATGTTGGAGGAATCAGGTAACAATCCTGGCACGATGAGCACGTGCATTATCATCTTGAAAGCTGAAACGTCAGATGCTCATGAGGACGTCTCAAAACTCCAATCCGTCGGTCATGAAAGCCAAGAGTGAGCCTCGATACGTCAGAAAACTTGACGTAAGCCCCACGTCGATTATCCCAGTGTTTACGTTGCCAACACCATTGACGCCTCTGATTCAAATGACGTGCAGGAAGTTGTGGGATGGCACGTGGACGTCGTGCACACAAATGCCACATGTGCAGATGATTTTGCACCGTCTGGGCATGTACTCCTACACCAAATGCGTTATGAGGGGGGAATATCACACGTATTTACTGATATTAGATTCACAGGGCTTAATGACTGCAATCCGTGTTGATATTATGCGCACTACTGCTTTAACGGCCTCCACGAACAGCAATACTCGTGTGCACAGCAACACCGGAATGTAGGTCAACCAAGCCTCCTTGCGTGTGCTAATTGCCGTGCAATGTAATTGTTACAGGTTGAATTATTTCTACACTATAGTGAGTGAGTTGGGTTTAACACCGCCTTTAACAGTATTACAGTTATATCGCGGCGTGTCAGCTTAATGTGGGAGGAAAGCCCGAAGTGATACAGGTCTCAGACGTTAACCACTTCGGTGAAACCCACGAGCACGGGTATGACAAACCTAGAAACATAATCGGGGGGAACCGGGATTCGAACCCACAATCATAGGTTTCTGGCGAGCCCAAGGGACGCAACTCTACACTATAACTGGAAACAGCTGTTCTTTGTTTTTACTTTATTAATAGTTATATACAACATGCTTGAAAACCGGTTTGTTTGTTTTTTTGTAACTGAATGTGTGCTGATCTCGGTGCAGTATCGCCTGTGATATGACGTAACAGTTGATACGTTAAAGTTGGTCATAGGTATGGTTGATCTGCTCACTCGACATGTCATCTGTGTATACAAGACATGTTTCATAACCTCATATTATGATCAGTATCAACGTATTACTGTGAGAGTGGCATGATCAATTTACGAGATCAGCTTTTGCATCATAATGGTGACAGTCGTGGGTATTTTTATATTTCATAATCATGAAAAACACATCGTCTGTGATACCTTTAATCAAACACGAGACTTTGGAAAACGTATGTCATTGATTTCTGAACGTAAAATTTTGAACATTTAAATTCATTTACGCGTTTTGAAAGTAACCCCCATGACCAGATCAAACCAGTTTGTCTATAAATAGAGCCACGTCATAGCGTAGCGTCCGCAGACAACAGGTAGGTTGAACTTAATTTATTGTGAGAATGTTTCAATTATTAAAAGGTTTAACAAATTAAATTCACTGAATAGTACGACTCTACGGTCACACTGACAACTGATTGAATTGGTAGCACTTTGCTTAGGGGGAATTAATTGCTTGAAGTTTGTTTCACGGCTTGCACTTTGGGTGACGTGGTTTGGTATAAACTTATATCAACGCGTGTATTATTACTTCGTGCGAGTGTGTGCATGTGTTCGTAATGTTCCTGCGTGAGTGTGTGTGTGTGTGTGCATGCATGTGTGTGTTATGTTCCTGCGTGTGTGTGTTATGTTCCTGCGTGTGTGTGTGTGTGTGTGTGTGTGTGTGTGTGTGTGTGTGTGTGTGTGTGTGTGTGTTCTTTCTGATATCAATTGTTTTGTTTTTATAAAATGTTTGCACATAAGGGTATTATTTGCTTTAATATTATTAAGAATCCGAATGGATGCCTTTTAGGTTCTGTTAACATTGACATTCGGAAGCCTCGGATAGGCACAAGGAAAATCCAGTATTCGCTTGTGTGTCGACCTATGTCAGTTGAGTTCTACGTCATTGTCATGTGTCTAGCAAGAAGTTATAATGTTGAATATACGTTCATCTATCCATTCGCTCACCCACATAACATGAAACGTCAGATTCCGACTATATCATTAACATGTGCTTAGGAATCACGGTGCTCATACCATCTAATGGTGCTCATACCATCTAATGGTGCTCATACCAGGTGTTCGGGAAATGGTCAACACATGCAAAGGCAAGTCAATTGTTCACCTGAACCAACATGGTATCATAAAGTACAAGTCAAAATAGGGAATTACATCGGACACCATTTAATCCTCTACCATAAAACGTTTTGAAAGCCTCACTGAGACTTTGAATGTTGCAACCTTGACTGGTCGTATGACTTAAAAGTCTGGTATGAAATCTGTATAGAAAGAGCATGTTCAATTGTAACTACAAATGTTGTGACATGTAGATACCGAAGGCTGGAGCTGCCGGAATAATGCTCCACTTAAGATGACAGTTGACTATTGGAAAGGTGAAGTCATCCGCCTTTTCATGCGGCCTTAAATTAAAGGGCAAGTTCACACGGAAATGAACCTATTTTTCTTGTACTTTTTCCACATTAAAAGTGTTAACCTAGAAGTGTCATAGACAAAAATATAAAAATATCACAATTAATTAACATATTTTTCGCATTAAAACGATTTATATTTTTCACATTTACCAAGTGTTCCATTTCCACAACAAAAACACCATGGCTTATGCCCCTTGCAATATGACGTCATTGGTGCCAATTGATAAACATTATGACGTCATCATGCTTTGTTAGAGCCGCTTCACGTGGTGTAGGTACAGGTGTGTGATTCTAGCGTCTCAGATGCCAGCCAGCATAGTGTTATGCTGAGTCACCACTGCGCCGGAGTGTGTAGGCCATGTTGTTTTACCGCAAACTCGTACTTGATATCTTTTCCGTTGAGAATAGACAGGGACCCAGTTGAATTGGCACCAATTACGTCATAATCTAAGGGGGATAACTCAGGCCTGTTTAGCTCGAAAAACGAAGGCCTCATAACGGCATATCATTTTCACACTATTGTGAGCTTCCTACTTTCACTGTGAAAAAAATGAGCGTATATTTTCAAACACAGATACTAATTAATTCTAAAATTGCGTTTTGTTTAGAAAAAGAAAGAAAGTGATTTTTGCGTGTACACTTCCCCTTTAAAGAAAGGTTTTTGTCACTCTTACTCTCTATGCAGAGATCTAAATATGAAAGAGACGAGGCGGTTTCACTGATCCCTTTTATTTCTACTTCAGGTGGGTAAATCAGAAGAAGGGACTTGGATATTTGACCATTGTTATTCGTCGATATACTTGAAGCTTATGCTAAACCTTTAGGACCAAATTACCGTGTTTAGATTTTGCCAACCCGAGCAGAAATTCCGATTCACTTCCATAAAGAAACAGATGAGCGGAGGGGCGCAATTGCAAGGTGCATCGGACATGCAGAAGGGCTTTCTCTTTCCCACACAGTCAATCTGGACAGCAATGTTAACTTGTTCACGCAATATGCCATCTCCTAATCTAAGTAATCATAGCATATTGGTGATTTCATATTATATATTAATCTCACATGAAAGCTGGTATTACTGCAACTTCATTAAGTAAAGTATTTTATGTGACTAGACCGTCAAAAGCTTTCTCTCGTGATGGCAACTACTTGATCATACAAAAAGCCATTTCGCAATGAGTAATTCAGTTTCTATACGGTCTCTGATTCCATAACAAATATTCAAAGAAGAAGCGATCGGTGAGGTTTTTGAAATGGTCGAATGGGGCATGCTTTCAGAGACAGCGGTCAAGAAAATGATCATTTGTTGCTTTCAAGAAGTACACTGATGTAAAAAATAAAGTACACACTTCAAAACTGGATTGAAGAACAAATATTACAAAATTGATGGAACCGTTAGTAGACTGAAAACAGCTGTCGAAACACTGCACACTTCAGATCCATGACGTCCATGACGCCTCTGTGTCGCGGTCGAGCCTATCTCCCATTCAGTGACATGACATTGGCCAGTGAACATTACCGACTAAAGCAGATTCTGCTTGTTCCATAATGATGGTCTTGTCCGAGCTTATCGTCGCAGTGGGAACGATTGGCACCAGATTGATCACGAGGCCACATAACTCACCCACCACATAACCGTCAACAGCTGGAAGCCACACTGGGGGACAAGTGGCAACGGAATTTCAATGAGGTCTTCAGCCGGCTGACAACATCCATGAGGTTATATTCGTTATTGAGAATGTCTGGTATCCAACTCAAACTGATCATGACAATAACTGCATCTCGCTGCTTGTTTCTGTTTACTGTGAAAATACGCCCACACCCCTATGTTTCTTGACACGTCATGTGCATGTCACCTGTTGTGGGATTCTCATTGATATGATATGATCAATGCCTGTCATCCCCGTATCAAATACATCGCAACCGAATAAACATTTCTTGTTTGTGTTAAGTTTAGCCACCATCAAACATGGGTGTAAACTTTCTTTTGCCAAGCAGGTTTTTTTTAAAGGAATTCACATTTCATGTCAAAGGTAATTTTTAGGCAGTTCTCATCATCAGCCTCACTACGCCATGGAATATTAGACATTGTACATGTACAATTTTTTTTCAGATATCAAATTTACCATACGAAATATAGAGAAATATAGAGAGACGGGTATTATGCTATAAAGTGATGCTTTGATTAGGCTAAATCACTTTGGTGAAACCTACGTGCACGGATATGGTGCAGACAAACCCGGAAACATTTTCAAGGCGAACGGTGTTTCGAACCCACGTACATTTCTGGTACCCATAAGGAACACGCGTCTGCGTAGCGAAATGCGGCGCCTGAGACGTCTTGGCCACCCAAGCTCATCACCATGCTGATGCTGCTGCTGATGATGATGACGATGATGACGACGACGACGACGATGATGATGATGATGATGATGATGATGATGATGATGAAACTACCCTTTCATCTGACCCCCTCAACATCCAGGCCCCCGCACAGTCGGACACAATAACTGACATCATCTTCCAAATCCCTGGTACTTATTGTTACTCTGGCTCTCAACATTAAGGGTCTAAAACAAGGACTGGTCGGCTCGCAGTCAGTATACTGTGTCTGAGTGGGGTATTCATGTCAAACTTCAACATGGTATCTCAGTGGGCTAGCACTATAAATCGGCATCAGTCCGGATTAGTACAAGCAGACACACACACACACACACACACACACACACACACACACACACACACACACGTGAATGTACGCACCAATGTGCGCGTAAGTGCAATAATCAGGGACGCAACGTTGAACTCCTTTTCACCTCGCCTCACCTCATAGCATACTTATCCCTTACTCGATGACGATTAATGATCGTTTATCGCGATTATGACGATCATCTTTGGAAAACTCTCTATAAATCATCTAATATTACGCATTTATTAACACAACTCCAGATCTGGCTTAATAACATTTCAGAAGAAAGAAACATCCAACGACTGGTGATTAACAATACGTGTAATGGGATCCTACGGTAGTCTTTAATTCGAAGCTCGTGCCTCAGGCTCATGAATTATAGTATCGACTGTTTTCCCTTAATGGTCGCATAGATCTAACGGACCAATTCATTAGAACCAGGCGAAAGGTCTTTGGGGCTTAGTGCTTTCACATCTCTGGCCCCAACTCTGGATATACAGTTATTGCGTCTGTTATTTCAGTAGGCAATTAGAATAATTTGTTTTAAAGAAGAAGGATGGCCCAATCTCGCAAGAAAGCTCCTCCGTCATGAAGGTATTTACCGTCCAGGGAGAGGTCACGTTAGTCGACGAGCTTCTTGAAGTATGTTAAGCACCTTTACAAGTCTTCTAATCTATATGTTCTTGGCTGTGTCCATAGTCTCAGCTGACTGCTAATAAGTTATATATTTCCCCCATGGAACAAATATGTTATCTAACAGCCGCAGGATTTCGATCCGTTTGCATTGGACACCGTGACATATCTTTAAATGACAGTATGATACATGTACCGCATTAGCCGAATATCTCTTTCAAGACATTATTACTTCCGGGTATTGACAAATGGGTCAATTAGGACCTTGTGTTCTAAAACTAGCGATAGGTCATTGGGAGATTTAATGTAAGTTTACTCAGAAATGGAGTCAAATCAAAAGTATGGGGAAAGCGGAGGGAGTCTTCAGCAGCAGCGAATAAGAGAAATTGGGCTCGTTGGTAAATATCCTCCTTGGTAAATGAATCGATATCGAGGTATGGGAATTACGAGTTGTTTTGGTATTCGGCATAATTAGGGGACGTGGGGTAGCCTAGTGGATTAACGCGTAACAGGTCGAGGTCCGGGTTCGATTCCTCACAAAGAACTCCGGGTTCGGTGCCTCTTTAGTTTGATGTGGCCTCCTAGACATATCATTCAGAGGTGTGTGTGTTGTTTTTTAACCAATGCTGCAACATACACGGTACCAAAAGCTTACATCTACACATACAAGTATATTGGTGTGTTTTTTAATCTCAAGAGCTCATGCCAGCTGTCGCCGCGAATGGCTTGAAACTGATGAAGCGTAGCGCAATATTCACGCTTTCTAATCAGCCCGGCCCCTTGGTGCTTAAAGGCAAAAGATCAGTATCGTGTTTTTGCGTTTCATCAAGATCACATAAGATAAGGCGACTTGAAAGTTTCGCATGTTTTTATTCTGGAAAAGGTAGGTAGTTCGAAATTTAATTTTATTGTTAATTGTATTGTTTCCAACCATACTTTCGTAAAACGTTCCTCCAAGACTTTCCTGGTGTTGCCAACTCACTAAACGGAGTTGTTGTACTGGTTGCATGAAAACGTGCAACTAAGAATTGAACGCTACTTAACAACACTTCAGAATGAAAAACGAATAATATGAACTTCAGTGCTGGGTGAATTTTGAGTGGATGATGGGAAACCGAATGATTTTTTTATGTGACCCAGTCGTGCATGTCAGACACACAATACATCTTAGCAAGAATTCGCGATATTTCCCACGCAACTTATTTAATTTTAAGGTTAGATAAAAAGTAATTCCTGATATGTTTTTAGTTAAAATTGACCATGTTGATATATACTGATTGTACTGACGAAAGTAGTTTATCCATATTCCACAATGATGGTCGTGCTCGGGTTATCGATGCACCAGGCGGCATTCAGATCAGTAGGTGTCCCCATCCACCGCGTAACCGTCAACAGCTGGAAGCCCAGTAAGCAACGGATTCCAAATTACATAAGTGCTCGTGGTGGTCATATTCGCTATTGAGAATATCTGATATCTCTGAACCAATTCAAACTGATCATGACAATATGCTTGGATGAATTTTTAGGGTCAGTGGGTGATGATTGTTATGTTACCCAATCACCAATCGTCTGTGTTAGACACATTCTACATCGTTAAAAGAATTCACGACATTCAACGCAATTTAGTTCATTTCAATTTAAGATTATTAAAATCTATTTCTTAATATTTTTGCATTGGCCCTGTTCGACATGGATGTGGTTACAACACTAAACTTCGTGCACAAGTTCCATTGTTTTGTTGATAAAAGAAGTCGACAATGAAACGAATTCGACACCGACTGCGTCAAGTAACGCTGTTTTTCATCCTCAAATGATAGGCTATGTTTGCTTGCATCGAACTCAAATATGTTGCTATTTTTATCGGGAAGAGGTTGCGCTGATACAGCTGAGGGATAAGCAATACCCATCTTCCACTCAGATATATAATAATTATATGCATACTTTCCAGGTTTGTCGGTCAATTGGCTTAGATCCTGTCTCTTGGGTTCCACGAAGTAGGCAATTGTTCCTACAGGTGTATTGATCGACACGTCTTGTAAATGATGGGATAAAGTATTTATGCTCTACCCAAGGCGATTAATATACACTGTAATTTGATGAAGATTTTATGATGGCCATTGAACATGCTGGACATATGCTATTTGACACGTCTAACGACCCTCAAACTGACGCTTATTTAGCCTGTGACCATGGTGATGCCAGCTGCATGAACGGATTGCATCTTGTACACGAGCGTGTACGTGCAAGCGGATTGTCTTGACTTGAAGCATGGCTTTGGACAGCGCGTTACTTCTTAAGTATGTTGAAATCCTTCTATTTTACGGTATGGGAATCTGAAATTATCAAATTTATAAAACCGTATGTCCTCTGTATTATTAAACACCCATCTCTATGTAGATACACCAGAAGTGAAATGCCATCTCCACATTTCAACCCATACTCCTATTTTAGTGTGTATTTCAGTGAAAAGAACAATGCATTGATAGGGTCAAACGATCCCGAATGAATTTGACTTTTAACCACTTCATTAAATCCAATCCCTACCTTCTATTGGTCTGTTGTGCAAAAACGAAAATTGACTTGAAAATAAAGTCGTTTCTTAACAGTGTTTAATTTCGTTAATATAAAACACAAGGGCTATTTCAGGAATGTTGTAACCATGAGAAAAAGACATTTATGTTAACAAGCCAAAAGCTCTGCTTTTTTCTGGATGACGTGTATCGCATCGATGCTGCAACGTCCAGTTACTGATTTGTCTCCTGTATCTTCAGGCTGAATTACAAACGCCGACTCGCAGAGCACTCTTTTTGAATTGGTCATGTTTTTTTTCCTACTGAGGGAGTCCGGGTCAGACTAGCTTCAAAATACCCCGTGCTTTTCGTCAGAGCTGACAAAAATAAAGACTGTGTGTCATGGTACCCTGACGACCTATCGTGTTGCCAACTACTGGACTAGGCTTGATTATTGACAAGCCCCGAGAAATAGGCAAGAATATTGCTGACTGCGGAATTAAACAAGAATCCCCAATTGAGATTGGCAATGCGAAAAACTCAATCGAACTCATTTGACCGCTTTCGTTTCACGTTTCTGAAAACACATATATTGGATGTCACCACAAGAAGTTTAAAATTCTTAACGTATTCCTCTATGCTTCATCACATATAAACGTTTTAGCCACTTAACACCATCAATGCTCGAGCCTTTTTCGAAATGTGTGAGTGGCAGGTTCTTGCGGTAGGGCAGAACATGCTTACTCTTTTCGGAAACATCTTGGTGGCTTTCAGTGATCCATTCATATTATCGTCAGCGCTGTTTTACCTTGTACGTCTAATGGAATCTGTTTCGGTTGATACCCGAGATTGGTTATTGTCTGGCGTTGACGGTATATATTTGGTAATTCCCAGGGAGTTGAGAATGATAACTGGAATGCAAACGGATCCATTGGTCGAGGAACGAATAAAACCGCATTTGAGCAGACCTGTAAAATAATAATTATAATAATAATAATAATAATGGTAACTATATCTCCAGCTTTGTGTGAGTGCAAGTATACCTTGACTTGGCAATGCAGGAAATCAATTTGTTATCATTTCATGTGATTGCCCATCTAGGCGATAAAATAAAACAAAAACATTTTTTTCTTTTCCACATTCCTTATATTAAGGTTCAACGGATACCTAAACCATCTTAAGAAACTTAAACGCCTCAAGAAAATGTGGCCATTTATCCCCATATAAAATCTCATTGATCAAGTGAACCACGATCTCGGCTGTCTTTTTGGGTTCAGAAAACTTTCATTTCACGTTGCTGAAAACGGCACTATCTGATGATGTCAGCGTAAGAAGTTTGACATGGATTACACTTTGCGTGACAAACTGTTTTCGCCGGTTTCCTCCTAAACATCGTGTTGCTTGCGAGAAATGTGCAAAGTTGGCATTTTTTGCGGCGTAGCTTTCAGAGCTTCGCTAACTTGGCATGTGTGTTAATTTCTTGGATAATTTATTCCCAACTGAATGAATATGTTACACGCAACCTAATGAGAACTTGTTATATCACCCATAAAGGCAGATTTATCGTGTGCAAATATCTGTAGGATTGACATTTTATGCGTTATTTTCTTCATTTTCTGTCTTAAAATGTCAATGAGTAATATGAAGAGTAACCTATTCAAAATTTGGAATTAACACCAGTTATTCACTTACAATGAAGATCAGGTGGTTACAATGAGGATCGGGTGGTTACAATGAGGATTCGGTGGTTACAATGAGGATTCGGTGGTTACAATGAGGATTCGGTGGTTACATTGAGGATCCGGTGTTTACAATGGGGATCCGGTGGTTACAATGAGGATCAGGTGATAACATTGAGGATCAGGTGGTTACAATGAGGATCAGGTGGTTACAATGAGGATCAGGTGGTTACAATGGGGATCAGGTGTTTACAATGAGGATCAGGTGATTACATTGACGATCAGGTGGTTACAATGAGGATAAGGTGGTTACAATGACGATCAGGAGGTTACAATGACGATCAGGTGGTTACAATGACGATCAGGTGGTTACAATGACGATCAGGTGTTTACAATGAGGATCCGGTGTTTACATTGAGGACCAGGTGGTTACAATGAGGATCCGGTGTTTACAATGAGGATCATGTGTTTACAATGAGGATCCAGTGTTTACAATGAGGATCAGGTGGTTACATTGAGGATCCGGTGTTTACAATGAGGATCAGGTGGTTACATTGAGGATCAGGTGGTTACAATGAGGATCAGGTGGTTACAATGAGGATCAGGTGGTTACAATGGGGATCAGGTGTTTACAATGAGGATCAGGTGATTACATTGACGATCAGGTGGTTACAATGAGGATTCGGTGGTTACAATGAGGATCAGGTGGTTACAATGAGGATCCGGTGTTTATATTGAGGATCAGGTGTTTACAATGGGGATCCGGTGTTTACAATGAGGATCAGGTGTTTACAATGAGGATCCGGTGTTTACAATGAGGATCAGGTGTTTACAATGAGGATCCGGTGTTTACAATGAGGATCCGGTGTTTACAATGGGGATCAGGTGTTTACATTGAGGATCAGGTGGTAACAATGACGATCAGGTGTTTACAATGAGGATCAGATGATTACATTGAGGATCAGGTGTTTACAATGAGGATCAGGTGTTTACAATGAGGATCAGGTGTTAACAATGAGGAACCGGTGTTTACAATGGGGATCAGGTGTTTACATTGAGGACCCGGTGTTTACAATGAGGATCAGGTGTTTACATTGAGGATCCGGTGTTTACAATGAGGATCAGGTGGTTACAATGAGGATCCGGTGTTTACAATGACGATCAGGTGTTTACAATGAAGATCAGGTGTTTACAATGAGGATCAGGTGTTTACAATCAGGATCAGGTGTTTACAATGAGGATCAGGTGTTTACAATGGGGATCAGGTGTTTACATTGAGGATTCGGTGTTTACAATGAGGATCAGGTGTTTACAATGAGGATCAGGTGTTTACATTGGTTATCAGGTGTTTACATTGAGGATCAGGTGTTTACAATGAGGATCAGGTGTTTACAATGGGGATCCGGTGTTTACAATGAGGAT
Organism: Haliotis rufescens; assembly: GCF_023055435.1. Taxonomy (NCBI): domain Eukaryota; kingdom Metazoa; phylum Mollusca; class Gastropoda; order Lepetellida; family Haliotidae; genus Haliotis; species Haliotis rufescens. The sequence continues at coordinate 9,358,456 of NW_025964383.1, forward strand.
CAGGTGTTTACAATGAGGATCCGGTGTTTACAATGAGGATCAGGTGTTTACAATGGGGATCAGGTGTTTACATTGAGGATCCGGTGTTTACAATGAGGATCAGGTGTTTACAATGAGGATCACGTGTTTACAATGGGGATCAGGTGTTTACATTGAGGACCAGGTGGTTACAATGACGATCAGGTGTTTACAATGAGGATCAGGTGTTTACAATGAGGATCACGTGTTTACAATGGGGATCAGGTGTTTACATTGAGGACCAGGTGGTTACAATGACGATCAGGTGTTGACAATGAGGATCAGGTGGTTACAATGACGATCAGGTGTTGACAATGAGGATCAGGTGTTTACAATGAGGATCAGGTGGTTACATTGAGGATCCGGTGTTTACAATGACGATCAGGTGTTTACAATCAGGATCCGGTGTTTACATTGAGGATCCGGTGTTTACAATGAGGATCAGGTGTTTACAATGGGGATCAAGTGTTTACAATGGGGATCAGGTGTTTACAATGGGGATCAAGTGTTTACAATGGGGATCAGGTGTTTACAATGGGGATCAGGTGTTTACAATGGGGATCAGGTGTTTACATTGAGGATCCGGTGTTTACAATGAGGATCAGGTGGTTACATTGAGGATCCGGTGTTTACAATGACGATCAGGTGTTTACAATCAGGATCCGGTGTTTACATTGAGGATCCGGTGTTTACAATGAGGATCAGGTGTTTACAATGAGGATCATGTGTTTACAATGGGGATCAAGTGTTTACAATGGGGATCGGGTGTTTACAATGGGGATCAAGTGTTTACAATGGGGATCAGGTGTTTACAATGGGGATCAGGTGTTTACAATGGGGATCATGTGCTTACAATGAGGATCAGGTGTTTACAATGGGGATCATGTGTTTACAATGAGGATCATGTGTTTACAATGGGGATCAAGTGTTTACAATGGGGATCAGGTGTTTACAATGAGGATCAGGTGTTTACAATGAGGAATCAGGTGTTTACAATGGGGATCAGGTGTTTACAATGAGGATCAGGTGTTTACAATGAGGAATCAGGTGTTTACAATGGGGATCAGGTGTTTACATTGAGGATCCGGTGTTTACAATGAGGATCAGGTGTTTACATTGAGGATCAGGTGTTTACAATGGGGACCGGGTGGTTACAATTGGGGATCCTCAGGTTACAATGGGGATCGGATGGTTACAATGGGGATCAGGTGGTTACAATGGGGATCAGGTGGTTACAATGGGGATCGGATGGTTACAATGGGGACCGGGTGGTTACAATGGGGATCAGGTGGTTACAATGGGGATCCGGTGGTTACAATGGGGACCGGGTGGTTAGAATGGGTATCAGGTGGTTACAATGGGGATCGGGTGGTTACAATGGGTATCAGGTGGTTACAATGGGGATCATGTGATTACAATGGGTATCAGGTGGTTACAATGGGGACCGGGTGGTTACAATGGGGATCGGGTGGTTACAATGGGGATCGGGTGGTTACAAAGGGGATCAGGTGGTTACAATGGGGATCGGGTGGTTACAATGGGAATAAGGTGGTTACAATGGGGAGCGGGAGGTTACAATGGGGATCAGGGTGTTACAATGGGGATCGGGTGGTTACAAAGGGGATAAGGTGGTTACAATGGGGATCGGGTGGTTACAATGGGAATAAGGTGGTTACAATGGGGATAAGATGGTTACAACGGGGACCGGGTGGTTACAATGGGGATCAGGTGGTTACAATGGGAATAAGGTGGTTACAATGGGGATAAGGTGGTTACAATGGGGACCGGGTGGTTACAATGGGGATCAGGTGGTTACAATGGGGATAAGATGGTTACAACGGGGACCGGGTGGTTACAATGGGGATCAGGTGGTTACAATGGGAATAAGATGGTTACAACGGGGATCAGGTGGTTACAATGGTGATCGGGTGGTTACAATGGGAGTCCGGTGTTTACAATGGGGACCGGGAGGTTACAATGGGGATCAGGTGGTTACAATGGGTATCAGGTGGTTACAATGGGGACCGGGTGGTTACAATGGGGATCGGGTGGTTACAATGGGGATCAGGTGTTTACAAAGGGGATCGGGAGGTTACAATGGGGATCAGGTGGTTACAATGGGGATCGGGTGGTTACAATGGGAATAAGGTGGTTACAATGGGGATAAGATGGTTACAATGGGGACCGGGTGGTTACAATGGGGATCAGGTGGTTACAATGGGAATCGGGTGGTTACAATGGGGATAAGATGGTTACAATGGGGATCGGGTGGTTACAATGGGAATAAGGTGGTTACAAAGGGGATAAGGTGGTTACAATGGGAGTCCGGTGTTTACAATGGGGACCGGGTGGTTACAATGGGGATAAGGTGGTTACAATTGGGATCGGTTGGTACAATGGGGATCGGTTGGTTACAACGAGGATCAGGTGTTTTCAATGGGGATCGGGTTATTACAATGGGGATAAGGTGGTTACAATGGGGATAAGGTGGTTACAATGGGGATCGGGTGGTTACAATTGGGATCGGTTGGTTACAACGAGGATCGGGTGGTTACAATGGGGATCAGGTGGTTACAATGGGGATCAGGTGGTTACAATGGGGACCGGGTGGTTACAATGGGGATCAGGTTGTTACAATGGGGATCGGGTGGTTACAATGGGAATAAGGTGGCTACAATGGGGATCAGGTGGTTACAATGGGTATCAGGTGGTTACAATGGGGACCGGGTGGTTACAATGGGGATCAGGTGGTTACAATGGGGATCGGGTGGTTACAATGGGGATCGGGTGGTTACAATGGGGATAGGGTGGTTACAATGGGGATAAGGTGGTTACAATGGGGACCGGGTGGTTACAATGGGGATCAGGTGGTTACAATGGGGATCCGGTGGTTACAATGGGGACCGGGTGGTTAGAATGGGTATCAGGTGGTTACAATGGGGATCGGGTGGTTACAATGGGGATCGGGTGGTTACAAAGGGGATCAGGTGGTTACAATGGGGATCGGGTGGTTACAATGGGAATAAGGTGGTTACAATGGGGACCGGGTGGTTACAATGGGGATCATGTGATTACAATGGGTATCAGGTGGTTACAATGGGGATCATGTGATTACAATGGGTATCAGGTGGTTACAATGGGGACCGGGTGGTTACAATGGGGATCGGGTGGTTACAATGGGGATCGGGTGGTTACAAAGGGGATCAGGTGGTTACAATGGGGATCGGGTGGTTACAATGGGAATAAGGTGGTTACAATGGGGAGCGGGAGGTTACAAAGGGGATCAGGGTGTTACAATGGGGATCGGGTGGTTACAATGGGGATCAGGTGGTTACAATGGGAATAAGATGGTTACAACGGGGATCAGGTGGTTACAATGGTGATCGGGTGGTTACAATGGGAGTCCGGTGTTTACAATGGGGACCGGGAGGTTACAATGGGGATCAGGTGGTTACAATGGGGATCATGTGGTTACAATGGGTATCAGGTGGTTACAATGGGGACCGGGTGGTTACAATGGGGACCGGGTGGTTACAATGGGGATCAGGTGTTTACAAAGGGGATCGGGAGGTTACAATGGGGATCAGGTGGTTACAATGGGGATCGGGTGGTTACAATGGGAATAAGGTGGTTACAATGGGGATAAGATGGTTACAATGGGGACCGGGTGGTTACAATGGGGATCAGGTGGTTACAATGGGAATCGGGTGGTTACAATGGGGATAAGATGGTTACAATGGGGATCGGGTGGTTACAATGGGAATAAGGTGGTTACAAAGGGGATAAGGTGGTTACAATGGGAGTCCGGTGTTTACAATGGGGACCGGGTGGTTACAATGGGGATAAGGTGGTTACAATTGGGATCGGTTGGTACAATGGGGATCGGTTGGTTACAACGAGGATCAGGTGTTTTCAATGGGGATCGGGTTATTACAATGGGGATAAGGTGGTTACAATGGGGATAAGGTGGTTACAATGGGGATCGGGTGGTTACAATTGGGATCGGTTGGTTACAACGAGGATCGGGTGGTTACAATGGGGATCAGGTGGTTACAATGGGGATCAGGTGGTTACAATGGGGACCGGGTGGTTACAATGGGGATCAGGTTGTTACAATGGGGACCGGGTGGTTACAATGGGAATAAGGTGGCTACAATGGGGATAAGGTGGTTACAATGGGTATCAGGTGGTTACAATGGGGACCGGGTGGTTACAATGGGGATCAGGTGGTTACAATGGGGATCGGGTGGTTACAATGGGGATCGGGTGGTTACAATGGGGATAGGGTGGTTACAATGGGGATACGGTGGTTACAATGTGGATCGGGTGGTTACAATGTGGATCGGTTGGTTACAACGAGGATCAGGTGTTTACAGTGGGTATTAGGTGGTTACAAGGATAATCGAGTGGTTCATTAGAGATCGGGTGATTTCAACGAAGGGCCGGATCGGGTGGTTACACCTTCTCAGCCATTTGCAATTTAAAACAATAAAAAAACATTCATCCATACATTACCGAAGACATTAATCATCTTTCATGACAAAGGTCATGGCATCTTTTGGCTCCTGAAAAAAAAGAAAATTTACAAACCACAATTCGTTTGATGATATAAAAGGTGTCCGCGGTACCTGTTCCAAAAACATATTTGTTCAATTTTTGTTAATTTGATTATTCTACACAAGCTCAAAAACAATCAGGGGTAATCAAAGAACCGTAAATAAAACCCCGTAATTGTGAGGCATGCCTTTGATCTGAGCGATCGTTACGGGTGAAATGCGTGCGTGTACATTACAGGTAATAAAGCACTTTTCCGCTGTGTCCTCCCATACCGGCCTTGTCGATTGCACCAATTGCACCGATCGCCGTAATGAGGCAGGAACCCCAACAACGTGCTTCACCGAATACAAGTACTTAATTCCTTGCTCGGTATAAAAGTGAAGCGTGTTTATCAGTTTATACTCTAATCTCAAGGCGTATGTCATTTCCGATAGATAAAGCGCATTTCCAAACGTACGGAATGCGAACTTATTCGTCCCGTTGACGGAAATTTGCGGGAGGGTGAAATGATTTGGAATAAATCTTGGTGTCCTGTTTCACGTGCAAACGGATGCCAATTTGTAAATGTATACGACAAGTTGCACTCAATGTCCAGTTAGCCCGTCGACCGCTTCGTTTAAAGCGCCGTATGGCAATAAATAGTTATGGGAATTGTATTTGTGCATTGGGCAGTAATTTAGGCTTACTCGTAGGAATGCCCAAATGACCGTTTGATTGGAGTAGATCCGGGCAAATATTGATCATATTATCTTTGAGTAGATATCTCTGGCCCTGTGGCATTTCCTACACAATAGGAAGGTGATACTCACTTCAACAAGCGATTGAACTGGGTAGGAGTTGCGTGCACTGATACATAACATCAAACATCAATGTTACCAGTTCGCGCATTTTATTTCTTCTATTTTCATATCAATTCTATGGTACCGATAAAATCGAGGGGAGTCTCTCATAAATTCGGCTGTAGTTTGAACCACAAACTTTCAAATCTGACACCTCAGACGAATCTAAACAAATAAAAGGGTGGGAGTCTCTTGAAACAGTTGGATACATATTCCAATATTTGAAACACAAGCGCTGTTTGCAGACATTCTATTGTCATCCAGGCACTGGGCGTGAGAAATTCATTTGCTATTATTCTTTATATTGCAAACACAGCTTTGTAATATCCAGGCTATGCTTGTTCAAATCGATTTCACTCAATCTGATACTCATAATAATATCTGTCTACAAAACTAACCAAAGCGCAAGAACATCAAAGTTTTTGGGTTTGCAAAAGTGGCTGTGTTTGCGATCGGAATAGTTCCATGGAAATTCGGAGTAATGACGAATTCCGGCATCGTGTCCTGTAATCTCGTTTATCTAAAACGACACGAGACTAGACGCGAGAAAAAAGTACAAGGCGAGAAAACAGGGGAAATGACGAGAAACGACGTATCTAATTGAAGGCTGAAAGTCTTATTGTGGTAATATTACATCCAGTGCTTCCTCGATGGCGCGTTTATGTCATCAACGATGTCTGGTTCTCTATTAGTGACAAGTTGGTATTTGATTGCGACCGGAACTCTGAAGTAGGAGGATGGTAGCTACTTTATCTGACGACTATAGTAACTTTACGTACAAATATGCATAGAGAGTGTTCCTGGTGTACATCTGCTTCATGTCATAGACACTACAATGGGTGTACGCGCCGCACTAACGCGATTTAATTATATGTCCCAGACTTCTGCAATTTGTTTTAAACATGTCGATACTTTCGTGAGTGAGAATGTGTGTTACTCTGCTGAAAGTCCGACTTATCACGGCGGTAGAGCTCAAGAATTGTTTGGGATGTTGTTAGAGACAATCATTTCTCGGTCACTTTTTCAAGACGTTTCTCTGAAAGGGAGAGACGTGTTAACTATGTTCACAACACATTCAGGGAACGATGACCTTTTTAAATAAAAATAACATTCCTCACTTGAAACCGTCAGTGTGTGATTTTGCATCCAAATGTAAATATGAAATGCAGATCATGCAATGAATTTAATGAGACTTTCCAACACATGGTCAGTGGATGCACAAACACAGTATCTTAAGTGACATGGTGGAGAGGCTTGATCCTCATAACCGTCTTTGCCATGTTTGTGGTTTTGAAACAAAGGTCCATCACTGGTACGACCCAGAATATGTACAGGGCCAAACGGCCAAACTGCCAAGCTGCAGTGTTGGGGAATCTTCACATTCTCTGAAAAAATATTATTACCTTTTCAGGAATTTGATGTACATGTTTTTGGTGAAACCTGAGCAATAACTGAGCAATAATTAAACTTCCCTAATTCTTTAGAGGCATAAACATATTTTTACAAATACCACAGCTAATTGTGGCGCCTAAGACCGCTCAACCAGTTGTGCCCCGTTGAAGCACTAAGATAGTTTTGTCGAGTTCCCGGACATCGATTTTCCTGTTTGGAATAGTGCATATCGAATTTCTAAATTCAAGAGAGCAGATCCATCGAAAATGCCTGTATTATAGGTATGAACTTCTTCTAACACAGACAGTAAAGTATTAATAGAGAAGTCTCAGTATATGGCTCTAGACGTTTACGATTAAATGGCATCTCTATGTCGGATGGAGTGATCGAAGACTTAAACGAAGACTCTGACCTGGCATTAACAACGACAACTTAAGCGTTGGTAACCTTGATTGAACTTCTAGACTCCGTCGCCACGGTCCATCACTTTTCAGTTCAAGGTGCAATAAAAGATTTAAAAATGTACGTTTATGTGAGTTCTCTGTGGGAATAGATATCCCAAACTGACATTTGTTACCTTTGCGAATACATTTGGCATGTAAAAAATGAAATCCCAACAGGGAATAAATTGTCATCAAAATCAGCCTCTACAGTTGATAAAAGTGCTGCAGCGCGGCCGAACTCTATATTCTAGCAATATTCTAGCTATGGAACCTCGGCATGTAGATAATTGAATATGGTCCAAACAAACCAGTGATTGATATTTTGAGCAACGTCAAACGCCGTCGGGTGCGATGTCACGCAGTCAACCTAATCTGACCTGATCATCTCACCCATTGAACCCCCTCTAATGCAGGACCGCCTCCATGGTCTAGTGGTAGAGCGTCCACCCGGAGAGCGGAAGGTCCGGGGTTCGATCCCCGGCCGCGTCATACAAAAAGACGTTAAAAGATGGTATTTGTTGTTACCCTGTCTGGCATTCGGCATTAAGGGGCTAAAACAAGGACTGGTCGGCTCGGAGTCAGTATACAGTGTCTGAATGGGGTATTCATGTTAAACTGCGGTATGGTATCTCAGTGAGCTAGCACTATAAATCGGCATCAATCCGGACTAGTACAAGCAGCCACACAAACCAAACACATGCACGTCGCTATATAAGTGCAATAATCTTGGACGCGACGTTAAACCCCATTTCACCTCACCTCACCCTCACCTTTTTCTAATCAGGGTTCCAACGGGGGGTATCCAGACTAGTCGTATACAGGCTAGAAGAAAGAGACGACCACAATGAATGTGTGCATGAGTGAGTTGGATTTAGTATTTAACTTATATCCTTGTGTAATGTCATCTTCCAGAGGCAAGGGACTATAAAATTCCAGTTTCCACCCTTGCCGAACTAGGCTAAAATTACGAAGATACATTTTGGCTGAACTAACGAGTCTGAATACATGACACTTTTTTTATGGATAGCAACGTCTTTTTATTCTTTGTACGACGAGGGGCAGTCGGGTAGCCTAGTGGGTAAAGCGTTCGCTCTTCACGCCGAAGACGGTTCGATTCCCGACATGGGTACAACGTGTGAAGCCCATTTCAGGTGTCCCCCGCCGTGATAATGCTGGAATATTGCTAAAGGTGGCGTAAAACCATACTCACTCATTCACTTTGTACGACGTTTCAGAGCTCCTTCTTGCTCCTTCTGCCGTGCCAAATTCGTTCGATCGCAGCATTTGCAGAGCATTTGTACCGTCAACCGGGCGTCGACACATATTTTCCAAATATTTTAATGTTTTTGGCGAGGTAAGAACCGTTTTATTACAATATGGATATCAATTATCTATCAGATCGTCTTGACTGGGCACCGCCATTTGTTTGAAGCAAATGATGGGGACCTATTCTAATCCGGGTTCCGACGGTGCGCATCCATATTATTATGCTTAAACGCGAACCCGAAACCAGATGACCTACGATGGTCTTTCGAACTATCAAGATAAAACTCTGCAAGAACGCTTCGATGACTCTAGGAGACCAATGGGCTACTCGACACACAATAACAGGATGCTGAACAGAGACATTAATTTATCAACACAATGATAGATGGTTAAAATATAACTGTTTGATTTAACAGATTTAAACTTTACAGCCAAAGTTACTCAAGCTATAAAACAGACCGTCTCTATTTTTATGTGCCTGTGAAACCAGACTAAAAGTCGACTGTTTATATGTTCCAATTTGGAAGGGTTTACGGCCTACACGCAGATTGAGAGTAATGCATATCACTTATTCACAAATGTCAATGTTGGACTGAACAAAGCAGGGACAGAAATGCTTCGAAAACAGTCGATATTTAAGGTCTTATAAATTAAGGTACAATTACACTCTAAATTTAACGCTTGCAAGTCAAATTCAAACGAACGCGCGTTGCTTAAGCAAAGAAATTGTACACGACACTATCGTTACCAATGGTGCCAACGTAATTGCCAAAAGCTATGGGTGCAAAAGACGATGGCTCGATGTTAGAAACAGAACGGTCAGCCCAGTACAAGACGTATAAATGACTCGAAAAACAATCTCAGGTCTTTGTGTAGTTAAACTTATAAAATGATTTAACCGCCTACGTGTTCGCCTCGGGGGTACATGGGTTCATTAACTAAGGCCTCTGAAAGTTTTCCTTTTTCGTTTTTCTTTCGAGAAAAATCGATGTAACGATGTAACTTTTTAAATAGGTGGTGCACTGAGTGCGTATTTAGTATCACCCGTGGCAGGAAAATCTGTAACCTTGGCATCGCTGGCTGCTGTGGTCAAATCAAGCAACGTGGTGGTAAGGGAGTGGTCAGTTATTACAGAGAGGGGAGACGGGGTGACAAATAATGAAAGTTCGAATAAAGATTTATATTTGAACATAATTTTACTTGTTCAAATGCTACACGTATTGGAGGGTCAGCAAAATATGATACAGTCTAAAGACCAATCACTCCACCCTCCCTCACTCATCCCCCATCGAACAATGAATGTCCCAACACTAACGACACTATATTTTATCGCCCGACTATCATACCGTTTTCGCAACAACTACTCCTCTTCCTAAAGATAGAAATAAATATCTTAATTACTGAGAAAAATGTTTATCCATGCTATAAACTGCAGAATATGAAACAAACACGAAAACGTTAGTATGGCTTTAACGTCTCTGCTTAATTTTAAAAGTTCTGAGACACTCTAATTTTTTTAGTTGCCAGATAAAGACACGAAGTCTACGTTCTCAGCCATTGAAAAAAAAACTGTTTGGACCTTAAAGTATCATTTATGGGAACGTAGCATTATGACCTGTGCACTCTTGTCATGGTCTAAAAGAAGCTCCTGGCAGCAATATTTCGTTTTTATTTGCCCTCGGGGGAGTTTGGGAAAGGGGCGGGAGACAGAAGTTACTTCCTGTGCGTACGGTAACAGGTGTTCCCATTTCCTGGACATGTATAAAAGTCTGCTTGTCACAACATTCCACACTTGCACAAAGATAACACAGCTTGTACGAAAAAAGAATTGATTGAAACTCGAGTTGACATCTTCAACACTTGGAGCTAGGTATTTAAACACATGGTAAATGGGGTTGTGTGCGTTGATGTAGATAGGATGATAACGTTGTAGTGATTGAGTGAGTGAGATGGGTTAAACGCCCCTTTCAACAGTATTCCAGTTATGTTACAGCGTGTCAGCTTGATGGTGGATGAAGGCCCTAAGTGATGAAGATCTTTGGCATTTACCACTGATGAATTCCACATGCATGGTTATGGTACTGACAAATCGATGAACATCGTCATTGCGAATCAGGGATTCGAACCCACGATCGGTACAGGATTCTGGCACGCCTGGGGGTCGCAACTCTGCACAAAATGTTGCGGACAGTCCTGCCGTCTTTGAATGTCATATGCAATATGAGCGTAGGCGGTTACAGTGTATTCCGTATGAGTGAGTGAGTGAGTGAGTGAGTGAGTGAGTGAGTGAGTGAGGTGAAACAGACACAATAACCGCTTTTGATTACCTCGTTCAGTGATTCCCTCAGTTATTAGAGAGTTAAAGTGAATTTGTAGCACAGAAATCTTGACGACAACTAAACAAGCCTTAACCTATACGCCTGGTTCAATTGCAAAGAGCCAATGTGGTACCATCGATTGGTACGTTTATTTTGATAGTTCATACTTTTTACAAACATTAAGGAAACTGATAGGGTAGCTAAATCTTACCAGGCATTTACCTCTATTAAAGAAACACCAATGCGTACGTAGACCTGCTGTCTTATTTCAAGGAAATTCCAGACATTCTGATTCTTATACATTTATGCAGAAGCCTTAATTTAATCAATTCCCATGATATTAAATATTTCTGGAATTTACGTGGCATCTGTGGAATGTAAAAAATGATATTGAGTCGACTGTTCCTGTTGTATAATGTAGGAATTTAGTACATGAATGTCTTTAAAAGGTGAAATCTACTTCACTTAGGAAAGGACATTTTGCAGCCTTTTTGGAAAATTTCATGTTTACCGAATCAGGGACATCAGGTCCGTCTGTCATTCTAGTTTAATAAACAAAAAGTATATTTAATAGACTCAGATGATACATATTCGATTTCAAATTAGTTTATGTAAATGATTTTAGAACTGATTCGAACGGGTGTTTTATGCAGCATTTATGACTTAATATAAGTCAACGGTAGGAATATGCTTTTATTACAATATGACTATATAGTTGTGTGGATGATGTATTAGATCATTTTCCAAAATACATTTAAATTTCGTTTCGGGTTCAACTTGCTCATAAGTTTCGACCACACACACGTTAAAATTGTCAAATATTATGTCTAGTTCGTCAAAGCCTTGAGACTGTGTGTTATACCTTGGTTTCACGCTGTAGGGCATTTGACATTTGTTTGGATGTCTTCAACAGGTATTCACTAACAAGGGACCTTTCTTTTTCTTTTCCGTGCCGCCGGCCCACCTCTGAAAACACACAAATAAGTGAGGACGCCCTCGTGCCTAGTTTGGCGCATACAAGTGCAACATGTCTTTAGATGTCGATTATCTTAATGTCCAAGCAACCCCCATTCGACCCCTCCTCACTCCCCGCAAACCTGAGTGTTAGGGCAAGCCGCCGTCAGTAAAGGGGGGTAACCAAAGCTGTTTTCCACGACACTCGTGGTCGACCTGTAAGTGAATATTTGGATACTGACCGTGGCGGAATTGTAAGTCAGTTAACATCGGTACACCTACAAACAGCAGCAGCAGCAGCACATACTCGTCATATATTTCTGTCCAGCAGGGGGACACTTTGACGTGTAACTGTCAACGTCACATTAGTTTTAGAATAAACTAGCCGATTAGGAAATAAACATACTGTATTTTCTACCATGAATTTGAAAATACTCGATTCTGATTGGTCAATCAGACGTTGTCAAATCATAATAAACCACCTCTGATTGAAACAGTCGATTTGACGGCCGCATCACCGCAGAAGCTAATATACATAGAATAGTACTTTTTTAATCATTGTCGTTAGGCATATTTGAATAATTATATCTACAATTACAGGTTACAAACTGCAAAGTTGCGGTTACTAAAATATTCAAAGGATGCATGGCAATACATTTCGTGCAGAACACGATGGAAATCTTCAAAGAGAATGTATTTTAAGTTGAAATTTAACATTTGATACCTCGAGCTGCCCGTTCGGTTCTAAATTAAATTTAGCGCTGCTAAATCTACACGTAACCTAGCCCAAGATTGAAAACACGGTATGTTTATATCGTAGATAACGCTTCCCACGAGGAACTAAACGTATTACTGTGTCATAATGTCTCTTCGGTGTTTTCTGTTTAAACAGACACGTGAAAAATATGCTAGCTTCTGCCATGTGAAAAACGCCTGTCAAATCTGTGTCAAGGTAACGCAAAGAGAATACGGCAGGCTGTGTGATGGGAGCCCCAAGGGAGGTAACTCTGGACCATTTTGATGGTTGCGAGGGGAAAAGGCTGACGCATGTGTGTCAGAAATGTCACACGGTTAAATTCTTAAAATGGTGAATGCTGTCTCTGATTATAACAATTTAACAGATAATACCCCCAACCTGCCTCTTCGTAGTCCTCCAAGTACAGTATCTACATTCTGAAAAGAAATTCATAAGTCTAGGCTTCATTCAAAATGGTAAAAAGTAGACGCATATGCCTATCTGCATATCTTGGTATTACTTCAAGGGTATGTTTAATATCACTACGTAGGTGTATTTCTTGATGTGTACATGCTATTTTAAACGGTTTGGTTGTCTTCTCAAACTGCAAATGTCAGGTTAAAGGTGCCATGAAGATCTAAGAAGTATGTGTTTGAGAGAATGCAGCTTAACGCCTCAGTCAGCAATATCTACGCTATTTCACGGCTGGTTGTGTGTACGAGTCTGGGCCAGACAAACAAGCTCTATTAATAATCTGGAAGAACTGAGTATAATTGGTTGTGAAAAACATTAAATTGATTGGCTCGTTTCGCAGAAATAAAACATCGAATGTTTTGAAGTACTGATCGATAAAATATCCTGATCCATGACATTGATTAACGATGACACACAATCAGCTAGGTCATGAATCCATATCTTAGGTTCTCGTTGACATGTTTGATAAAAATAATAATTCTGTGTTGTGACAATGGGAGTTATTGTTTTCGGTGACCATGTTCCCAAATTGTGAAAGTGTTACTGGTACGTCGATCTGCTCCATCTGACTCCAGATAAATAAAACCCAATCAACATGTCCGTAAAGAAAACAAGAACTTGAAGCAGGTTTTTTTTTATTGTTTGTTGTCAGACGCCGCATCAACAATACTCAGGCATTTGATGTCGGACCAGACAAAACAATGATTCAACAACGATCCGCGACGTTCGGGTGCGTTGACACGCTATCAACCAAGGTGCCGTACCTGAAAACCCAAACAATTTAATCGCCTCGAATGACAAGTATATTTGCTAGGGACCAATTCTAAAAACGGGGTGGAATAGGTCTTCAGCAACCCATGCTTGCCGTAAAAGTCGACTCTGCTTGTCGTAGGAGGCGACTATCGGGATCGGGTGGTCAGGCTCGCTGACTTGGTTGATGCATGTCATCGATCCCAATTGCGTGGATCGATGCTCATGATATTAATCACTGGATTGTCTGGTCCAGACTCGATTATTTACAGACCGCCGTCATATAGCTGGAATATTTCTGAGTGCGGCGTAAAACAACCAACCAACCAACCAGCCAAAAACGGGAATCCACGGTAGTGTTTTGTGTGCAACGTCTATAATACTGTGGGGGAGGGGAGGCAACTCGTGCATGTAGCATATTTTATGAATGCTTGAAATACTTCTGTCGTACCTGATCAGTTGGTTTACTCCCAGTAGTCAAATGTCCCATCAGTCAAGCCCCCGTTACACTATCAAAAACTTTGATCAATAACATGATCAAAGTCCATTTTGACCAAGTTTTTGAAAGCGTAACATGCCGTCAAAAACTTTGACAAAGTTTTTAACGGGACTTTGATGGAATAGAAACCGATTCTATTTCTCGTCAAACTTTGATCAAAGTTTGATGACGTTGATTAAATTTAGCCAATCAGACTGCAAGGAATATTTACCCCTTTTCAATCGGAAGTGGATAGTGTCAAGTCAAAATGAGTTAACTAATTTCGACAGACGAGACGAGATGTTTGAAGAATTAATCGATTTGTTTCAACAACGAGCAGCCATTCTCGGGTAAATATGCCTTTGGGGTAGACTGCAGTATTTGGGTCCCCACTTCGGAAGGAACGTTTTTACGTGTTAACGGAAGTTGTCGAATGAAAAACGTTCCACGCATGCGCAGTTCGTTATTTACGGTCGAAGCGAGAGGATTTGTTGGCCGCCATTTTTCTACCGAACGCTGTCTGCAGTTCAGTATTTTCTTACACAGGCAACACACGGGGGGTACAAAGGGGGTATTGTCCCCCCTTGTCGAAATATTAACGTAAAAGGGGGTTACACCCCTCTTTTTTTCAAATAAATCGCACGACGGTAAGTTCATTCTGTTACTTGAACAATATATTTTGTTGGGCGGACAACACAGCGGGGTTCAAGGCAGGTACAACCCCACCTTTATGACATTTTTAAAGAAAAGTACGGGGGGTAAAGAGGATCCCCCTTTTTCAAATAAATCGCAATACGCAAAATTCTCATTCAAACAAATCATTTGAAACGTTGAATTCGTTTTGACTGTCATATAGATTCTAGGACCTAAGTCTGTGGATCCATCTAGACCTAGTTCAATTTCTTTTTCTGCTTCTTTTTCATCTTTTTCTTAAACGATCATTTTGTTTCTAAGTTTAATAAATGTTAACACGGCCGGTGAACTTAGAAACTGATCAATTGAACAACTCAAATATTTCTTTTCTGATAATGTTTTGAACAAAATAATTGTCATACATTCCCGCATTCGCCCCATACCTATGCAAAGATGTCTTCACTGTACGCCAAGTCGACTCTGTTTTATTTGTACAAGCCACACTTTATGAATTTACAAGTTATGAGCGAAGTTGCTTTCGTAGTAACGAGTCCATAAAAGGAAAGTCACATGATCAGACACGTGACGTCTTACGTCATTTATGTCCCGCCCACAAACAACAAGAAGTTGACAGTACAATAATTCGGCTTCACTTTCTATCGTAAAACTCTCGACCCCCACTTTTCACGTCCAGCTCATTTTTGGGGTCCTTTTTGCTAAAAAATGCCTCCTAACGGATTTCGGGCGCGCTTATTTATAAGGGAAGCTGCCTTTGCCTACCCGGACGCCGCCTTCTCAACATGGCAATGAACAAAATACATTTGACAACAGCCAACAATTCTTCGTCAGTAGCACAAGATAAGTACCATCAAAACTTTGACGGCCTGTCAAAAGCTTTGATGGGTGTAAAAAGTCCAACTTTGACCAAGAAAAACAAGTTTTTGATCAAAGTTTTTGATAGTGTAACGGGGGCTTCAGACAATCGAGTAGCACATTAGTGTGTGCAGAATGTGTAAAAGGCTAGTTTGTAAGACTTAAAGGAGCACTGATCTAACGCAATGCCCCGGACTGGTTGTTGCCTTTGTTATTGTTTTTTCCCGTGAGTACCCGGATGATACGCAACGCAACTGAGCGTGACCAGAGACTGGGCTACCGTCTTCAAGGACAGCTAAATAAACATGTAAACTAAATAAACGCTTTAACCACTAGGCTACCCGACCGCCCCCATGAAACTTATGAAGGGGCCTTATGAAACTTATGAAAGTGCCTATAGAACGTACATTTATTAATGTAATTATTATAACCTATGGAATGTATGTTTTGTTTAATGCATTAATGACATATATTATACACCCTAAAAAAAGAAAACGCACCTGTAGGCAGATTTTAAGTAAATTTATTGTACCTAATAAAGTCGATATATTTGATTTAATATCTCAGATACAAATATGATATTTTGGAGCTCTATAGTAACATGTTGTCGTTGTACAAAGGCATTGAAAACTGTTCATTGTCATGTCACATAAGGCCACAAGGTAGCGCTGAACTCAGTATCTTGTGTGACCGCCCCTGGCAGCAATCACGGATCTGCATCTCCTTGGCACTGACTGGATACGTGTACGAATTCTGTCCTCCGGAATTCTGCGCCATTCTGCTTTTAACGCGTTGGCCAGTTGTCGGAGTGTCTGCTGCATGTTCTGATGTTGACATCCACGTCGATCAAGTTAATCCCAGATGTGTTCGATTGGGTTGAGATCTGGAGATCTCGACGGCCAGGGCAAGTCCTTGATGTTGGCATTATGAAGGTAGTCTACCGTGACACGAGCTGTGTGCGGTGAAGCGTTGTCTTGTTGATCTCGTGGTGTAGGATATGACAGTCTGGCCCAATATCCTCCTAAAACCAGGGATGCGACCTGCAGTCTCCATAGTCGAATGTAGCGATCCTGTGCAGGGGTGGTAACTCTAGTTCGGCCTGAATTGAACTGTGTCTATCGGTCTCAAAGGCGGCAAATGGTGCTGTGGTGGACGTTGAAGTGGCGTGCAACAGAAGACTGCGATTCCCCTCTTTGGATACGTCCTATGACGATGTTCCGATCGGCAGCGCCGAGTCACGGCAATTTCGAACTTGAAAAATGTTGACAATTGAATGACAAATTATTGGCTTATGCTTGCCTTTTTATAGCCACTACCACGAGTTACGAATGCCATTACTTACACGTGAAGTTTGCTTTACTGTTTTCCTCCATGACATTTTTTAACAAATGTGGACAAAATGCTGTTTAAGACATTACAAATGGACAATGGCTGCGTTTTGACGCACCGTTTGTCGAATATCAGCACACCAACATTTTCCAATAACATATATCCAATTTATATACCGGGTTTTTTGTGTAGTCATGTTCAATGAACGACATACTACCTTTACATTTCTTTTTTTTAAGAAAATGTGCATTTTCTGGAATATATTTGTCATATTATATGTACATTTTCTTAATATTTATTATATTAAATGTGCTTATATGATCCAATGATCCAAGGGAAATAACTCTGACTACAGTTGTGCTTTATCATCAGTTTATTGATGAGAACACGGTCACAAGTATGATGTAGTACGTTATAGATCTTATACAATATCAAGTTGTGATAGAGACATCAACATCACACAAACACTGACATCAAACATGTTATAAACGTATATGCATGTACTGTGGAAAATACTAGGTTTTCATGATACTTAAAAAGTCAATACTGAACTGAAATGAGTTTCATGCCGACTGAGTTGTGCACATTGAGAAGTGAGTGAGTGATAATACTATAGTGAGAAGTGAGTGAGTGATAGTACTATAGTGAGAAGTGAGTGAGTGATAGTACTATAGTGAAAAGTGAGTGAGTGATAGTACTATAGTGAGAAGTGAGTGAGTGATAGTTCTATAGCGAGAAGTGAGTGAGTGATAGTACTATAGTGAGAAGTGAGTGAGTGATAGTACTAGGGTGAGAAGTGAATGAGTGATAGTACTATAGGGAGAAGAGAGTGAGTGGTAGTACTAGAGTGAGAAGTGAGTGAGTGATAGTACTAGAGTGAGAAGTGAGTGAGTGAGTGATAGTTCTAGAGTGAGAAGTGAGTGAGTGGTAATACTGGAGTGAGAAGTGAGTGAGTGAGTGGTAGTACTATAGTGAGAAGTGAGTGAGTGGTAGTACTGGAGTGAGAAGTGAGTGAGTGAGTGATAGTACTATAGTGAGAAGTGAGTGAGTTGTAGTACTAGAGTGAGAAGTGAGTGAGTGGTAGTACTAGAGTGAGAAGTGAGTGAGTGATAGTACTAGAGTTAGAAGTGAGTGAGTGATAGTACTATAGTGAGAAGTGGGTGAGTGATAGTACTAGAATGAGAAGTGAGTGAGTGATAGTACTAGAGTGAGAAGTGAGTGAGTGGTAGTACTAGAATGAGAAGTGAGTGAGTGATAGTACTAGAGTTAGAAGTGAGTGAGTGGTAGTACTAGAGTGAGAAGTGAGTGAGTGGTAGTACTATAGTGAGAAGTGAGTGAATGATAGTACTAGAGTTAGAAGTGAGTGAGTGGTAGTACTAGAGTGAGAAGTGAGTGAGTGATAGTACTAGAGTGAGAAGTGAGTGAGTGATACTACTCAAATATAGAGTGAGTGAGTGATAGTACTATAGAGAGAAGTGAGTGAGTGAATGTTTAACACAAGTCAGCAATATTTCAGCTACATATCACAGCTATGATTGAAAATGTAGAATGTGTCTTGTGGAAACCTCCAAACAATACTGATATTGCACTGTGTTGATGTTGCACAGGTTAACTGGACTTCCAGGACCATTCAATGACAACACATGCCTAAATAAAGTGATTAAACCATATATCCTGAAACCCATAGTACCTGGAGTACATGACATGGAACAAACAAAGAGTAGGTAGGAACTGCCACTATATTTCTGTTATGAATATCAAGGCGTGTCAACAATGGGTCTTGGGTTTTACAACTCTGCAGAAACTCCAGAGCACTGGGACGATGCTGACAAACCAAGAAACATCAGGCCAACCTAGGACTCAAATCCACTGACATAGATTTCGGATTCAACAGTTATTTGACAGCATAATTTACACAGTTTCATATCAGAAAACCACTGATTGTTAGCGTGATGAGTAGATCTCTCTGGTCAGCAAACGAAGCACCAGCATCCAGTCTCCATTGTGATCATCCAATCCACATTATACACCTCACAATACAGACAAGAGGAAGGATTCCATCATGAAATTACAACTGTTTTAATAGATTTCCACATAGCTACAATGGTATGATATTCACAACAATTACAACAATCTGTGTAGGAGACCCCATGACATCCCGAGGAGACTTCCCGAGGCAAGGGAGGTAACTGACCCTTAAGTCAAAGTCCAGTTTCCACCCTTGTCAAACTGGGCTGGAATTTCTGGGCTCGCCCATTCCTTCTTATATGTTTGAATAAAAATAAAACTTCAGTCAACTTCAGTGTATACACCAGATGGTTTCATACATGTATCTAAACACATTTTACCAGAGCTACCGTCAAACTATTCCAAATCGGACAGTTTTCACCTACCTCTTGAGACCTACAGTGGGTACCCGGGTAATGTCGGGTAATAGGGGGGTGGTACTCAGGTAGTAAATTTAGACTCGTCCCAGCCCTAACTCCAGCAAATATATAACTCCACAATTCCAGTTGACGATACACAGTCTGCAAATCCTGCAATCGAACAAATTCGGCATGACAGTGAACCGGATGTCGATATGATTACAGTATTGTGTTTGGACTATGCACAGCAAATATATAACTCCACAATTCCAGCCTAGTTCAGCAAGATTTGAAACTGAACTCTTAAAGTCAGTTAATTCCCTTGCCTCAGGAAGATGCCTCTTGACTGATTAATCTGGGACAATTAGTTCCAGTTCTTCATACAAATCACGACAATCTCCAAATAAATATACAACCTTTCTGTATCAGCATCTAGTGATGGAGCACTATTTGCAATGACTAGACGCACACTTTCAGTGTCTATATACACAAAACCTTTTTGGAACATTAAATTAACATGTGCATTACAACATGTATGTATTCATGGGTTAGGACATGGTCATGATAAATATGTCGTACTGTGTACCACTGATCCTGTATTACAGAAACAGGTTTGGTAGACAAGCTGATTTGCAATCTCATTAAAATCAGGTTTTAGTTCTCGCTACTGCTGAAAAAAGATCTGAGGACATCCCATTAGGGGTCACGCCAGAACGACCTTTCATCCGACCAATCAGAGCGTCGCTTACCAGATCATGAAAGTGACAGTCGGAATGTGATTTCTAATCATGCAGCCTCGAAAACTTTAAAACGGGGAATTCCAAACGATAGTTACGGGCTTAACGACAGAATCTATACAATCTAGACCATATATTAGCCATTTGTGAATGTTCTTTTTTCAGGTTTTAAATTTTTAAGTGAGAATTTGTCAAAATATGTTTTGAAGCGTAGTCGCCAATTTGAAATTAGTGCCGTAAAGCACGAGAAAGCTGCCTTCTGATTGGCTAATGTCGATTTCTTGTCAGTAATTCCATTGGTCGGTCAGAATTCGCGAAAGGTCGGTCTGAGGTGACCCATAATGGGATGTCCTCAGATCTTTGTTGAGCGGCAGCGAGAACTAAGATCTGATTTGAATGAGATTGGCTCATTTGAAGACAAAACTTGGAATGATTTCCCGACGTGAGAATTACCTCCCTTAGATCTATTTCATCATATCAAGTGAAAAACATTCCTATTTTGTGCAACCATTACTAAGATCCCCACAACTGTTAATAACTTAAATTTTGAATAAACATAACCTTCCTTTCACACATTCACGTGCTAATTTCAAAATCACTGATATTATGATCAACCTGTCTAGTAAAAATAGAACTACTAAAACAGACAAGAATGTTATTTTCTACTCATGGTAAAAATACAACCATGTGAAAAAATTCTAAATAATGTATATTAAAATGTAATCACATACTGTATTATTTCTATGAAATATTTTCATTATTTTATCACAATACACTCAAGCTGATATATTTCATGAACATTAACTTCCATATAATTAACGTCAAACACATGTGAGAGAATCGAGGCATTTTCTATGTGAGTACCTATACTTAACAAATTTATTAAAGATTTATCATGTCTCCTGAAATCAATCAAGGTCTTTTCTATAATATCAACAGGCAAACTGTCGAGTGAAATTTTGTAGAGTTGTCTCCCTTTGATCATTTCATGAATTACAACACCCAAGCTGCAAGCTGTAAAATGTGACATAGATGCTGTGATTTAGGATGCAGAAGTGATCGACAACATCAATCTAATATTCCAATGAGGTGTCACTCATTTCTTAACAACTCCGGCCCACTCAACAAGCCAAATCAATCCAGGTATTGGTGTTGTCAGATATGCTTGGCGACTTACAAGCCGTGCACAGTGCCGAGTTTGTATGGATGAATTGTGGTACGAATGAAAAGGATGATGGCTTATTTCCCATGTCATGTAGATTGGTCTTCAGATTGTGTGCTAAATGATGGTTTCACTTACAACCACAAACATTCAGGTATTGAGATTCCACAGTTGTGTTCATCATCACTGGATGTCAATATCACGTCCATTGCATGAAATGTACAACACTGAAGTGTGACAGGTGACACATCAACACTGTCACTTCACAGGGTGGTGGTGCCAGGTGCTTGAATCCTGGTAACAGCTGATTGTCATGCTGATGTGTTGAAATGGATTACAGTCAATGACAGTGACAGACGTCCGTCACGCCCGGCAGTCGTCTATTACACATGGTATGTGACAGTGTGAGTGTCTTTCTTGCGGTGAGCGTGACACGCCATCATACAGCAGATGACCGTCAAGCCAGCGCCACAGCCCGTGAGGTAGAACGCCCACGATAACGTACAGCTACCTGGAACACAAGAAAGAACATGAGAACATCTCTTCACAAACATTTCAATACCGTTTCAATCCTATTCAAACAAACACTACATCAATCCTTTTCTTGTTTTCTAATGCTTATGACAAAATGTTTCAAAAATGATATCAATAAATTATAAACTTTTGTGCTTGATGTTAAAAGAAGCTGAACATTAATTGTTTGTGTTTAAAATGATTTTCAAGAGTTTTTGTAAGGAAATTAATTTGTATATGTATTGGAGGTGCATAATTTTGAATTTTGAATTCAGAAGCAATCTGAAACATCAATGCATGAATTGAAGTTAATAAATGGAACAAAACAAGATGCTGGTACAACATAATGTTTACTCATTCAATAAATACACAGCCATCTTGGGGCAGCGCTCCGGGGAAGCGAAGGTATTTGGCTAGTACAAAACATGACATTCATGATATACCAATATACCGATAATACTGCTCACCCTTAAAATCAATATTACAGAGACTCACCTAGATTATAGTGACCAGACATGCCATTACACGCCTGGTGAACTTCAATATTACAGAGACTCACCTAGATTATAGTGACCAGACATCCCATTACACGCCTGGTGAACTTCAATATTACAGAGACACACCTAGATTATAGTGACCAGACATGCCATTACACGCCTGGTGAACTTCAATATTACAGAGACTCACCTAGATAATAGTGACCAGACATCCCATTACACGCCTGGTGAACTTCAATATTACAGAGACTCACCTAGATTATAGTGACCAGACATCCTATTACACGCCTGGTGAACTTCAATATTACAGAGACTCACCTAGATTATAGTGACCAGACATCCTATTACACGCCAGGTGAACTTCAATATTACAGAGACTCACCTAGATTATAGTGACCAGACATCCCATTACACGCCTGGTGAACTTCAATATTACAGAGACTCACCTAGATAATAGTGACCAGACATCCCATTACACGCCAGGTGAACTTCAATATTACAGAGACTCACCTAGATTATAGTGACCAGACATCTTATTACACGCCTGGTGAACTTCAATATTACAGAGACTCACCTAGATTATAGTGACCAGACATCCTATTACACGCCAGGTGAACTTCAATATTACAGAGACTCACCTAGATTATAGTGACCAGACATCCCATTACACGCCAGGTGAACTTCAATATTACAGAGACTCACCTAGATAATAGTGACCAGACATCCCATTACACGCCAGGTGAACTTCAATATTACAGAAACTCACCTAGATTATAGTGACCAGACATGCCATTACATGCCAGGTGAACTTCAATATTACAGAGACTCACCTAGATAATAGTGACCAGACATCCCATTACACGCCTCGTGAACTTCAATATTACAGAGACTCACCTAGATTATAGTGACCAGACATGCCATTACACGCCTGGTGAACTTCAATATTATAGAGACTCACCTAGATTATAGTGACCAGACATCCCATTACACGCCAGGTGAACTTCAATATTACAGAGACTCACCTAGATTATAGTGACCAGACATCCCATTACACGCCTGGTGAACTTCAATATTACAGAGACTCACCTAGATTATAGTGACCCGACATCCCATTACACGCCAGGTGAACTTCAATATTACAGAGACTCACCTAGATTATAGTGACCAGACATCCCACTACACGCCAGGTGAACTTCAATATTACATCGACTCACCTAGATAATAGTGACCAGACATCCCATTACACGCCTGGTGAACTTCAATATTACAGAGACTCACCTAGATTATAGTGACCAGACATCCCACTACACGCCTGGTGAACTTCAATATTACAGAGACTCACCTAGATTATAGTGACCAGACATCCCATTACACGCCAGGTGAACTTCAATATTACAGAGACTCACCTAGATAATAGTGACCAGACATCCCATTACACGCCAGGTGAACTTCAATATTACAGAGACTCACCTAGATAATAGTGACCAGACATCCCATTACACGCCAGGTGAACTTCAATATCACAGAGACTCACCTAGATTATAGTGACCAGACATCCCACTACACGCCTGGTGAACTTCAATATTACAGAGATTCACCTAGATTATAGTGACCAGACATCCCATTACACGCCAGGTGAACTTCAATATTACAGAGACTCACCTAGATTATAGTGACCAGACATCCCATTACACGCCAGGTGAACTTCAATATTATAGAGACTCACCTAGATAATAGTGACCAGACATCCCATTACACGCCAGGTGAACTTCAATATTACAGAGACTCACCTAGATTATAGTGACCAGACATCCCAATACACGCCAGGTGAACTTCAATATTACAGAGACTCACCTAGATAATAGTGACCAGACATCCCATTACACGCCAGGTGAACTTCAATATTACAGAGACTCACCTAGATAATAGTGACCAGACATCCCACTACACGCCTGGTGAACTTCAATATTACAGAGACTCACCTAGATAATAGTGACCAGACATCCCACTACACGCCAGGTGAACTTCAATATTACAGAGACTCACCTAGATTACAGTGACCAGACATCCCATTACACGCCAGGTGAACTTCAATATTATAGAGACTCACCTAGATAATAGTGACCAGACATGCCATTACACGCCAGGTGAACTTCAATATTACAGAGACTCACCTAGATTATAGTGACCAGACATCCCAATACACGCCAGGTGAACTTCAATATTACAGAGACTCACCTAGATAATAGTGACCAAACATCCCATTACACGCCTGGTGAACTTCAATATTACAGAGACTCACCTAGATAATAGTGACCAGACATCCCATTACACGCCTGGTGAACTTCAATATTACAGAGACTCACCTAGATTATAGTGACCAGACATCCCATTACACGCCTGGTGAACTTCAATATTACAGAGACTCACCTAGATAATAGTGACCAGACATCCCATTACACGCCTGGTGAACTTCAATATTACAGAGACTCACCTAGATTATAGTGACCAGACATCCCATTACACGCCTGGTGAAGTTCAATATTACAGAGACTCACCTAGATTATAGTGACCAGACATGCCATTTCACGCCTGGTGAACTTCAATATTACAGAGACTCACCTAGATAATAGTGACCAGACATGCCATTACACGCCTGGTGAACTTCAATATTACAGAGACTCACCTAGATAATAGTGACCAGACATGCCATTTCACGCCTGGTGAACTTCAATATTACAGAGACTCACCTAGATTATAGTGACCAGACATGCCATTACACGCCAGGTGAACTTCAATATTACAGAGACTCACCTAGATTATAGTGACCAGACATGCCATTACACGCCTGGTGAACTTCAATATTACAGAGAATCACCTAGATTATAGTGACCAGACATGCCATTACACGCCAGGTGAACTTCAATATTACAGAGACTCACCTAGATAATAGTGACCAGACATCCCATTACACGCCTCGTGAACTTCAATATTACAGAGACTCACCTAGATTATAGTGACCAGACATCCCATTACACGCCTGGTGAACTTCAATATTACAGAGACTCACCTAGATTATAGTGACCAGACATGCCATTACACGCCTGGTGAACTTCAATATTACAGAGACTCACCTAGATTATAGTGACCAGACATCCCATTACACGCCAGGTGAACTTCAATATTACAGAGACTCACCTAGATAATAGTGACCAGACATCCAATTACACGCCTGGTGAACTTCAATATTACAGAGACTCACCTAGATAATAGTGACCAGACATGCCATTACACGCCTGGTGAACTTCAATATTACAGAGACTCACCTAGATTATAGTGACCAGACATCCCATTACACGCCTGGTGAACTTCTATATTACAGAGACTCACCTAGATAATAGTGACCAGACATCCCATTACACGCCTGGTGAACTTCAATATTACAGAGACTCACCTAGATAATAGTGACCAGACATCCCATTACACGCCTGGTGAACTTCAACATTGTTCCAGCCGTAGGGGTAGATAGCCAGCCCTCCACCAATCAACAGGCCTGTAACAGGAAGCATGATGTTACCATGGTGTTAACACATGAACTATATGTATTCTTTACTGAATTATTAATGTGAAATATGATATGCTGCGACCAACACTGCACAGGTACTGCTGTACAAGAGGAGAACATTGACATTTTCTCAAGAGATGGTTTCATTGTTCTCGGTGGAATATTGACACCTGCAACGAAATGACTGAAAAAACCCACAGCAATGACCAAAACATTTTCAGCTGAACATCACCTGGGTACTCATTCTTGCCCAGGAGTAATTTTCTAATTACATCCATCCAACCATCCATCCATCCATCCAACCATTCATCCATCCATCCAATCATACATAAATACTTAAGATAAGGTCCAGCACCAGGCTTCAGTGATGATGATGATGATGATGATGATGATGATGATGATGATGATGATGATGATGAATACCACTAATAGATATATGTAAGTTCAGCTGAGTTTACACGATGTGCAAGAGGGGATGAGTTTTTGAAAAGATGTTGTATCATCTTTCTTGTCAAAGCGCCAGGCTGTTAGATAATACAGCCTTAAATGAAGCGCAGTTGATGGTCTTATCACAGCAGATAGCCACTTAATGCCCAAACATCAGGGAAATATTCCACCTAACACTGATTTATGAGAAGTAATATAAATATAAGCAAGAACTGATATACACCTTCCTTTCACAGACTACCTCAAATCATAAACCTTTCAATAATCTATTCTCTAACACTTCTGACAAAACATTTTTTATTCTGAGAGATTTGTTGATAAATACTTTTGGGGAGTCGTCCATTTTAGTGCATCTGAATAGATTCCTGATTTAAAGTCAGAATTAATTTATTGCTGCAGCTGTTTGGGCGGAAATAACGGCTGCAATATGTAATTTATAATATGTATTTAGTAATTGTGTAATTCTGTTGAAAATAATCACTGAATAAGTTTGTCCGTCTTGTAAGTTACCGGTACAAAGTTTGCAGTTGGAGGAATGCTTTTTTTCCTTAAAAAAGTTTTCCACTTTTTAGTGTTTGGGATACTGATCTGTAAACAAATTTTCTTGAATGTATCTGAATGTATCTTGACGTTTATGTTGTCTACTATAGTCAGAGGATGGTATAGATCATTGTGCATTGTCTGTGTCGAGCTCACTTGGTTATTGCCATAGCATTAAATTTCTTAGACAGGATTTCATCATTAAGTCTAGACAGATATAAATAACACTAAGAGTACTTTTCCTATATTCACCTGTAGCTAGGTGATTGTTTATGCAGTGTATTCAACCTCATCACCAGACACACAGACACAGGTAGGCTTGTGGACAGTGTTCTATATTCACCTGTAGCTAGGTGATCCATTTATCCCCTTTATTCAATCTCATCACCAGACACACAGACACAGGTAGGCTTGTGGACAGTGTTCTATATTCACCTGTAGCTAGGTGATCCATTTATCCCCTTTATTCAACCTCATCACCAGACACACAGACACAGGATGGTACTGGTGTGTATCTTAAAACAGAACTGAAGTTTATCTGAACTGAAGTAACTACACTGACTATATCTGATGGAGGCACGGGTGGCCCAGTCATCTAAGGCGCTGTGATTCACTGTGTAGTGTGCGCCAGAAACCTATGATTGTGAGTTCGAATCCCAGTTCGCCCCGATTATGTTTCTAGGTTTGTCAGCACTATAACCATGGGTTTCACCGAAGTGGTAAACGTCTGAGACCTGCATCACTTCGGGCTTTCCTCCCACATTAAGCTGACATGCCATGATAAAACTGTAATACTGTTGGCGTTAAACCCAACTCACTCACTCACTCATTTATGGATGTGCCTGCCAAAAGTCATAATAAGACAAAAACACATTTATGAAATCAACTTCAAAATTTGATTGAAATCTTTATTTATAAAAGTGTTTCTTTAACGGACATTATTTAAAAAAAAAATTCAAAGTCAATGAAAGTCATGTGACACAGCACAAGTTAATCTGAGCTCAATCAAAACAGATGTTTTCTATCAATTTTGAATTTCTTTTACTTCTTTTGCAATGTCATATTATAACATGTCGGTAAGATAAATTTGTTATAGCAGTATCACAAGGTCTCAAAATGTTTGGCAATACATCAGTGGGCTTTGTTTGTTTTGCTTTTTAATGCCACAATTGACAAGCCACTCCATCGGGTCAAGTCGGCACACACACTGCTAGGGCTGACCCATCTTCCCTAGGCAAGGGAGTTAACTGACTGTAAAAGTCCAGTTTCCACCCTTGCCGAACTAGGCTGGGATTATGGAGTTATATATTGGCTGGACTACGAAATCGACATCCGGTTCGTAAGCAACATGTATTTCAACGTGCATATTTCGGTCGACTGCAGGATTTGCAAAGGATGTGTACCATCAACTGGGCATCGACAGATATTTTCCAAATCTTTTCATGTGTTTAATCAAGGTGCTGACATGATTTGATGCACTTCGCGAGGTAAGATGCGTTTTATTACAATATAGATCTTGATCATCGAATAGATCGTCTTGACTGGGCCCCGCCATTTTGTTTGAAAAAAATGCAAGTAATATGATAGGTGGAATCTGGTTGGTCAATAGGGGGGGGGGGGGGGGGGCATAGCAGGGACAGAACTCGTGATGGCGCTACGATCACGATCTACCCCAGAAATTCCAGCCTAGTTCTGCAAGGGTGGAAACTGGACTTTTACAGTCAGTTAACTCCCTTGTCTCGGGAAGATGGGGCTGACCATAACCTCCTCGCTTAAAAATACCCATACCCTTAGGACTGTCTTTTGGTGCTAAGAACATGTTTGTTTGTTGTTTAACGCAACATTTTGCAATATTCCAGCTATATGACAGCACTCTGTAAATAGGTCTGGACCAGACAAACCAGTGATTGACATCACGAGCATCTATCTATGCAATTGGGATACAATGACATGCATCAACCAATCCAGTGAGCCTGACCACCTAGTCCTGTTAGTCGCCTCTAACAACAAGCATAGTCGCCTCTTTTAAGACAAGCTTGGGTTGCTGAAGGCTAATTTAAACCTGGGTACTCACTCTTCAAACACTGTGTGGACAGGACACTTATCCTCATACAGATGAAAGAATGCATGTATTATATTGTGGTACATATCACAATACATGAATAATTATTGCAGAGCTCCAGATAAGCTTTTGGTGTTGTGGGTATTTTACCCATGCATTTTAAAATCATTGGGTATCAGTAATTCTATCTGCATATTCAAATTTCTGTTACCCACTAGTTTTTACACATGTGGGTATTTAAGTGAAATATTTAAAAACACTATTCATCCAGTCCCTGCAAACTGGTGTCGTGTGGGTTCGAGAGCTTTATAGGACTCAAAAATACCACGATACTTCCACACGAAAGTGTGATGGCAAATGATCATGATGTGACTGTCATCGTGGAGTTTGGCAAGGTTGACGGAATGCCCGTTTATAATTTCAAAATAAGTTGCTGATTTGCTAATCGAATACGCAGGGTTACTTCACAATATTTTTATGATACGCACAAATATTATTTTTGTAGCGTATCTGTAATGTTCGTTGCGTATTTGATACGCTTGGATTATATTTTACTGCGTATTTCTGCATTTCTGACGTGTTTCACGCAGATACGCAGCTTATCTGGAGCTCTGTTATTGCAATAAATAATACCAAATTCCGGCCCAAACCCATCACTAATTTAAAATGTAATGAGTTTCTTATGTCTCATAAAACTAAGACATTAACCGTCAGGTAAAATATGATTTTATACGGGAGAAGTGAGGAGAATCTGTTTATCATTGTTTATCACCAGCTGGTAACAGTAAACATAATCAATGTATCACCTTTCTGTCATACATCAAACAGTCATAAATCACCTCGTGTATGACCATGTGATGCATGACACTGCCACAATTGACATGGGAGGAATACCACAGTAGATAGAACTAACCAGACCACATGTGCCGGTAAGCTATCAACATTCTCCCTCCCAGAACCATCCACACAGATACTGACCATGTCTATCACATGCACATAGCTGTCACTCAATGTCAACATCAAAGGCTGTCTCTGATTAACATGACAGCCACAAGTGACAGGACACATACATCACACACAAGTAACTGTGACTGGCTTTAATAATTGAATTTGTGGTGTCTGTGTCTTGTCTCAGATTAAAGATACAGTTTCTCCTGCCGGTGAGTCTGGACAGTTTGTTGTATTTTCAGAGCATTTCATATTTCTACTTGTCATACGAAGTGTTTGAAATGAGCATGTGTAGCCTGTATGACTCTGTGTTGTGACAGCTGGGATATTGCTTGGTGTTCACTTGCTACAAGTATCTCAGGTCTATTTTAAAGCATTATAAGGACCTGCCTTAGGCTTAAAGTGTCTATTTTAAAGGATAGGTGCTACAACAGTCTTAGTGCTAAAAGTGTTGTCAGTTCATCTTAAAGCATAGGTACTACCTCAGTCTTAGTCTAAGTTTATCTTAAAGGGAGCCTTCGGGCAGCCTAGTGGTTAAAGTGTTTGCTCGTCTCGCTGAAGACCCAGCTTTAATTCACGGTACAATGTGTGAAGACCATTTCTGGTGTCCCTGCCGTGATATTGCTGGAATATTGCTAAAGGCAGCGTAAAACCATACTCACTCACTCATCTTAAAGCATAGGTACTACAGCAGTCTTAGCCTAAGTTCACCCTAAAGCATAGGTACTACAGCAGTCTTAGCCTAAGTTCACCTTAACGCATAGGTGCTACAGCAGTCTTAGCCTAAGTTCACCCTAAAGCATAGGTGCTACAGCAGTCTTAGCCTAAGTTCACCCTAAAGCATAGGTGCTACAGCAGTCTTAGCCTAAGTTCATCTTAACGCATAGGTGCTACAGCAGTCTTAGCCTAAGTTCATCTTAAAGCATAGGTGCTACAGCAGTCTTAGCCTAAGTTCATCTTAAAGCATAGGTGCTACAGCAGTCTTACCCTTAGTTCATCTTAAAGCATAGGTGCTACAGCAATCTTAGCCTAAGTTCATCTTAAAGCATAGGTGCTACAGCAGTCTTAGCCTAAGTTCATCTTAAAGCACAGGTGCTACAGCAGTCTTAGCCTAAGTTCATCTTAAAGCACAGGTGCTACAGCAGTCTTAGCCTAAGTTCATCTTAAAGCACAGGTGCTACAGCAGTCTTAGCTTAAGTTCATCTTAAAGCACAGGTGCTACAGCAGTCTTAGCCTAAGTTCATCTTAAAGCACAGGTGCTACAGCAGTCTTAGCTTAAGTTCATCTTAAAGCACAGGTGCTACAGCAGTCTTAGCTTAAGTTCATCTTAAAGCACAGGTGCTACAGCAGTCTTAGCCTAAGTTCATCTTAAAGCACAGGTGCTACAGCAGTCTTAGCTTAAGTTCATCTTAAAGCAAAGGTGCTACAGCAGTCTAAGCCTAAGTTCATCTTAAAGCACAGGTGCTACAGCAGTCTAAGCCTAAGTTCACCCTATAGCATACATGCTACAGCAGTCTAAGTGTAAGTGTAAGTGTCCTAAGGTCTAAGCCATGCATTGGTTTTTTAAAAGAGCTGTAAGTCTATCTTAAAGCATAGAAGCTATAACAGTCTTTTTGCTGCAAGTGTTTTAAGTTCATGTACAGGTGGTACAACAGTTGCAGCACTTAAATAAGTCTATTTTCAAGCATAAGACTTACAACCGCCTAAGTGGTACTTTGCTAAATAAGAGGAACATTAATCGTAGCTAATATTGCTTTGTATGACACAGTTCATGTCCTTGTATAAAAGCCACCCAACATACCATGTACAATCGGTTGTGAACAGTTAATCAATGTCATGAAAAAAATCATATTTTTTTCTGTCCCTGTTACAATGTGTTTTTTCCATCCTTGAGATCAGCATCAGCTTTTTATGGGTGTGTGTGGAATGTGTGGCTTCATCTACATTGCCTGAAGAGACAGCTGACTGAAATGACCGTGTTGTTTATGTCAGCCAGGCTTGATTGACACAAACAAGACATTGATATATTTCAGTAGCAGTGTTACTGAGCTTTGCTTTGTCTGTGGGGCAAATGCTATCTACAAGTTTCTATTTCTTTTCATTGCAACAAAGACCAATATTGACAGGAACCCTTGAAATCTTTGGTTTATCTATTACTTGTTCCTCTGTGACCTGGAAATGACCTCTGCAAGTATACAACAAGATACCTTATCCTGTTTTTCTGAAATATTTCATGAAACTGTTTGTACACCAGAAACATTTGACCTAAACCTGTCCACCCATTTTCAAAATGTAGTTCTAGTGGGCAAGTGACTTAGATAAAAATATTGTGTTTTCTTATTTGCTACTGTTAGTCAGTGTTTCATGTCAGGAAATATCATTTGGTTTTGTTTGTTTGTTTGTTTAATGCCACACAATGTTCAAGCTATATGATGGAGGTTTGTAAATAACTGAGTGTGGCAGAGCTACGGATAAGCTGCATAATTGCGTAAAATACCCCCCAAAATATTCAAAACCCAATTACTTTCAATAAATTTGCGTACATAAACGCATATATTAAATGAAAAACTCAAATGTATCAAAACAGCAAGCGTAAATACCCATTGAAGCTTTATCAACATCCGAACAATGGACCTAATTTTCGAACACAATCACGAGCTAATTTATTTTCCGTGTCAAGCCTATAGTTAGAACCCTTATATACATCTGAAACATTATTTTATATTTTTTTAAATTTAAAATGTTAGCTCATTTTGGGGAAAAAAACATAAAGTGATGAATAGATGAGTGAAAAAATATTGGTTACCCAATGAAAAATGTAATAACCCAATTAAAATACAAACCTTTGAGTAAAAACTCAATTGCTCAAAAAGTTATCTCGAGCACTGAGTCTGGCCCCTGACAATCCAGTGATTGACATCATGAGCATCGATTGATCTTTTACATCTAGCACGGGTTGCTGAAGACCTATTTTAACCCGGATCTTCACGGGTTGGAAATTTCATTTGGAACTAAGAGTGTTAGCCAGAAGTTAAAATTACAGCACAGCACATACTTATTAATACTTGCACATCTGAAACAAAACAAATATTTATTGACACTGTAAAATACAAACTTCCACTCTCACTCTTATGAGCTCTCTCTAATCTGAGACAAGAAATGACATCACAATGGAAACAATGATGTCATGATACAGTTCATGATGTTTTCTGCTTCCATGACAACTGAATCCTGAACCAGATGGCAGAATGCAGAGAAAAAAGAAATTTTGATTGATCATTCTTAATACATAATTAATGTGACATCTATTTCACCATGCTCAAAGGCCCAAAGAACAAATTTTGCAAATTTAGCATTGAGAAAAAATCATACTTATCAAGAAAAGTATTCATTTATATGCAGTGACAAGTCCAGAAGATTCTAGGATCCAATCATGTTGCAGCACTTACAATGTTTCTATAGCAATCATGTCAACTGTGGGCATCTACCCCAGGAAAGGGAGTTAACTGACTGCAAAAGTCCAGTTTTCACCCTTGCTGAAACAGGCTGGAATTTCTGGGCTTGATTGTAGCATCCCTTCTATATCTCTCCTACTGACCAATCAGATTCCACATCTCATATCACTTGCATTTGCTTAAAAAAAAACCGGGGGAGCCCAGTCAAGATGATTTGATCAATAATCGAAATCTATATTTTGATGAAACTCTTCCTTCACAAAGTTCATCAAATCATGTGAGCATCTTGCTTAAAAACATAATGAAAAGACTTGGAAAATATCTGTTGACGCTGAACTGACAGTACACATGCTTTGCAAATCCTACAATCGACTGATATCTGCATGGAAGTTTATGAACCGGATGTCGATTTCATTATGCGATTTTGATTGGGCTATGCATAGACTCATTAGTCCAGCCAAAATATAACTCCATAATTCCAGCCTAGTTCGGCAAGGGTGAAACTGGACTTTTATAGTCAGTTACCTCCCTTGCCTCAGGAAGATGGCTGCGGGAAGTTAGTCCTAAATAATGTAGGTATCCGCAGAGATACCCATGAGAAGGTATCGACAATGAAACCCATGAGCAGATATCGACAGTGAAACCTTGATCAACGATTATAACCTGAGACAATCAGAGATTTGAACCCGTGACAACTTGATATGACTGGGCCACACATACCCAATGGACCCGTGAAGATTCCGGGGTAGAATATGTCATCAGCAACCCATACTTGCCATAAAAGGCGACTAACGGAATCAAGTGGTCAGGCTCGCTGACTTTGTTGATGCATGTCATCAATCCCAATTGCGTTGATCGATGCTCATGATATTAATCACTGGATTGTCTGGTTCAGACTTGATTATTGACAGACCACCGTCATACAGCTGGAATATTGCGCATTAAACAACAAACCAACCAACCAACCAACATCCCCAATGTAAATATTAATGCTATTATTACATTAACACTGATGACTTGACAACAAACATAACCTGAACAGCGACACAGGTGTTGACAAGTACACCTGCGTCACAGGTTCCCCTACAACTGTCACTCACTCAACTTTCACCATATTAATGGCGATGATATCCTTCACATGATAATTCACATCTGTCAATCAAACGTTTATGAATTGTGTCAATTTCTATGTTATAGTATGTTAACATTTTTGTCTGTAATTTAACCTACTGTATCTATCCCGCTGACCTTTCATACAAAGTCTATCTGACACTCACTTACTGTGCCAAACCAAATCAAAGGGAAACTCGGCAAAGGTCAAAGGGTAAATGCCAGTCAAAGACCACAACAATGCCAGAACAAATAATATCAAATATCATGTTCCATTTACATTAACCATGGCCAATTTTCAATTTGGTCAGTGATATTCATGTCACCAGTTTCAAATAGATCAAGAAGAAAATTGATGGATGTCAACGTCTTTGTTATGGTACACAACGTTTCCGTGTATATAGTTTCTCCTTAATTACGAGAATAATGCTATGAAGCAGAGAATATATATTAGTGCTGATCAGTGATAGCAATGGACAATTATGGAAGGCAGGAAGGCAGGACTCCAGCTATCCCAATCGGACATTTGCATTTAGGCCATGCCCCCTTCAAATAGCGTATTTTAGTATGACTTTTCACACACATTACAAGTTGTAATTCCTTTTGGGTATCACTTCTAAATGCCATTCAAGGACTTCAAATAGATCATTCATATAGATGTTTTTATTTTATTTACATTCATCGGTTTTATTTCAAGTTGTACATCATCATTTCGTGTGCTCATAACACAAGTATCTTTGTCATGTACTTAAAAATGAAATATGTGTTGAAACTGACACTATTCATACACTGTTAAAACTATTATCTTTAGAATGATGAATAGTGTCAATTTCAACATATCTTTCATTTTTATGTACATAACATAAATACTCTTTGTGTCCTTTGATCATATTTTACAAAAAAACAACAACAACATATTAATGAGCATCAAAGAGTAGGGAATGACCATTTTCACACAGCGAAGCTGCACAACGCACGCGAGTTATGTTGACAATCTAGCATCAAACCCTGCGTACATTTCCCACATACTGCTGCACATTGCCAGGATTATGTTGTACATTTCATGTGATGTACATAGCAGGCAGGACCTCCGACCCCTAGGTGAAATGAACAATGGCAACACAACTGGAAACACATGGTCTACGGAGGCTGGCCTAGGGATTGTTTGTGCGATTACGATCAGGGCATGAAATATACATGCTATCAGTGAAATCATGCAGTGCCTTGGGAGGAAGCAGGAAAAAACGTGTAAAATAAGTGTTGGTCTTTAACCAGATCACTACACAAATACCATTTTTTTAGCAAAGGTCAGGACGATAGAATCTGCGATTTATGGGCGAGGTGAATATTTACAATTTACTGATTAGGCTAATTTGTAATACAAGACATGTTGCTAGGAAACAGTTTTTATGTTGAAGTGGGAATGTTTTGAAAGAGCCGTCATCGAAACAACCTTATGATTATTAGAGGTTTTATTAACAGAAATACATCTTCACAATTAACTTTATCTTGAAATTACAATTTATGACTGTTTTACAAGCTTGATGTAGATCAGTCTCCCTAACATGGTCGTCATATTTGTTCCCACCATTGTTAATAATGTTTGCCGTCATGATAACTATTAAGTTACGTGTATACGATGTAGAATGCTACCATGCATCTTAAATGCATAAGATAAACTCTTGGATGAATTATTTACATAATTTACACAGCAGGTCTTGGAAAGTATTCTGCAACCACACTAGAACTCCAGCATGAGCCAGGGATATATCAGTTGTGAGGAAAACACTCCTCTACCACTGTACCCAATGTAGCTGTAAGATCCAAGCACTCCTCTAACACTGTACCCAATGTAGCTGTGAGATCCAAGCACTCCTCTAACACTGTACCCAATGTAGCTGTGAGATCCAAGCACTCCTCTAACACTGTACCAAATGTAGCTGTGAGATTCCAAGCACTCCTCTAACACTGTACCAAATGTAGCTGTGAGATTCCAAGCACTCCTCTACCACTGTACCCAATGTAGCTGTGAGATTCCAAGCACTCCTCTACCACTGTACCAAATGTAGCTGTGGGATTCCAAGCACTCCTCTACCACTGTACCCAATGTAGCTGTGAGATTCCAAGCACTCCTCTAACACTGTACCCAATGTAGCTGTGGGATTCCAAGCACTCCTCTACCACTGTACCCAATGTAGCTGTGAGATTCCAAGCACTCCTCTACCACTGTACTCAATGTAGCTGTGAGATTCCAAGCACTCCTCTACCACTGTACCCAATGTAGCTGTAGCTGTGAGATTCCAAGCACTCCTCTAACACTGTACCCAATGTAGCTGTGAGATTCCAAGCACTCCTCTACCACTGTACCCAATGTAGCTGTAGCTGTAAGATTCCAAGCACTCCTCTAACACTGTACCCAATGTAGCTGTAGCTGTAAGATTCCAAGCACTCCTCTACCACTGTACCCAATGTAGCTGTAGCTGTGAGATTCCAAGCACTCCTCTAACACTGTACCCAATGTAGCTGTAGCTGTAAGATTCCAAGCACTCCTCTACCACTGTACCCAATGTAGCTGTAGCTGTGAGATTCCAAGCACTCCTCTACCACTGTACCCAATGTAGCTGTGGGATTCCAAGCACTCCTCTACCACTGTACCCAATGTAGCTGTAGCTGTAAGATTCCAAGCACTCCTCTACCACTGTACCCAATGTAGCTGTAGCTGTGAGATTCCAAGCACTCCTCTACCACTGTACCCAATGTAGCTGTAGCTGTAAGATTCCAAGCACTCCTCTACCACTGTACCCAATGTAGCTGTAGCTGTAAGATTCCAAGCACTCCTCTACCACTGTACCCAATGTAGCTGTAGCTGTAAGATTCCAAGCACTCCTCTACCACTGTACCCAATGTAGCTGTGGGATTCCAAGCACTCCTCTACTACTGTACCCAATGTAGCTGTGGGATTCCAAGCACTCCTCTACCACTGTACCCAATGTAGCTGTAAGATTCCAAGCACTCCTCTACCACTGTACCCAATGTAGCTGTAGCTGTGAGATTCCAAGCACTCCTCTAACACTGTACCCAATGTAGCTGTAGCTGTGAGATTCCAAGCACTCCTCTACCACTGTACCCAATGTAGCTGTAGCTGTGAGATTCCAAGCACTCCTCTACCACTGTACCCAATGTAGCTGTAGGATTCCAAGCACTCCTCTAACACTGTACCCAATGTAGCTGTAAGATCCAAGCACTCCTCTACCACTGTACCCAA
Organism: Haliotis rufescens; assembly: GCF_023055435.1. Classification (NCBI taxonomy): domain Eukaryota; kingdom Metazoa; phylum Mollusca; class Gastropoda; order Lepetellida; family Haliotidae; genus Haliotis; species Haliotis rufescens. Next base: position 9,396,183 of record NW_025964383.1, read on the forward strand.
TGTAGCTGTGGGATTCCAAGCACTCCTCTACCACTGTACCCAATGTAGCTGTGGGATTCCAAGCACTCCTCTACCACTGTACCCAATGTAGCTGTGAGATTCCAAGCACTCCTCTAACACTGTACCCAATGTAGCTGTGGGATTCCAAGCACTCCTCTACCACTGTACCCAATGTAGCTGTAAGATTCCAAGCACTCCTCTACCACTGTACCCAATGTAGCTGTATGATTCCAAGCACTCCTCTACCACTGTACCCAATGTAGCTGTAAGATTCCAAGCACTCCTCTACCACTGTACCCAATGTAGCTGTATGATTCCAAGCACTCCTCTAACACTGTACCCAATGTAGCTGTAAGATTCCAAGCACTCCTCTACCACTGTACCCAATGTAGCTGTAGCTGTAAGATTCCAAGCTACAGAGCTGTCTTGGACTTACTTTGTTTCCGTGGCCAATGACTGATTTTTTTAATATTCGGATAGGGAAACAGTTCATCTATCATGTATAATTGTCCATATGGTTTGCTCGTAGGCGAGTTATAGGTGGACTGACCGACTACATACTGAAGCGTAATCTGTCATAATCAATTCAAAAGGATTTTTCATTACTTGGTTCATGATTTCTCATAAAAAAATTAAATATAGAACAAAATAAAGCAAAAATATGTTTCTCTTACAACCAAATATCCAGTGAACAAAAATTTCCAACTTTGATCAGAAAGGGAAGGGAGGTTACTCTGTGACTCCAATTCAAGGAAACATTTTAAGGAAATAAATTTATTCAGTTTCATCACAGTAAACCACTGTTGTGTCACAGCTGAAGGGACCTGCCAAAATAATTCGAGCTATCTGAGGTTCAACACAACCATATGCAGGTAAAAGGTTTTACTTTGAGACAACACATCAAAGTTCAACACAATGGTGTTGGCTATATTTCATTTTGCAGATCAAGCTTCTAATTCATTTGACCACCTCCGTGGTCTTGTGGTATATCGTCAATTCGGAGAGCGTAAGGCTTGACCCCATGGCTTCGGCATTCCAAAAAAGACGTTAAAAAATGCTACTTGTTGTTACCCTGCCTAGCGCTCGGTATTAAGGGGCGAAAAGAAGGACAGGTCGGCTCGGAGTCAGTATACTGTGTCTGAGTGGCGCATTTATGTTAAACGGTGGCATGGTATATCAGTGAGCTAGCACTATAAAATCGGCATGAGTCCGGACTAATACAAGCAGCCACACACACGCACACATGTGCATGCTTGTCGATTTAAGAGCAATAATCTTGAACGCAACATTTAACCCCATTTCACATCGCCTCTAATCCATTTACATTATTAATTCATCATTGACCAAGTATATCAAAACAACTCATGAACAATTGATACCGGTAACATGTTCAAATCAAGCATGTAAACCACTAATGGCAGGGACGCATCCACCTCTCTTTCCTGTCTATATCTTCCCTCCTTCAGATATAAACATTCTCCTACTTGAACCAAACCTCTCTGACCCCTTGCGACCACCAGCATGGCTGTGTATTTATACACACTTGAAAAGGCCACACAAGTTGGGTGAAGGTATCACAGATTAACTTATCGATTCACCTATTAAAAGTATTCAAGGACATATTGAACGTTTGGTTAACCCTTTCTCAGGTAAATATATAACAATTTACAGGAACTTACGACAAATATTTTCTCTTTGATCAGAAAGGGGCTTATTTTCATGAATAATGCCAAATTAATGTTCACAGAGAATATTCAGTTTCTTGACGGGTGTGTCATGGGTGGCCCATTCGTCTGAGGCACTGCAATTTGCCCTGCAGAGTTGCATCCCTTGGGCATGCCAGAAATCTGAATTACTGTCCAAGCAGCGCTAAACCCAAATCACACACTGACTTACTTGATACTGACTTCATATTGTTATATTTTAATCAGATATTGATTAGTTATTTTTCAATTATTTATGTTTGATGTTTTTACATCACATCAGTATTTCAGCCGTATTGGTCTTAAATCAAGTCTGTGCAAGGCACACCTTTTTTGTTCCAATTGTGACAAAGATCTGTAGATCTAGGTACAATAGCTCTGACACTATGCCAGGTTACAAATTGTAACTAACCAGTCTTTGCTGGTCAGATATTAAGAAAAATTCTTATTAAAAATATATATCTAAAATATGAAAAAAAATATAAACAGCGCCCAGAACAATGCTTAATTTCAGCTGAGGCAATGTAGACTTGCCAGATTATTATAGGCTTGAGTCCTTTAATAAATTATTCTCTAAGGCAATTGGGATCGATGATATGCATCAACCAAGCGTTACCTTAGTCACCTTTTAAGACAAGCATAGTCACCTTTTACGGCAAGCATGGGTTGCTGAAGACCAATTCTTCCCCGGATCTTCACGGGTCTGTTCATTATATACGTAAGTTATATATGATCTTATGTAGGAGATAAATCGGGGATTTTTTAACAGTTTGTTGTATCCGTTTGTTTGCCCTATCCGAGTTCGTTATATCCATGTTCATTATATCCGTGTTTGTAATATCCGTGTCCGTTATATCCGTGTTCATTATATCCGTGTTTGTTATATCCATGTTCATTATATCCGTGTTCGTTATATCCGTGTTCATTATATCGTGTTCGTTATATCCGTGTTCGTTATATCCGAGTTCGTTTTATCCGTGTTCGTTATATCCGTGTTTGTTATATCTGTGTTTGTTATATCTGTGTTCATTATATCCGTGTTTGTTATATCTGTGTTTGTTATATCCGTGTTTGTTATATCCGTGTTCGTTATATCTGTTTGTTTTATCCGTGTTCTTTATATCCGTGTTCGTTATATCCGTGTTCTACTGTTATAACATCTTCCAGCAAGTCCCCAACTGATCACTGGAACTAGACTTTTCAAAACATTTATTTTTTTATCTTTGAAAAAACTGAAACTGATCATGATTTGAATACATGCTTTTTCTAAGTTTCAAAACTGAAATAAAAATCCTCAATAATTCCCATTAATTTGTTCTAAAAGATGTACTTGATTATTTTTGAACTATGTGTGTTTTTCTGTTTTTTTAACTGTTAGATTTTCTAGTCAGCTCTAATCAAGTTGAAGGGACTTGAGAGTGTCCGCTAATCTTATTTCAAGAGAGTCTGATTCAATGATGTTCTGCTTCACTGACAGGGCTTCTGGCAACAGATCCACTTCTCCAGGCCAAATGAATTAAACTGATACTGCTAATTTGTTTATTCACTTAACCTCCCAGTGCAAAGCTGCATCTGCAAAATGCAGACGTTTAATCAGCTAGCTTACTTTTTCTCATCAATCTTGAATGTAGCTTGATCTATTAGGTTTTTTTTAAGAATTTTAATCAAATATACTTTTTTTCTTCTAAATAATACCAATGAAATTATCTAGCATTTTGTCCTCCTTGAGATAAAGTTGTCTCCCTTTGGATTGCTTCTGTGACAGAGCTCAGTGCCAACTATCAGTTTTAGTCAAGGCTGAGATGTCATAATAAGGACACACATTTTTTTATGTTTTGTTTCGTGGCCAAGGACGCCCCTACTGAAAAGTAGCTGGAAAAGAAATAAATTAAAGATAAAAATATATTTTTTTATATTTTTTTTTGTGTATTAATTTTTTTATTCAGGGTTCAGGATACATTGCATACGATATAATGCATATTAATTCATTAACTGTTTGCACATCATTTGTAGTGTGAGATTGATATTACTAGTGATAATAAATGATTTAATACATAATATATATATGCATTACATGACGGAATCTCCTTTTTTAATCATAAAAACAACAGCCATTCACACTTCTCATACAAACACTATTTACACGCTTTCACACAGGGACGCCACAAAAAAATATTTATTTTTATTATGGCTAGTAATATGGAGCCTCTTTTCAATATAAAATGTTATATAAAAATATATACTATTTTGACGTGACGTGAGATAAACACATATTGATGATTTGAGATTTGCCGAGCGCGCTCCCCCGCCTCGGCCTCGGTTAAACGGCTCATCGTCTATAACGCCCACCAATTATTTGGAACCCATTGGTAGCGTTGTAGCGAGGGACCACTGTATATGAATCCCATGTCTATATCACTATCAGTGATTCTAGAAGCCAGTTGCAGTTTTATTTCCACTGTAGAATGACAGTCAGATAAATAAATAAATGACTGACATAGCTATTTATTTTTATTTTTATTTCGACCGACCTTCTGTGGAAAAGCTGGAACAAATCTGCGAAACATTAAATTAAAAATGTTTTGCCTTAGTCCCATGTGGAACTGTCTCTATGTAATTCAGAACATCATAAACTGTTAGACTGATATACATCATTGTTGTTGTTATTATTATTATTATTATCCAGTCCCTACCCATTTAAGAATTGTTTTTACTAAATTCAGATGTTCAAATTTTAAAATAGCTTTAGAAACTGGCAGATATAGTAAAACAGACCGTTCACTCAGATTCTGTAACTATTGTAGTAGTAAGGGAGTTAATGTCATTGAGGATGAATTCCATGTACTCTTTAATTGTAATTTATATTCTGCCCTAAGACAAAAATACCTTGTTAATCTCCCTATGCCTACTCATTACAGTAATTCTCATGTAATAAATATTCTTAGTAATTGTAATGAGCAAACATCATTTCTAGTTTGTAAATTCTTATATTATGCTCAAAAAATAATTAATGATAAATTCTGTGCCCTGTAAATGTCATGCTCACATGTCTGTATTTTGGGCCATTGGCCTTTTACTGAATAAACATGTCTGTCTGTCTGTCTGTCTGTCTGTCTGTCTGTCTGTTATTATTATTATTTGTCAACAACAAGCCAGATGGCAGCCAACACCTTGATTCCAACATGCTTAGACTGTCAGTTTGCCTTTATAATGGTCCTTCTGTCAGCATTCAGCCATCTTTGCTACACTGTTGCTGTCATAATATCTCAACACAATATCCTAGTAAGGCTATATACAGCTGTGTACAATAGTCTTGATCAGGATCGATAGACAAGGCTTGTTACATGATACTAACAGGTCTCAATTGACCAAGCACCTGTGCTATGCCCAAACATTAGAACTGACAGCAGATACCGTTCACATTACAAACATCAATTTAATATGCATGTATATCCCTAAGGCAGGAGCAGAATTACTTTATTATTTTGTGTTGAAGGACTAGTAGCATTTCATGTCTCAAAACAAAACAAGATTGTTTTTCTTGAATGATGTTCAATGTTGATCTGTTTCTTGTCCTGTTATATCTGTCACAGTATAAGAACCTTAGTTTATTGACATATGTTACCTTCTATTGTTTCTTGAGAATATGTACAAAATATGAAAAATATTATCTATTCATTTATGTGATAAGTGTAGGAGAAACCATGTCTCCGAGGGATTACTAGAGATTGTGAACCCTCACATGAGGGATGTTCCCGAAAGTGAGGGTTTACAATCTCTACTTAACTCGAGAAGACATCGTTTGTCCAACTTATAAACCGACTCATCTACTAGACAACGTTTTTAATTAAACACTGTAATAAAATCTCTCGAATGTATAACCTGTATCGGAGATGAAATATCGCCTGCAGTCGTGAACGCGGTTCAATGAAACCGGTGACCTCAGCACGTGGGTTTCACAACGGTGCGAAATCTGCACGTGCGTCTCGCAATGGCACGAAATCTGCACGTGCGTCGCGTAGGCTGTTTGTAGTTTTTATTCTATCAAGGGTTTACAATGATTGTAATACCTCCTGCGAGGTGTTACCACAATTTCAAAAACTCCATATCGAGTTACACAAACAGCCAGTAGGTTTATAAGTTCTCATATCATCTACAGTTACTATTCTAAAATAGAGTACCTACTCTCTAAATCTATCACCTCAATATATTCAGTTTAATAGCTAGGGTGGGGTAGCCTTGTGGTAAAAGTGTTTGCTCATGACACTAAGGGCCCTGGTTCGTTTCCGTGAGCGTCCGCCCAGCGAGCGGAAAGTCCGGGGTTCGATCCCCGGCCACATCATACCAAAAGACGTTAAAAGATGGTACTTGTTGTTACCCTGTGTGGTGCTCGGCATTAAGGGGCTAAAACAAGGACTGGTTGGCTCGGAGTCAGTATACTGTGTCTGAGTGGGGTATTCGTGTTAAACTGCGGCATGGTATCTCAGTGGGCTAGCACTATAAATCGGCATTAGTCCGGACTAGTACAAGCACCCACACACACACACACATATATGCACGTCGCTATACAAGTGCAATAATCTTGGATGCGACGTTAAACCCTATTTCACCTCACATCACCTGACATAGGACTACAGTGTGAGGCGCCCTTTACCTTGATTCCTTGTCACTCACTCACTCACTCACTCACTCATTCACCCACAGAGTGGCAAATTACAGAAATACACCCCTGGAGAGCCTTCTTCTTCAAATAGTGATGGGAACACCCCATCTACCTGAAATCCTACAAGCCGAGGAAGGATCTCTCTAACAATAGACGACTGACACAGGTTACCAGGCAAATGCCAACTTCCACCCCAATAATTACAATCTGAGCTAGCAGGACAAGGGTCAAGTTACCACTAACCATACCTCAAGTGGACATGGGCCTGGCTCTGGACCGTTCTACCTGTTAGTTCAGGGTGGTCATCTGTATCCACCTCTCAACACAGGATCATCTGAGGTAAACTGGTTGGGTGGTCAGCCTGTGCTGACCTCACTGTTGACCTCACTGTCAACCAGACAGCTATCACCGTCCAGGGTGGTCAATTGGTTGACAGTGTAGAAGGTTACACATCTAACTGTAGGCTAACATATAGTCTATGAACTCGTTTGTAACACAATACATTTCTCGTCTAAATAAATCCTAAATGTGGATTAGGATAGGGCTGGACATGCTTTTATATAATCTAGCTTGGTTTTGTTTTCATAAAAAACACATTCCACAGTCATGGTACAGGATAATCTCTCTCGGCCAGGCCAATTTGAAAACCCAGCAAGACTGAATCAGATTATAAACAACAACTTGATCTATTTGCTAACTCAAGTATTGTGATCAATGAACTGTTACATCAATACTCTCAGCAAAAAAGTGCATGAATACTATGACTAAATTATAAACCACAAGCCAGGTAGCCAGGTACCTTCAACCTTATATTAAAAGCTTATTCATTTCTTTCTTTGCTGTCTTGCTTTTAATAATTGAAGAAACTAACACAGTAGTGTTTGGGTCATTCTGCAAATACTGGTGGCCCAGTCGTGTAGCCACCTTAAGTCATTGTGGAGAGTTGTCTCCCTTAGGTGAACCAGAATCCTATGATCATAGGTTTGAGTTCTCATTAGCCCTGTTGATGTATTTCACCAAAGTCGTAAGCGTCTAAGGCCTGCTTCACTGCAGGTTTCCTCCCACATAAAGCGGACACAATGTGATCAAACTGAAGTCCTGTATGAAGAGGGATTTAATTAAACTCACTCACTCATACTGCAAACAGCTTGGACTAAATGGAAATATGTCTGAAATATTAATGGATGTTTGCTGTATTTCTTGCTAAGCTTGTAAATTAAAACTATTATTTCAGTAACTGCTTGAAATATTTCCCATATAGTTATTCATTCTCTGCAGACCCAACCTAAATACATGTTGGAAATACTTAACAATTAACGACCATCTAGATTCAGATGCAGATTAGATGCAGATGCTCAGTGATTCATACAGTGGTGTATGTTGCCATTCAGAGTAGACAAATGAGGATGTCATAGTGCCCAGTATGCTCATGCTATCAACCACTAGTTTGCCTGACTGTATTTACAGACTGGCATGATCAGCAGGTAAATACTATTAATATAATATTATTGCTGCCACACGGAACACTAATCCCTCTTTCATATCACATCTCTTCAGGGAGTAATCGGTGATCAATGCTGAAGATCCAAATACATCACGATACATTAATTATTAGATCTGCAGGGGCGGTCGGGTAGCCTAGTGGTTAAAGCGTTTGCTCGTCACGCCGAAGACCCGGGTTCGATTCCCGACATGGGTACAATGTGCGAAGCCCATTTCTGGTGTCCCCCGCCGTGATATTGCTGGAATATTGCTAAAAGCGGCGTAAAACCGTACTCACTCACTCACTCACTCACTCACTATTAGATCTGCATCCAAATTTTTCATTCTATTTTAATAAGATAAAATATTTTAGGCTTCTTATTTTACTAAATCCTAGGCAAGTCTAGATCATATTAAACCAAGTAAACAGCAGAAGAGGAAAGGTTCTTCTGGATTTTTTCCTTTTATAATACTTATTTTAAAGAAATGTTTTCCTAGGCTAAGTGTTGCCTGCTTGCCTGTAAGTACATGGTGTGGTGTGTGGTGTTGGTGGTGAGGCAAGTGCAGATGAAAATCTAATAATTAAATTGTTTTGGACGACCTTAAACCAGCAGACCCTGAACGTAAGGTGATGAGGTAAAGTGGGGGCTTAACAGTGCAAGATATTATACAAATATATATCAAATACAGCCCATGCAAGTCTATAATGTTTGGCAAGTCGAGATTAAAGCAGTATCAGAAATTGAAGAGAGTCACTGGGCTCCCTTTTATTATATTTTAATAAAGGTAACTGAACAACTGTCTTTTTCTGTACATATGTTCATTTCAGAGACTAGATGTTTATATAAGCCTAGGTCTTATCCAGAATTATGCCAGTTTTAAAGTGCCAGTGCACTCAGATACCATGCTACAGTTTAATATGAATACCCCACTCAGACACAGGATACTGGCTGCGAGCCGTGACCAGTCCTTGTCTTAGCTCGTAACATGTTTTGCCATCTTTTACCATGTTTTGGAATGACGCACCCAGGGATCGAACCACCATGCTTCAGCTCTCTGCCGACACCCTGTCCACTGGACCACAGAGGCAGTCCCCCTGAATGTTAGTTTGCCTGTGTTTGAGTCTATGTAGTCAGTTTATTGTGGCCTTACACATGGAATGAGAACAACAATCACCTACAAATGCCATCAGCATGACAGTTTCACCTTGACCCAGTGAGTGATTTAGCAGTGACAAGTCCCGGTCATGGCTGCCCCTGGTGAAGCAGGCCTGAGCATCAACAAGCCCCAGTGGACCACATCAACAACACTGCCGCGGAATGTGATCTCACACTGGTTGTTACAATGGCCTCTGAACAACCATCAATATCTGCCTGTGTCTTATCTGGTGCGGCATCCTTAAAGAATGCTCTGCTCTCCAGTAATTGATTTTACACTAAGATTCCATTTCATTAAGTGATTTCATTGTGACCCAATGAAATCTTTTCTCTAATCCAGAATGTTACCATCACTGTCAGAATATTACCACCTTTATCAGAATGTTACCACCCTATCAGAATGTTACAATCCCTATCAGAATGTTATGATCTCTATGAGAATGTTACCACCTCTGACATGTTACCATCACTGACAGAATGTTACCACCCCTGACAGGATGTTACCACCCCTATCAGAATGTAACCACCACTAATGACATATCAGTATGTTTACCATCCCTATCAGAATCTAGAATGTTTCCATCCCTATCAGAATGCTACTGCCCCTATCAGAACGTAACCACCACTCATATCAGAATGTTACCATCCCTATCAGAATCTAGAATGTTACCACCCCTATCAGAATGTTACTGCCCTGTCAGAATGTTACCACCCCTATCAGAACGTAACCACCACTCATATCAGAATGTTACCACCCCTATCAGAATGTTACCACCCCTATCAGAATGTAACCACCACTCATATCAGAATGTTACCATCCCTATCAGAATCTAGAATGTTACCATCCCTATCAGAATGTTACTGCCCTGTCAGAATGTTACCATCCCTATCAGAATGTTACTGCCCTGTCAGAATGTTACCATCCCTATCAGAATGTTACTGCCCTGTCAGAATGTTACCACCCCTATCAGAATGTAACCACCACTCATATCAGAATGTTACCATCCCTATCAGAATCTAGAATGTTACCATCCCTATCAGAATGTTACTGCCCTGTCAGAATGTTACCATCCCTATCAGAATGTAACCACCACTCATATCAGAATGTTTACCATCCCTATCAGAATGTTTACCATCCCTATCAGAATCTAGAATGTTACCACCCCTATCAGAATGCTTAAAAAACACTAACAGAATGTTACCACCTCTTTCATAATGTTACCATCCCTCTACGAATAAGAATGAAGAGACATAAAAATACAGTAAACTAAGGTTATAACAAACTCAAATGAACCACTAATTTTACTTCGTAATAACCGTAGTTTGTTATAAGCATAACCACCACTCATATCAGAATGTTTACCATCCCTATCAGAATCTAGAATGTTACCATCCCTATCAGAATTTTACCACCCCTATCAGAATGTAACCACCACTAATGACATATCAGAATGTTTACCATCCCTATCAGAATCTAGAATGTTACCACCCCTATCAGAATGTAACCACCACTAATGACATATCAGAATGTTTACCATCCCTATCAGAATCTAGAGTGTTACCACCCCTATCAGAATGTAACCACCACTAATGACATATCAGAATGTTTACCATCCCTATCAGAATCAAGAATGTTACCACCCCTATCAGAATGTAACCACCACTAATGACATATCAGAATGTTTACCATCCCTATCAGAATCTAGAATGTTACCACCCCTATTAGAATGTAACCACCACTAATGACATATCAGCATGTTTACCATCCCTATCAGAATCTAGAATGTTACCATCCCTATCAGAATGTTACTGCCCTGTCAGAATGTTACCACCCCTATCAGAACATAACCACCACTCATATCAGAATGTTACCACCCCTATCAGAATGTTACCACCACTAATGACATATCAGAATGTTTACCATCCCTATCAGAATCTAGAATGTTACCACCCCTATCAGAATGTAACCACCACTAATGACATATCAGAATGTTTACCATCCCTATCAGAATCTAGAATGTTACCATCCCTATCAGAATCTAGAATGTTACCATCCCTATCAGAATGTTACTGCCCTGTCAGAATGTTACCATCCCTATCAGAATCTTACCACCCCTATCAGAACAAACTCAAATGCACCACTAATTTTACTTCGTAATAACCTTAGTTCGTTATAAGCATATATACAGCATGTATGCAACAAAATGATGATGTCCTGGACTAAAAAATAGGTTCGTGTTATCTTTCGGTTTCGTTATAAGCGTGTTCGTTATAAACATGACTATTAGAAGTGCAACATCAGAAATGTGTCAGCTGTTAAGCAAACACGAAGGCACTAATGACTATACTATGTTCTGGCTTTACGTCGTAATTTCTAAATCTGAGGTAGCAAAGCCATTGTACTCATTGGCTATTTTGCATTAACAGTTAATACATGTGCAGAATTATGTTGTTGTTTTACGGTGCTCTGATTCCATAAACCATATGGTTAATGATGCAATATTAATATAACTGCAGTACGTTCTTATCTTCCACATGTTTTAACTGTGATGCATAACAAAAAGCTGGTTGAACTCATACTGTTCCTGTGTTTAATAATAGACTAGTCTATTAGAATACTGCACTCATCTAATGTTTGAAGCAGTTCTTAATCAGTGAGTGAGTGAGTGAGTTTGGTTTTATGCCGCTTTTAGCAATATTCCAGCAATATCACGGCGGGGGACACCAGAAATGGGCTTCACACATTGTACCCATGTTGGGATTCGAACCCCGGTCTTCGGCGTGACGAGCGAACGCTTTAACCACTTGGCTACCCGACCGCCCCTCTTAATCAGTGATTATGAATAATTTCATGATATCCATGAAGTGCCGTGTGAATGAATTTAAGGAGCACATATCCAGGGTCCTTATTTCTTTATTCTATATTATTTAATATGGGTAAAAAACCATGACACTGTCCTCACCCTTCGTTTATTCGTTCGTAATTGAACCCAGGTCTTTGGTGTGACAAGCCAACACTGTAACTACAAGGCTTTTCAAACCTTTGTAAAAATCTGGGTGCAGGGGTAACATTAGACTAACATCCAGTCTCTGAAATGAACATATTTTAAAGAAAAAACAGTTGTTAAATTATAGTTATAAAATATCATAAACAGGAGCCCAGAGACTTTCTTCATTTTCAGATACTGATACTACAGTAATCTGGACTTGCCAAACATCATAGACTTGCATGGGCTGTATTGGATATATTTGTTTCAAGGTCTGAGTGCATGACAGGCTAGGCTAACATCTAAGAGTAATCCCAGTAATATCAGTGACTAGCTTCAAGCCAGGTTGCTCTCATCAGCTGAAATCAGACCCTCCCTCCCTCCCCCCTCTCTTTTAATGTATCCCAAGCACCATCCCCTTTTTACATATCCCAAACACCATCCCCTTTTTACATATCCCAAACACCATACCCTTTATACATATCCCAAACACCATCCCCTTTTACGTATCCCAAACACCATCCCCTTTTACGTATCCCAAACACTATCCCTTTTACGTATCCCAAACAGCATCCCCTTTATACATATCCAAACACCATCCCCATTTTATGTATCCAAAATACCATCCCCTTTTACGTATCCCAAACACCATCCCCTTTATACATATCCCAACACCATCCCCTTTTTACGTATCCCAAACACCATCCCCTTTATACATATCCCAAACACCCCCATCCATTTACATATCCCAAACACCATCCCCTTTATACATATCCCAAACACCATCCCCTTTTACGTATCCCAAACACCATCCCCTTTATACATATCCCAACACCATCCCCTTTTTATGTATCCCAAACACCATCCCCTTTTACGTATCCCAAACACCATCCCCTTTTACATATCCCAAACACCATCCCCTTTATACATATCCAAACACCATCCCCTTTTTACGTATCCCAAACACCATCCCCTTTTACGTATCCCAAACACCCCCATCCATTTACGTATCCCAAACACCATCCCCTTTTACGTATCCCAAACATCCCCATCCATTTACGTATCCCAAACACCATCCCCTTTATACATATCCCAACACCATCCCCTTTTTACGTATCCCAAACACCATCCCCTTTATACATATCCCAACACCATCCCCTTTTTACGTATCCCAAACACCATCCCCTTTATACATATCCCAACACCATCCCCTTTTTACGTATCCCAAACACCATCCCCTTTATACATATCCCAACACCATCCCCTTTTTACGTATCCCAAACACCATCCCCTTTATACATATCCAAACACTATCCCCTTTTTACATATCCCAAACACCATCCCCTTTATACATATCCAAACACCATCCCCTTTTTACGTATCCCAAACACCATCCCCTTTATATATATTCCAACACCATCCCCTTTTTATGTATCCCAAACACCATCCCCTTTTACGTATCCAAAACACTATCCCCTTTTACATATCCCAAACACCATCCCCTTTATACATATCCAAACACCATCCCCTTTTACGTATCCCAAACACCATCCCCTTTTACGTATCCCAAACACCCCCATCCATTTACGTATCCCAAACACCATCCCCTTTTACGTATCCCAAACACCCCCATCCATTTACGTATCCCAAACCTATGTGAAGACGCTCTTAAAAATAGGACACTGCAGGCTTAACATCATAAAGATGATACAATGTTCAAACACCTATGAATCAGCTGCAATCAGCAATATTATTGATATACTTTCCTTGTAATCAAGCTTGGTCCAGGAAAACCAGTCGTTGATGGCATGAGCAATGACTTGCACCATCCAAGTATAACAAAATAGTGCAACCCTCCATACCCTTATGACAAGTGAAGAGTATTGGTGACCATTCTCCCCTGGACCTCTACAGGGAAACAGATATATCCATGACCAACCATACTACCATCATGGCCATGAAACAGGGATACGCATGCACTTCTGGGGACACGCTACACTGGAATTCATGCAGACAAAGAAATACATTGGGTTGCTAGGACCAATTAGATTGACATTTAGACCTAGAAATAAAGTTATCTTATTTACAAGTATATGTCTAGAAAAAAAATCCAAAGGGAAAACAATCCTTAATTTCAAGATTAACTGAACGAAAACTAAGCCAGGATGCCGCCTGTGAGCCCTGCAGATTTGGAGGGGCCGCGGCTAGAGCTGAGGCAATCTAGACTTGCCACACTATTCCAGACATGAATTGGACTCCTTTTTTAATATATTCTCTAGGTTCCAGAAGGACAGTCATACACCGGAATTTACAGAGAACAAAAAGCATTGAGTTCCAAGGACCTTCTACACTGGAATTCACAGAGAAAGAAAAGCATTGAGTTCCAAGGACCTTCTACACTGGAATTCACAGAGAAAGAAAAGCATCAGGTACCTATAGAACCTAAATTAGAACAAAGATAAAAACATAGACTTTCTGCAGACCATTTTCCCAAGGGTCCCTGGGGACTAAAGCATCAGTTGATCAGTGACAAAAAACATGTGATCAAAGACACTGTTTAATACATCTAACTCTCATGTTTAAAAAAAGACAAAACATAAAAACATCTGAAAGGCCACGATAACAATCAGGAGGAAGGTGCCCTGTATTTATAGCCTCAGGATAATGTTTAATGATCTCACAATCTGCAGCTAGAGTTTAGTTACTGTTAGCTAACAACAATGCCCCACAATGAACTGTGTCATCAGAGTTAGAAACTGTCTGCCCATTCAGGGGTAGTCCTCATCATAATCTTAAGATCTCCATGCTAATGATTTACACAAGGCACAGAGGGGTAATCGAGACAAAGTCTTATACATTTATTTTCTAAATGTTTATCACAAACCATGGAACAGTGGAACTTGTTATCAGTTCCAATGATAGATCACAGATACAATTTCAGAGTCCCATGATGGGATTCGAACCACGGACCTTCTTATCAGAGGTTGGACGCCTTGTCCACATGACCAAAGAGGTTAGCTGACAAGGTAAGGATGTCATCTGTGAGATGACTCCACGCCCTGCTACAAGTGCAGTACATGACTACCATATTAACACTGATAAGGTAATGAGTGCTATACATAGACTACCCTTTTGCTGGTACATAAATACTTAATGCAATGTAGAAGGCTGCAAGGCATGTGTGAAGATTCCTACATGGAGAAGGATGCCCTCTGTATCATAGCATAAGCAGGATTATAGCAGTAACCCCAGTATAGGGTCCAATATCTTAGTTCTCGTTACTGCTAAACAAAGATCTGAGGTCATCCCATTACAGGTCACGCCAGACCGACCTTTTGCGAACTTTGACTGACCAATAGTATGACTGACAAGAAGTCGACATTAGCCAATCAGAAGGCAGCTTTCTTGTGCTGTACAGCACTAGTTTCAAACTGGCGGCTACACTTGTATGTACTCTTTACCTATTGTGGGACACCATCATTTTCACAGACAGGATGGCCAAATACATTCGGTACAGCATATAAAAGCCTGACCAGTTTGATGGAATCCTTCATACAGCATAGGATACTGCCACATAGCCAATCAAATCGTTTGGCTTAGCTGAAGCCAAGCTCCTTCCCAGCGCGTGACACCTTCGTTACACCCTTGGTAACATCGCTGCCACAGTGTGGGCGCGGCCATTACAAGAATCTTGAAATTTGCCCTCTAACCCCAAATGTAGTAACGTTGATACTTTTGTTTATGTCTTTGGGAATGCCATCATATTTCATTTTGAAAAGGTTTATACTGACCATGTTTTCCAGATGAATTTACTTTGTTGTTTTGAAAATCAGATTGGTTTCGAGATTGCAGACTAAGGAAAATTAACCAACTTCTCCCTTTCATTCTTACTATATCAATAACACGATAGTTTTAATGAAACAGAAATTCAAATTGACAAACAAAGAAAGTAATTTAGCAGCGATAAGTGTATTCGGCGTCACGACAGTCGTCACTTGTTTGTAAACATAACGGTCTTTCGGTTGCGAGTTCAACTCCAAGCATGGTTGCGGCCACCTATTCACAGTGGGGAGTTTGGACTGGTGGCAGCGATAGTATAGAGAGCTCCGCGAACGGGCTATCGCTGTGAAGAGCTCCAGCTGAAGCACTAGAAGGGAGGTAACTCATTATCAACTGTGTCGATAATATTTGAGTATGCAGTTGTGTGGGCAAGTGTCAATTATGGCACATTAAGGACGAAAATAGTTACCCCTTATTAGTGTTTCTTTGGTGTAACAGATATTAAACGAAAAAAATTGAGCTAGAATCATAATTTTGTAATTAGTGCATGACTGTCATCAATATTTTTATCAGGAAGTAAATAATTATGATCCACCAATGCACCAGTGTGCAGTGTAGGGTCAAAATATTCACATCCATGTTACAGAGCTAAAATTAGACCATTTATTCTTCCTAAAAGCTACAAGTACCATCACAGAATGGCCATTTATCCCGTGTTTCCGCCTGTTGGTTTGTTAGTATACACCTGCCAACTAGGATTGGATGAAGATGCTTCAGTCTTAATTACCTCCCCCCCCCATCATCATGCTGTACTTTACACCTGCTGAACCAGGTACATGGAGCTAGAACTGACTCAGCAGACAATGAGGATGAGGATTTCCTTGTACCTGCTAACCCTGCAGCCAGGATGAGATTATTCATTAGCAGAATGAAGCAGTAATTTGTCAATAGGACACATGGTGGTGGTCTGGATTACTCCATGTTGTCATGTAAATACTGAAATTGAGGATCTTATTAGATATGCATGAACTCTTCTGTTGCTGATAGTATCATGCTTTTAAACATAAGTAATGAGTAAGATTATAGTACAGATTCTTGTTTGTTTGTTTGTTAAGAATGTTCAGGCCATATTACAGTGGCCTGTAACAATCACATCTGGAACCAACAAACCAGTGATTGATATTGTGAGCAGCTGTCCCACTTTGTCTGTGGGGGTACAATGTTGGGGCAATCAATCAAGTCACTGAACCTGACCACCCAATCCAGTTATCTTTTATGACAAACAGCTCCTACTGAGTACCAGAATCCACATCGGTTGATGTTGTCAATAGTTACACTATTGTCAGGAAAAGTCCACCTCTTGCATGTTGGCCTCAAATAGTCATGCACAAAATCGACCAGTTCACACACTGGAACACAGGTCCTAACTTCAGCTCTTACAAGCACAGGGTACTGAGGAGCTATTCTGCCCAGAAATCAACCAGTTCACACTGGAACCACCGGTCCTAACTGCAGCTCTTACAACAAGCACAGGGTACTGAGGATCTATTCTGCCCAGAAATCAACCAGTTCACACACTGGAACCACCGGTTCTAACTTCAGCTCTTACAACAAGCACAGGGTACTGAGGAGCTATTCTGCCCAGAAATCAACCAGTTCACACACTGGAACCACCGGTTCTAACTTCAGCTCTTACAACAAGCACAGGGTACTGAGGATCTATTCTGCCCAGAAATCGTCCAGTTCACACACTAGAACCACCGGTCCTAACTGCAGCTCTTACAACAAGCACAGGGTACTGAGGATCTATTCTGCCCAGAAATCGTCCAGTTCACACACTGAAACACCGGTCCTAACTGCAGCTCTTACAACAAGCACAGGGTACTGAGGATCTATTCTGCCCAGAAATCAACCATTTCAGACTGGAACCACCGGTCCTAACTTCAACTCTTACAAGCACAGGGTACTGAGGATCTATTCTGCCCAGAAATCAACCATTTCAGACTGGAACCACCGGTCCTAACTTCACGTCTTACAACAAGCACAGGGTACTGAGGATCTATTCTGCCCAGAAATCAACCATTTCAGACTGGAACCACCGGTCCTAACTTCAACTCTTACAAGCACAGGGTACTGAGGATCTATTCTGCCCAGAAATCAACCATTTCAGACTGGAACCACCGGTCCTAACTTCAACTCGTACAAGAACAGGGTACTGAGGATCTATTCTGCCCAGAAATCGGCCAGTTCACACACTGGAACCACCGGTCCTAACTTCAACTCGTACAACAAGCACAGGGTACTGAGGATCTATTCTGCCCAGAAATCAACCATTTCAGACTGGAACCACCGGTCCTAACTTCACGTCTTACAACAAGCACAGGGTACTGAGGATCTATTCTGCCCAGAAATCGACCAGTTCACACACTGGAACCACCGGTTCTAACTTCAGCTCTTACAACAAGCACAGGGTACTGAGGATCTATTCTGCCCAGAAATCAACCAGAAATCCAACATTTTCCAACCAAACAATTCCGCTTCATTGGAATCAAATCTGTTCACAATCAATGTACACAGATGCCTTGATCATTTTTTTGGTTTATATTTTTGCTATAAATAAAAACTGAATAATATTTGTGGCCTACGTTGTACATTAGTAGGTAAATATCATTTTCATGTCTTCAGTTGTTATCATTAAATTGTCCACCCTGTGAAGAACACTAAGGTTGGATTGTGAAACACAAACATTGTTTCTCAAATCCCAATCTCATTAAAATCAGATCTTAGTTCTCGCTATCGCGAAACAAAGATCCGAGGACATCCCATTACGGGTCATGTCAGAACGACCTTTCATCTGAACAATCAAAGCATCGCTTACCAGATCATGAAAGTGACAGTCGGAATGTGTTTTCTAATCACGCAACCTCGAAAACATTAAAACGGGGTATTCTGACTGACACTTACGGCTGTACGACTGATTTTGACAAAATTATTGTCTACCTTTTGCTTCCGTGGGATAAACATTTAAAAGGAGGGGGCGTTGCACAGTACGTGGGAAGCACTGCCATACAATCCCAACCATATATTAAGCACTCCAGGACGTTCGTTTGTTCAGTTTTCAAAATTTGAATCGATAACCGTGTCAACATATTTTTCAAGCGTAGTCTGAAATGGAAGTCGCCAGGTTGAAACGAGTGCCGTAATGCTCGAGAAAGCTGCTTTGTAATTGGCTGATGTTGACTTCTTGTTAGTCGTTTCAGTGGTCAGGCAAAGCTTGCGAAAGGTTGTTCTGACGTGACCCTTGATGGGACGTCCTCAGATCTTTGTTTAGCTGCAGCGAGAACTTAGATCTGATTTTAATGAGATTGCTGCAATCCTAACCATGACACCACCAGAAACAGTATGCCATACAGAAATACAAAACTGCCACGTTGAAGCTCCCAAGAATTCCCCTGCCTTCCTATCCAAACGTGCATGCTGTCATGGCCACAGTTGACACCACCCTGGAGCAGTCACGGAACATCAGAACGCTTTCAGGACACTTGACCCGATCTGTTCTGCCATGCAATCAGATACACGGAACTGTAATCCGTCCACCGTGGACTCGGAAGAACTAACTGACTCACGACAACTTCATCAATGTCCAGCTGATGGCTGATTCTGAGGATGAGGAGGAGGATTAATCTTGTGTAGCCCACAGCCACCGGTCTACATATTCACTCACATATACCATACTTCCTTGTAAACCATGCAAATTAAATATCATACTATTCAACTTTTGATTTGGATACAGAGATATTTCATTCTGTTATAAAGCTTAAAACAGCAGTAAAAGGGAATGTTATATAAATTATATATTATTTGTAATCATACAGTAAATGAGTCAGTTCCAAGGCAGTATTGAATGCTATTTGTATGACAACTTCTACCATCCATTCAGTCCCTGTCCTGACAGTCCCTTATCAAACGTTGAGTAGTTAGTCCTGCTCCATGACTGTGGAATTTATACTTTTGTAATTATTTCTAACTAAAGGTCTAGGCAAGTCTAGATCAAACAAAAGAGTGTTTTAATTCAATAAAAGAAGCTGGACGAAATGTTCAAAATATATACAATTATTTCAAAGAATTGTTTAGAAGTGTTTATTAAGTCAACTGAGTCGTATACATGGAATCTTTTCTAGAATTGAAACCATCCACACACCAAATTAACTCCAAGTCTTGACACAGAAAAATACCAATTGGACAGTGTTAACATAATCTACACAGACTAATCGACCTGGCCATCACTCCAGGAGATAATGTAGCTCTGGACACACCTTGGTGTTTACTTAGTCTCAAGGGCCACATGGCCAACACTTCTGCTCCAGCTGACCACTTGACCACGCATATGTCCAGCAATGCCTTTGAAGAAGCCTTAAATGAGGCCCATGACTCGATTGACCAGTGGTCAATTATCCTCTCAGGATTTCAATCAAACAATGACCTTCACTAATATTTACTCTTGGCATGGGGTCAATTGACAATGGGAAGAATAACTATTTTTCCAGTGACTGCACTCCAGCCTTGGCTTCTGTGGCCCTGGATGCATTAAATCAATAAACAGAAGAGTGGTTCTGTTCCAAACATGGAAATATCACAATGTTCGGTGCCTGATAATGGATTTATCGGATGACTTTTGTTCCTCGTTACAAACAGACAAAAATAAAACTCTTGAGAGAAATTACTTTACTTGTAAAAGAAATGACAGAGAAAATATTCCTGCAAATAGATTATCATGCATGTTTGTTTGACGAAATTTTTTATTTATATTGTCATAAAATTTTAATCTCTAAATAAATGAGGTTCTGTTTGCTAAGATTTAACATTAATAAAGTTAATACTTTTTGTCGAAAGCTTGATAGTTAATTTTCTTTAAAGAGAAAAATGCATTTTTTTTTATACTGAAATGAAAAAATAATACTTGGTGAAATAGCTCTCCTTATGAAATGTATTAGTGAGTGAGTGAGTTGGGTTTAACGCCACTTTTAACAGTATTACAGTTATATCATGGCGTGTCAGCTTAATGTGGGAGAAAAGCCCCAAGTGATGCAGGTCTCAGACGTTTACCACTTTGGTGAAACCCACAGGCACAGGTATGGTGCTGACAAACCTAGAAACATAATCGGGGCGAACCGGGATTCAAACCAACAACCATAGGTTTCTGGCGTGCCCAAGGGATGCAACTCTGCACAGCAAATCGCGGCGCCTTAGACGACTGGACCACCTGTGCCCCCTGAAAAGTATTAAGAGTTGCCTGTCCTTGATAAGAATATAAATATAGAAAGTGTGGAACTGAATGCTACACGGAAATGAGCAACACCCTTTTTCAACAGTAAATAGTTAAAGATAAAACCTCTTTTTTTAGACATGGGAATATGGCCTGAACATATTTGTATGTGACCTTGAGATGGAATAAGAAATATCTGAAATTTCTGCAATTCTAACCACAAACTGCTGCTGTCAAGCAGTTGAAAAGAGTTGAGAATTAATAATCTCCTAATGGTGTCTTAGACAGTGCAACCTCACACAGCAACTTTACAGCAAAATCAATAATCAAAGTTGAGTGCAAGGAGATCGATAGTGAGGCCGTCTATTTGGCTATTTACAGTGGGAACAGAGCTAACTTACTGTTATTACATAAGGTTGTGTGGCCACAGATCTGTCAGAGTGGAGGAGAGGTATTATGGAAGAGTATTGTCTGTATCTGATAACTGGGTTCTCATTGCGGGAGTTGCTACCATACAACATGTAATATCTGTCCCTGTCGAACAGCAGTCTGTCATACACACCCTCAAACAAATGTATACTTCATACACCCATGGGCAGATACAGCTTTTTGGAAAAGGGGGGATGCACAATTAAGATCTATTTATTTTCTTTGGTGGTGATTTATACAGAAATAAAGATTTTTTTTTAAATAAAAAGGGGGGGGGGGGGGGGGGGGGGGGTGTGCGCCCATGTACACCCCATGCAAGTCTATATAACAGTTGGCAATTCTAGATGACTGCAGTTTCAGTTTCTGAAAATGAAGAGAGTCTCTTGGCTCCCTTTTATTATAGTTTGAAAGATATTTTAACTGTTTTTTCTGTAAAAAATGTTCATTTTGGAGACTAGATGTTAGTCTAGATGAACACATACTGGGGTGTGTTGATGCTTCAGGTATTAAAAGAGTGATGGTGTGGGAAGGTGCTCATATTATTAATCACTGGTCTGATACAAATTTGTATATTTTCATGCTGTTGTGATATAGCTGGAAATCCAGGTGGGTGTGGAACAAATGAACAAACTAACTAAGTAATGGACTGTTGGGATGGGGGGGGGGGGGGGGGGCATCTGGCATGCCTCTTTTGATTTCCAAGGATTTGACTGACGTCAAAACACATGCTCAGAAGCCTCAGGCCAATTGAAGATGAAGTTTCGATCTCACATATACAGAAAGCCGACCACTGACACACCAGGTGTTTGTCCTACCAGAGTAGAAATGCTAGTCACATGGAACATGCAATCTACAATGTTGATAAATTAAGGATTCGAATAGCATAGTTTTTTGCATCCTACATGACTCTATCTGCATCCTACATGACCCTATCTGCATCCTACATGACTCTATCTGCATCCTACATGACACTATCTGCATCCTACATGACCCTTTCCGCATTCTACATGACCCTATCTGCATCCTACATGACCCTATCTGCATCCTTCATGACCCTATCTGCATCCTACATGACCCTATCTGCATCCTACATGACTCTATCTGCATCCTACAGGACCCTATCTGCATCCTACATGACTCTATCTGCATCCTACAGGACCCTATCTGCATCCTACAGGACTCTATCTGCATCCTACATGACCCTATCTGCATCCTACATGACTCTATCCGCATTCTACATGACCCAATCTGCATCCTACATGACCCTATCTGCATCCTACATGCCCTATCTGCATCCTAAATGCCCCTATCTGCATCCTACATGACCCTATCTGCATCCTAAATGCCCCTATCTGCATCCTACATGACTCTATCTGCACCCTAAATGCCCCTATCTGCATCCTACATGACCCTATCTGCATCCTAAATGCCCCTATCTGCATCCTACATGACCCTATCTGCATCCTAAATGCCCCTATCTGCATCCTAAATGCCCCTATCTGCATCCTACATGATCCTATCTGCATCCTACATGATCCTATCTGCATCCTACATGACTCCATCTGCATCCTACATTACCCTATCTGCATCCTACATGCCCCTATCTGCATCCTACATGACCCTATCTGCATCCTAAATGCCCCTATCTGCATCCTACATGACTCCATCTGCATCCTACATGACCCTATCTGCATCCTACATGACCCTATCTGCATCCTACATGACCCTATCTGCATCCTATAAATAGTGTTTACATAGAGGACTCATTATTTTGTGTCCTTTTATTGCAATTTATGCATATTCATATTTTAAGAAAGATAATAAATTTAATATGTTGATGAACTTGGATATAATGCATTAA